>NC_090291.1:2715833-3057500 GCF_037392515.1 Haliotis asinina
TTTGGACAGGCAAACAGAGAAACAGAGACAAAATCAATACAGAAATGACACAAAAATCATTGCTGCAATTTATTCAGGTTCACTGATATATTTAACTTTCTTTTAACATGTAACAAACGATAGTTTGAAGGAAACAGACAAAGGAATGAATAAATTCATCCAATCTACCCTGATCTTCCAGCTTGGGAACCACTCGCCAAGTACATCTGCCACCCTCCGGAGCAGCATCATGGACAAGCTGGAGAACCTGGCCACCATGGCACAGAAGCAGGAGATGGATGGCTTCAGCGAGGTACAACCTCACAAATACATTTCTCATTAATCTTTTCCCTAACATTTCTCCGCTAGTGTACTATCAGATTGTGTAAATAAAAGACGAACAACATCATGGACTTTGACAAGCAAAGGTAATAAGGCAATAAAAAGGACACCCTAGACAACTGGGTCTCAGACTTCAGTCGGCAAAAGTGGTGGATGGAATGTTTAGTGGTTAAAAAGTTCACTCATCACGACAAAGACCCAGGTTTGATTCCCCAAATGAGCACAATGGGTGAAGCCCATTTCTGGTGTCGTCCACTGTGATATTGCTGGAATATTGCTAAAAGCAGTGTAAAACCATACTGACTCACTCAGTTGGCAATACAGATTTATCTGAGATACTTCCATGTTTAACCTGACTTATTGGTAGTCATTTTGAACATTATTAAGTCAAGATTGTACTTTTCAATGCTTGTTTATTCTGATGTAATCCAGCTGCCAGCGTTACCTCTCAAAGACTTCATAAAGGCTGCAGAAGCCGGACAAACTGACAACATGGTGTCCTTCTCTAGGAGCCAAGATGTCAATGCCACCACACCAGTAAGTGGACTCATTCTGCTATGTACTTTTCATTGAAATTTCAGTTGAGAATGATTTTTCTGCAGAAAAAGTATTTGTAAATAAAGCTTTTTATATGGCGTGACTCTTTCAGAAATGACTGAACCAAGACTTTTGTTTGATTGTTGTTTGTTTGTTAGATAAGACTGTTTTCAACACTGTTTGTGTTTTATGCTTATTGTGAATGCCAGTACACCAATATGTAGTCATACCATGCATGGATCCTGCTTTTGTGTACAATGTGTGAAGCCCATTTTCGATGTCCCTAGCTGTTGCTGGAATATTGTTGAAACTCCCTCATTCACTCCCAGACATATTGTTGCGCTGCTGAAAGACTGTTATCCTTCACAAATTGTCTCTGTTATATGAAAACTTATGTTTGGCATACAATGCACATAAGGTTGCAAATATTCCACAACAGTCAGCTTAATACTAAAGAGCCTTACTGAGACTAAACACTAAACTGATGATAGATACTCACTCTGGTAAGTGTTGTTTAGGTGGGTTTGTCGGCCCTGCACTTGTCTTGTCTCCATGGAAACATGAACAGTGTCAAATGAGTCAATAAGCTTATGATAGATAATGTGGGTGTCGTTCAGGTAGGTTTGTCGGCCCTGCACTTGGCTTCTCCATGGAAACATGAACAGTGTCAAATGAGTCAGTAAGCTTATGATAGATAATGTGGGTGTCGTTCAGGTAGGTTTGTCGGCCCTACACTTGGCTTGTCTCCATGGAAACATGAACAGTGTCAAATGAGTCAGTAAGCTTATGATAGATAATGTGGGTGTCGTTCAGGTAGGTTTGTCGGCCCTGCACTTGGCTTGTCTACATGGAAACATGAACAGTGTCAAATGAGTCAGTAAGCTTATGATAGATAATGTGGGTGTCGTTCAGGTAGGTTTGTCGGCCCTACACTTGGCTTGTCTACATGGAAACATGAACAGTGTCAAATGAGGCAATAAGCTTATGATAGATAATGTGGGTGTCGTTCAGGTAGGTTTGTCAGCCCTGCACTTGGCTTGTCTCCATGGAAACATGAACAGTGTCAACTTCCTCCTCAACCATGGGGCTCGCGTCAACATCAAGACAGAGGTGAGACATGCATCACTTAGATATTTTAAACATGTTCTCAACAATATTACAGATTCTGTGCACATTCTAACTTTATTAAATGTTACGCTGTTTCACATCAAAACGTGTCTGTTCACAGTGTTTCAGGTGATTGTCTGGATACAGTCAGTATCACGTAGCCGTCCACAGGTTATCACCTGCCCTGCTTAGTTCAGCCAACTAATTATATTTGTCTTTGTAAGACAATATTTTCATAAGGTGCTAATATACTGAGAGGAACAAATACAGGAACACAGGAAATGTCAAAGGTTCCTTTAATTATTTCCAGTTTTCATCACCAGCTTTTAATGGGAAGGAAATGGGAGAATAAGTTGTGTTCCCGTATTTGTTTCAGTGTATGTTGTAGTCATGCTTCAGTATGTTCCCGTATTTGTTTCAGTGTATGTTGTAGTCGTGCTTCAGTATGTTCCCTTATTTGTTTCAGTGTATGTTGTAGCTGTGCTTCAGTATGTTCCCATATTTGTTTCAGTGTATGTTGTAGCTGTGCTTCAGTATGTTCCCATATTTGTTTCAGTGTATGTTGTAGCTGTGCTTCAGTATGTTCCCGTATTTGTTTCAGTGTATGTTGTAGCTGTGCTTCAGTATGTTCCCATATTTGTTTCAGTGTATGTTATACTTGTGCTTCAGTATGTTCCCGTATTTGTTTCAGTGTATGTTGTAGCTGTGCTTCAGTATGTTCCCGTATTTGTTTCAGTGTATGTTATACTTGTGCTTCAGTATGTTCCCGTATTTGTTTCAGTGTATGTTGTAGTCGTGCTTCACTATGTTCCCATATTTGTTTCAGTGTATGTTATACTTGTGCTTCAGTATGTTCCCGTATTTGTTTCAGTGTATGTTGTAGTTGTGCTTCAGTATGTTCCCGTATTTGTTTCAGTGTATGTTGTAGTCATACTTCAGTATGTTCCCGTATTTGTTTCAGTGTATGTTGTAGTCGTGCTTCAGTATGTTCCCGTATTTGTTTCAGTGTATGTTGTAGTCGTGCTTCACTATGTTCCCGTATTTGTTTCAGTGTATGTTGTAGTCATGCTTCAGTATGTTCCCGTATTTGTTTCAGTGTATGTTGTAGTCGTGCTTCAGTATGTTCCCGTATTTGTTTCAGTGTATGTTGTAGTCGTGCTTCACTATGTTCCCGTATTTGTTTCAGTGTATGTTGTAGTCGTGCTTCAGTATGTTATTGTCAGTAAAGGTGGATTTCAGACAGTGTTTCTAATATTCTTTGTTAAGTATGTTAGACTAAATGATGTGTATATTTGCTGACCAGGCTGGCTTCACCCCCTTGTACTTCGCTGCCCAGGAGGGCCATGAGGATGTCGTCAAGCTGCTACTGAAGGCTGGAGCAGATCCATGTCTGTCAGTGAAGGTATGTTGTCAAGTGTAATGACACTGCAAACCTTATGATGTTCCTCCATGAGAGTCTTAGAATAATACTGAGCAACCTTTAGCTACAATCATGTGCAATTTGTGTTTTGCTTTATTTTATCTTTGTGCTGTCATTATCATCAAGTTATCATGAAATGGCTGAGTGAGTGAATGAGTCAACCTTTAATGTCACATCGACAATATTTCGGCCATATCATGACAAAAACATGTGTGATGTTGAAATGGGATATATGTATATTATGAAAACCTGTTATCAATGGACAGTAAAACATCTAGAATATCACACTTACAATTAAAACTAGTGTGGAACGTTTAACCTAATGGAACTATTTAGACAAAACAATATAAAACAAAGATGAAACATCGCCAACAACTGAAGGTACGTCACCATACTAGGGACTATGGGGCCTTACATTACTTTTCCCCCAGCATGGACCCTCACTGGTTAACACCATCCCTTCAGCCGTTGGCGCTGGTAGGATGACTTAGCCAGAATTTTATATAACAAATATTACTGCAATTAAAAGTATGGTTGAGTAAAATTGAGTTTCAAAGTTTTGGGGAGTTACATGCTGTCTTAGGAGAACAATAACTTTATGCTACTTCAACCCCCTTTGAGGGTACAGCCACTAACAATCGCAGTTGCTAATTTATACTACCATGTTTAAAATACAAATTTTCTATGTACTAAACAGATTCAAGTGAAATGTGGAAACAAACTGTGGCAGTAACCATGGTAACATGAGACAAGGTTTCTGTTGCAGTGTGGGATGACTCCCCTTGGCATTGCTCTCAGTATGGAACACAGCGTCGTCGTAGCAACAATCTTGTCCCTGTGTCCTGCTGCACCCCCATTAGCCAACATCGACAATGACTACCTGGACACCAAACCAGATGAGATGTTGTTGCGGGCTGCCTACAGTGGTGACTTGGATCAAGTGAAGATGTGCATAGATGAACTGGGCTTTGACCCGAACAAAGTCACCAGTATTGTGAGTTTTGTCTTTGGGGTTATCATGATGGTCGAGAATAGAATTGCTCTTCAGCATGTCCTGCATGATATGGGTAGTTTGACTGACTGCTTTAACAGATTTGTCAATGTGTAATATAAATAGATTGATGCTCACGATCTCAATCACTGAACCCTCCTTATTTAATTGTCATAACAGACAGCCATAGCTCTAATAATGTTGAAGACAGTCTGATGCCAGGAACGAACAAGAATCAGACAGATGATATAGCCATATGTCTGTTTATAACCAGGATCAAGCTCACCTGTATTTCTGTTTACAGCAAGGAGCCAAGGCTATTCACCTTGTGTGCATGAAAGGACACACAGCAATACTGAATGAACTGCTTAGTCGGAATGCAAGCATTCACTACAAGTCAAAGGTAATAAGGTCAAAGTCAGAACTCATGTTCATATGATATGGTTCAGTGATGAAAGTTTCACAATTTGGTGTTCCAACCCCATTTTTGTCAGTCACCAACCTTTTCTCAGTGAATCTACATGTAACTGTAATAATAAAGTTGCCAGTTGTGCCAAGATATGATTTGACCCAGAGACGATGTTATCCGAGGTGTACATGGCTAAACAAACAACCATCTGCAGGATGACGATGCCCACAAATTAAAAAATTCTGGATCTGTCTTTGTGATTATGTTAAATTATCTTAGGCTGTGAATACTTTATGAAATGATAAAATTTTTATTGTTTTTCGGTTCAGTACTGAAAGTAACATAAGAATTGTGTTGTGTTAAGTTTGCCAACTGTTAACTGTTCCAGCGTGGTATAGACCCCGTGCATTGTGCTGCAAGGCACGGCCATGTTGATATCCTCGGGATTCTACTGAATCATGGTGCCTGCATCAACAACCAGTCCGAGGTAGGTCGTCATAAGGGGCAGACAACTCCCTTCCTTGGAATGGTTTCATCGTTTCCAGCTTGTGTTGTTAGTTGCTGTGCTGTTGTGTCTTAAAATGTATTCATGTGTATGTGCCTAGAGTGTGAAGGTGAATAACTTGTAATAGCAGTGACCTGAGTGTGTGTTTGCTTTGAAGTGTTTATTACAGAAATTTAAAGGACAAGCTTTAACAATAAGAAAGAAGAGAAATGATGATGATGATGATGATGATGATGATGATATTTTTAAGTTATTTCTTTTGTGTTAACCTGTGTCTCATAGGATGGCATGACTCCATTGTACATTGCCTGTCTGGAGAACCAAGCGTCATTCATCGAAACATTGCTCCTGCATGGAGCGGACCCTGACATAGCTATCAAAGTAAGTATGTGTTACACCGCCCTGACACAGCTATCAAAGTAAGTATGTGTTTCACCACCCTGACATAGCTATCAAAGTATGTTTGTGTTCCACCACCCTGACACAGCTATCAAAGTATGTTTTTGTTACACCACCCTGACATAGCTATCAAAGTAAGTATGTGTTTCACCACCCTGACATAGCTATCAAAGTAAGTATGTGTTACACCACCCTGACATAGCTATCAAAGTAAGTATGTGTTTCACCACCCTGACATAGCTATCAAAGTATGTTTGTGTTCCACCACCCTGACACAGCTATCAAAGTACGTTTGTGTTACACCACCCTGACATAGCTATCAAAGTAAGTATGTGTTTCACCGCCCTGACATAGCTATCAAAGTAAGTATGTGTTTCACCACCCTGACATAGCTATCAAAGTATGTTTTTGTTACACCACCCTGACATAGCTATCAAAGTATGTTTTTGTTACACCACCCTGACATAGCTATCAAAGTAAGTATGTGTTTCACCACCCTGACATAGCTATCAAAGTAAGTATGTGTTTCACCACCCTGACATAGCTATCAAAGTATGTTTTTGTTACACCACCCTGACACAGCTATCAAAGTAAGTATGTGTTTCACCACCCTGACACAGCTATCAAAGTAAGTATGTGTTTCACCACCCTGACATAGCTATCAAAGTAAGTATGTGTTTCACCACCCTGACACAGCTATCAAAGTAAGTATGTGTGACACCGCCCTGACATAGCTATCAAAGTATGTTTTTGTTACACCACCCTGACATAGCTATCAAAGTATGTTTGTGTTACACCACCCTGACATAGCTATCAAAGTATGGTTTTGTTACACCACCCTGACACAGCTATCAAAGTAAGTATGTGTGACACCACCCTGACACAGCTATCAAAGTAAGTATGTGTTTCACCACCCTGACACAGCTATCAAAGTACGTTTGTGTTACACCATCCTGACATAGCTATCAAAGTAAGTATGTGTTTCACCACCCTGACACAGCTATCAAAGTAAGTATGTGTGACACCGCCCTGACATAGCTATCAAAGTATGTTTTTGTTACACCACCCTGACATAGCTATCAAAGTAAGTATGTGTTTCACCACCCTGACATAGCTATCAAAGTAAGTATGTGTTACACCACCCTGACATAGCTATCAAAGTAAGTATGTGTTTCACCACCCTGACATAGCTATCAAAGTATGTTTGTGTTCCACCACCCTGACACAGCTATCAAAGTACGTTTGTGTTACACCACCCTGACATAGCTATCAAAGTAAGTATGTGTTTCACCGCCCTGACATAGCTATCAAAGTAAGTATGTGTTTCACCACCCTGACATAGCTATCAAAGTATGTTTTTGTTACACCACCCTGACATAGCTATCAAAGTATGTTTTTGTTACACCACCCTGACATAGCTATCAAAGTAAGTATGTGTTTCACCACCCTGACATAGCTATCAAAGTAAGTATGTGTTTCACCACCCTGACATAGCTATCAAAGTATGTTTTTGTTACACCACCCTGACACAGCTATCAAAGTAAGTATGTGTTTCACCACCCTGACACAGCTATCAAAGTAAGTATGTGTTTCACCACCCTGACATAGCTATCAAAGTAAGTATGTGTTTCACCACCCTGACACAGCTATCAAAGTAAGTATGTGTGACACCGCCCTGACATAGCTATCAAAGTATGTTTTTGTTACACCACCCTGACATAGCTATCAAAGTATGTTTGTGTTACACCACCCTGACATAGCTATCAAAGTATGGTTTTGTTACACCACCCTGACACAGCTATCAAAGTAAGTATGTGTGACACCACCCTGACACAGCTATCAAAGTAAGTATGTGTTTCACCACCCTGACACAGCTATCAAAGTACGTTTGTGTTACACCATCCTGACATAGCTATCAAAGTAAGTATGTGTTTCACCACCCTGACACAGCTATCAAAGTAAGTATGTGTTACATCATCCTGACATAGCTATCAAAGTAAGTATGTGTTTCACCACCCTGACACAGCTATCAAAGTATGTTTGTGTTCCACCACCCTGACACAGCTATCAAAGTAAGTATGTGTGACACTGCCCTGACATAGCTATCAAAGTAAGTATGTGTGACACCACCCTGACATAGCTATCAAAGTACGTTTGTGTTACACCACCCTGACATAGCTATCAAAGTATGTTTTTGTTACACCACCCTGACATAGCTATCAAAGTAAGTATGTGTTTCACCACCCTGACATAGCTATCAAAGTAAGTATGTGTTTCACCACCCTGACACAGCTATCAAAGTAAGCATGTGTTACAACACAGTGACATAGCTGTCAAAGTACGTGTTCCACCACCGTCTCAGAACTGATCTTCACCCATGTTCTTCAGGGTCAAAATCAGGACGCCCAACATGGTTGATGCATGTCACTGTGACCCAAACGTGTGTCCAAATACTCTTCATTTCTGTCACTGGATTGCCTAGCCCAGATTTGATTACTTACAGATATATGTCATATGGCTGGAATGTGACACTAAACAACTAAACAAACATTCCTCCAGTGTGCAGTGTGAATGAGGTCTGTTCAAAGTAACCATTTACTTTCTGGTATGTGAAAGTTCCCTCCCACCCCAAAATGAAATTTGAAAGAAGAGTTCAAAGGGTTCATAAATTCAACTGAATTATTAACTTAGCCCTTAAGCTCTAGAGGGGGATGCAGGGGTGCCCACCCCTCCTCTTGTCCTGGAAGTGGTTATTAAAACTCTGGCGAACTGTACACTGCACCTTTCTCAAAAAGCTGTATCTGCCCCTGCAAGTATAATTTCTTTGAGTAGCCTATAGAAGTAGGTGTGATGAACAACAATGATAGTTCTGTGGATATGCAACTTCTTTATTATATTTATGAGCAACATTTCTGTATATTTATTTACCAATGCCGTTATCAAGCGATAACTTATACCAAAATGCTGTTCATACTCTATGTCCATTGAGCTTACTCCATTGTCAGTCCGTAAGTATTTTTTCTTAAAAGCATTTGTGAAACACCTGATGCTGGTCCTGTGACAATTCAGTGATGACTGTCCTTCAGGGCGACTTCATCTGTGCTGATGTTGCCATGCAGGAGCGGTGTGTAGCTGCTCTCAACACTCTGCTGATGTGGTGTAACAGACTGGGACCCTTCGCACCATCAGGACAGGTAGGATAGTGGTCAAGGAGGAACAGGAAGTTAGCTGGACAGTGTTCAGTTTTTGTGATGCAGATGACTTGTTCTAGATATTGTCATGCATAATCACCAAAATAAATGAAAATACGGTTGTTCGATTGAAAACATGTTTATTTTGAACATCTTTTAATTGGTATTTTGAAAAAAAACTTTTATAGAAATAATTCTCATATTTATTTCTCTAATATTTGTCTAGTATTTGTTTGTGGATTTCTTGGACTGAGTAGTCTGTTGTTTGCTTCTTTATTGTTTAAAGTTGAGACGTGAGCTTCTGGGATGTTTCTGTGAACAGTAATCATATTCAGATAGGAGTAATTATTTCCAGAACATGAATTTTGTGGAAGAAATTGCAGAGAAGGTCCAGTCTAAGATATTGACAGCTATTGGTGAAGTTTCCCTCTCACAGCAGATGGAGGAGTTTTCCAGCATCCGGAAGGTAAGGGGCTTGGTAGCTTTATCTTGGTACTATAATGTTGGCGTTCCCTGTAGCAGTCAGGAGACAACACAATGGCTGGTGGCCTAGATACATGTAGCAGTCAGGAGACAACACAATGGCTGGTGGCCTAGATACATGTAGCAGTAAGGAGACAACACAAGGACTGGTGGCCTAGATACAAGTAGCAGTAAGGAGACAACACAAGGACCGGTGGCCTAGATACATGTAGCAGTAAGGAGACAACACAAGGACTAGCAGCCTAGATACAAGTAGCAGTCAGGAGACAACAAAAGGACTGGTGGCCTAGATGCATGTAGCAGTCAGGAGACAACACAATGGCTGGTGGCCTAGATACATGTAGCAGTAAGGAGACAACACAAGGACTGGTGGCCTAGATACATGTAGCAGTAAGGAGACAACACAAGGACTGGTGGCCTAGATACAAGTAGCAGTAAGGAGACAACACAAGGACTGGTGGCCTTGATACATGTAGCAGTCAGGAGACAACACAATGGCTGGTGGCCTAGATACATGCAGCAGTGAGGAGACAACACAAGGACCGGTGGCCTAGATACATGTAGCAGTCAGGAGACAACACAATGGCTGGTGGCCTAGATACATGCAGCAGTAAGGACACAACACGAGGACTGGTGCATTTGCATTGTGACCTATATCATCAGGCATTACACATATTCCAGAAACATTTAAGTGACCTGCAGAACACTTGAGTTTGTTTGATTTGGTTCATTATCCCCCCGGGATGTAATGCGGGGGGATATATTGCCTGTCTGTCTGTCCGTCCATCCATCCATAATCATTTTGTTTCCGGAGCATAACTCAGAAACCGTTCAATATTTTTAGACCAAACTTGATAGATATAGCAATCTCTGCCTATGGTTGTGCCTCTTGCTATTTACAGATTTTTGGCATTTATATTTTTTTTGTTTTTCCATGGAACATTTTGGTGTTAGTCTTATGGTGGGGTGGGCTTCGTTTCTGGAGCAGAACTCAAAAACCGTTCAATATTTTTATGCAAAACGTGGTAGATATATCTATCAGAACCTAAAGTGGTGCCTTTTGCTATGTACTGGTTTTTCAGATTTATTATTTTCTCGGTTTCCATGGAAACGTTTCGGACATAGTCTCAAAAGTGAGAGGTGGGTTTCGTTTCCAGAGCAGAACTCAAAAGCTGTTCAATATTTTTCCGCAAAACTTGTTAGATATATCAATCAGAACCTATAGTGGTGCCTTTTGCTATGTACAGGATCTTGTGATTTATTATTTTCTTGGTTTCTATGGAAACGCCGTGGACCTATTCTGAAAAGTGAGAGGTGTGTTTCATTTACAGAGCAGAACTCAAAAACTTTTTAGTATCTGTTAGATATGTGTGACAGACCCCAAAGTGGTGCCTTTTGGTTTTTAAAGGTTTGTGTGATGTATTATTTTCTTGGTTTCCATGGAAATGTTTCGGACTTAATCTCAAAATGGAGGGGTGGGCTTCGTTCCCAGAGCTCAAATCGAAAACCATTTCATATCTTTCAACAGATCTGGGCAGATATATGAGACAGATCTTGAAATTATGACTTTGCTGGTTACAGATATATGTCATTTATTATTTTCATGAATTCCATGGGAACAATTCAAACTTAGTCTAAAAAAACTCTCAGATTATTTGTCCTTTTAAACATGTGGGTGCCGGGGGGATATGTCATCTTCTGATGACTCTTGTTTGATTATGTTGATGGTTTTGTTTGCATGTGTGGACCAGCTGAGTTCCGATGTCCATAGACTCATCCTGGAGGAGGCTCATAAGGGCAACACTAGCTTCCTTCACACTCAGCTGTTGCAGCTCAACATGTCTGTACCAGCTGCAGTAAGTAGGCTCATACCAGCTGCAGTAAGTAGATTTGTCCTAGCTGCTGTAAGAATACTCTTGCAACTCAACACACCTGTACCAGCTGCAGTAAGAAGACTCTTGTTGTTGGTTGTTGAACACCCCTTTACCAGCTTTAGTAAGAAGGCAATTCTTGTTGGTCAAAGCTTCTATATCAGCTCTATTCAGTAGACTCTTCATGTTGGTCAAGCCAGGGCTGAACCAGCTGCAATAAGCAGATCCCAAGGTTTGAACAGAAGTGTTGCACCTGCTGCTGTGAATAGCTAGGGTGTCCATTTTCTTTTTGCCAAGATTTTGCCTTGGGAACTGAGATGCTGAATACAGTAAGTGTATCACCCTCTGACCACATGTTTCCACAGAGGCAGTTGACCCCACTCCACTGTGCCAGCTTTGGAGGTCATGCGGACACAGTTGACTTCCTGGTCCATGCCGGCGTTGACCTTGACAAACAAACCAAGGTGAGGAGACACTTTCAGTGTTAGTCTGTTCAAGGTTGTTTTCTAGATCTGTCTTGATTTCTTTTGATGTGTTGGAGAAATACCTCAAAATGATTATTCTCATTACTGAAATAGATATTGTAAAAACTTTAAAATATTCAGGTATTGAACTAGCTGTGTCCAGAGGCTGCTTTTGAAGTACTCAATATAAATGAGTAATTTCACAGGATACAAACCTGTTCAGTTTTTGTCAACATCACAATACTTTCCCCGACGTTACAGGCAAAGGCAACTTGCATAAAATCTTAGATAAATCCCTGTTCTTATCTGGTGTCTTATGTTCATATTCCAGATCAAATTCTGTAAGAGAGTAGACTCTCTTAAAAGTCTGACTGGCTTTACTGGATCAGTACATAAGTGTACAGTTTCATTTGATATCAAATTTCTCATCATGAAATGAGAAAAACTTTAAACTCCTTTTAACTTTAATGACAAGAAGTTACATACATCTGTGGAAGAGTAATGCCCCAAGTGTGAGAATCCTATTATCAACAAAACTGTTTGTTACAAACTGTTAGTCCCCATGGTCCCTGGTATGGTGATCTACCTTCAGTCATTGGCAATCTATAGCCCATTTTCATATTGTCTTGTCCGAATTTGAAATCCTATTTCAGAGATAGATGCAAGTCTTACTTCTAAAATACTGTGATATTGTAGTTGGTTTACTGTCCTTCACTGACAGGTTTTTATATTTTACATGTATTTATGGTGAATTTACAACATGCTTTAGTCACAATATGGCTGAAGTATTGCTGATGTGACTTTTTCAGTTTTTGAACACTAATAAATAGTGTTTTAAGCTAAAAGTGATCTTAGGTGATGTAATTTCATTGTGACATCATGGTTACTGACTATGTCACAATGGTCTCATGTGGCAGTGGTTAATGATCAATATTTAATTACAATGGTCTCATTTGACCCTGTGTTAGAGGTATTGAGATGTTATGTTGTCTGTGCTCCAGGCAGGATTTTCAGCCCTGTATCTGGCTTGCCAACAAGGACATGTGGATGTTGTGGAGTTGCTGCTGAAGATGGGGGCTGACCCAACTCTACACTCACAGGTGAGTCACCATTGTGACATGGCAATCACTCACTGGATGGTCCAGACTTGATTATTTACACACTGTAAATAAAGAATATTTCTTTTAAACAACTAACATACTGTAGCCAACAAACATACTGTAGCTGCCAATGTTGTTTTAACAAGTAACATTACCACAGAAAGTCTCTCATATCTTTTTATAGATGTTCTTAGATCCAAGTGCCAGACTCACCATGTATACAAGTCATGTGCGTATATATCTAAAATTATTTATGAGATGAACATACTTTCAATGTAGATTTAACTAGCAGAATTGCAAGTCAAATAAAAAGATTATGTGTCAGTGTGTGCAAATGTTAAAAATATGTTGTAAGTGTGGATTGATGCACTGAAACTGACACCATTGCTGATGTACTTGCAGCTGGGACTTACGCCTCTAGGCATCTCCATGTACACCAAACAGCATGATGTGATGGTAGCCATCTTGTCCAACACACCTGGTACCCAGCCAATCAGTCCCAGTGGGACCTTCTTCCAGAGGAGGGAGCACGTCAAAAGGGAGAAGAGGACTTTCTGTGTTATCTCTTAATTCTTTGGCTGTCCTGTCTTACGTCAAAGGAATCTGTTAGAAAATAGGCACAAAATATGTCAGTTATGCCAAATGTTTTGTGTGAACAAACCAGAAACAGAACACCCTGGACCCTGTTGCTGGTTGAAGGAAAGTAACTGTACCCGTGCATAGTTCCAAAAATAGATTTGAGCGCTACCACAGTATTAAGTCTATGCTCATATATAGGAGGTATGGTTCACCGAACCATGGATGACTTTGTGGAAGGTCCCCATGTTCGGATTCTTCAACTTGACTGATTGCATGTCATTTTAGCCAGATGGTTTGGAATGGCACTCATGTTTTCAATCATTGGTTTGACTGGTTCAGAGACTACAGGTCGCTGTCATGGATTATCTTTGACTGCAAACTATGTCATGCAGGAAGTGTTGAAGTCTGGTGATTATTTGCAAAACTCCCATGAAGAAGTCTGTGAAAGGGACGGACAGTGTTATTTAGGTAGGAATGAAAAAAATCATGTACTTTGGTGCCAATGCCTTATTTGCTCACCTGATGATGAGCTGTTTGAGGGTTTTCTGATGCCATGCGTATGCGTACATTCTAAGCTGACATTAATTTTATTTTCTGTTTTGCAAGGGTGACAAAGCAATAGAACATTTAACTCTAAGCTGATGAGCACTCTTGCCATTCACAGAGTGTGAAAGTTCTAGTCTGATTTAGCATACACCATGAATGTATACACTCATATGAGTGAAGAGATGCCAAGAGAAACGAGTTAGGCAAGATGCCTTGTGAGTGGATGTAGATGCTATCTATGATGAGCTGTAGAGCTCCGGGGTGGGTGGGGTGGGTGGAGACCCCTGTAGTACTAGATCTCCAGGTTTCTCTTGTTGAAGAAGGAGGCTTACTTGTTCATGCTCTTTTATTTGATCTGCAGCCTGGGATGTTCCAAATACTATCAACCATTTTTTGTCCTCCTCATGTTTGGTAATACTTAGTCACACAATATGTCATGGTGATGCAGTTGCAGTGTTATTGGTTGCATCACTGAACAGCATGAATAAGCTTAGGGTCAGTATTTTGGAGTGTGAGTTTGGTTCTTGTACATTCTTACATGTCTATGATGGAGAACAAATGTGACAATACCTGGTGCCAAAGGTGGGATTAAGTTTGGTCAGAGTTTGAGAAACTCTTTTCCTGATCGTAATTTATACATATGCTGTTCCTGCTTTCCTGGAAGGCACATTTTCTGGTGTCCCCCTGCAGTGATAATGTAGAAATGTTGATTACACAATGCCATTTAGAAAGTGGAAGTGGTGGCTGAGCGCGTTAAACGGCTGACTTTGTGTGCTGGCGATTTGGTGCCTGACTCTGAGGGTGTGGGTTCAAATCCCGGATTTGATTCAACTAAAAAAAGTACTAGAATTTTTATTTTACTAAGAATGTGTAATCCCAAATTTAACATATGTTTCATGTTGTTATATTCACTCACTTGCCTTTGTGTCGAAACTTTACGGCTCTGCAGTGTTAATAAACGGTCCTATCAACTGTTTATACCCGTTATTCTTATTCTACCGACATGCCCATTATACAGACATGCCCGTTATTCCCATTATATTGACATGCTCATTATTCTCCATATACCGACATGTGAGTGTTATTCCCATAATACTGACATGCCCGTTATACCCATTATACTGACATGCCCGTTATTCCCATTATATTGACATGCCTGTTGTTCCTATTCTACCGACATGCCCATTATCCAGACATGCCCGTTATTCCCATTATATTGACATGCTCATTATTCTCCTTATACCGACATGTGAGTGTTATTCCCATAATACTCACATGCCCGTTATACCCATTATATTGACATGCCCGTTATACTGACATGCCCATTATTCAAATTATACCGACATGCCCGTTGTTCCGATTATACTCACATGCCAGTCCTTCCCATCATACTGACATGCCCATTATTCCCATGATACCTACATGCCCATTGCACTGACATGAACGTTTTTCCCGTTATGTTGACATGCCCATTATGTCGATATGCCCATGATGCCGACATGCCCGTTATTCCCATTATACCAACATGTCCGTTTTTCACATTATGCCGAGATGCCCCTTATTCTCGTTATGTTCACATGCAGATTATACTGACAGGCCCATTATTCCTATTATACTGACATGCCCGTTGTACAGACATGCCCGTTATATCGACATGCCCGATATTCCCAT
The DNA here is from genome assembly GCF_037392515.1 of Haliotis asinina. Lineage (NCBI taxonomy): Eukaryota > Metazoa > Mollusca > Gastropoda > Lepetellida > Haliotidae > Haliotis > Haliotis asinina. The sequence goes on from NC_090291.1 coordinate 2,731,428, forward strand.
TATACCGACATGCCCGTTTTTCCCATTATACCGACATGCCCGTTATTCCCATTATACTCACATGCCAATTACTCCCATTATGCCGACATGCCCGTTTTTCCATTTTTGGCGACATGCCCATTATTCCAATGATGCCGATTTGCCCGTTATACCGACATGCCCGTTGTTCACTTTATATTTACATGCCCATTATACGGACATGCCCGTTATTCCCATTGTACCGACATGCCCGTTATTCTCATTATATTCACATACAGATTATACCGACATGCCCGTTCTTCCCATTATACCGACATGCCCCTTATGGCGACATGCCCATTATAGCGACATGCCCGTTCTTGCCATTATGCCGACATGCCCGTTTTTCCCATTTTATCGACATCCCATTATACTGACATGCCCGTGATACAGACATGCCTGTTATCGCCATTTTACCGACATGCCCATTATACCGACATGCCCATTATGGCGACATGCCCGATATTCCCATTATATCGACATGCCCGTTATTCTCATTATACTGATGTGCCCAATATACTGACATGCCCGTTATTCCCATTACACCGAAATGCCCGTTATTCCCATTATGGCGACAGGCCCGTTATTCCCATTATACTGACATGACCGTTATTCCTATTCTACCGACATGCCCATTATACCGACATGCCCGTTATACAGACATGCCCGGTATTCCCATTATACTGACATGCCCGTTATTCCCATTATACTGACATGCCCGTTATACTGACATGCCCGTTTTTCCCATTATATCGACATGCCCGTTATTCCGTTTAATACTCACATTTCAATTATTCCCATAATACTCCCTTGCCCATTATACCGACATGCCCGTTATTCCTATTACACTCATATGCTAGTTATTCCCATTATGCCGACATGCCCGTTATACTGACATGCCCGTTATACCCCATTACGCCGACATCCCCGTTATTCCCTTTATGGCGACAGGCCCGTTATTCCCATTATACTGACATGACCGTTATTCTTATTCTACCGACATGCCCATTATGCAGACATGCCTATTATGCCGACATGCCCGATGTTCCCATTATACCGACATGCCCGTTATACAGACATGCCCGTTTTCCCCATTACATCGACATACCCATTACTCCCTTCATACTGACATGCCCGTTGTTCCTATTCTACCGATATACCCATTATCCAGACATGCCCGTTATTCCCATTATATTGACATCCTCATTATTCTCCATATACCGACATGTGAGTGTTATTCCCATAATACTGACATGCCCGTTATACCCATTATACTGACATGCCCGTTATTCCCATTATATTGACATGCCCGTTATACTGACATACCCATTATTCAAATTATACCGACATGCCCGTTATTCCGATTATACTCACATGCCAGTCCTTCCCATCATACTGACATGCCCATTATTCCCATGATACCTATATGCCCATTGCACTGACATGAACGTTTTTCCCGTTATGTTGACATGCCCATTATGTCGATATGCCCATGATGCCGACATGCCCGTTATTCCCATTATACCGACATGTCCGTTTTTCACATTATGCCGAGATGCCCCTTATTCTCGTTATATTCACATGCAGATTATACTGACAGGCCCATTATTCCTATTATACTGACATGCCCGTTGTACAGACATGCCCGTTATATCGACATGCCCGATATTCCCATTATACCGACATGCCCGTTTTTCCCATTATACCGACATGCCCGTTATTCCCATTATACCGACATGCCAGTTATTCCCATTATACCGACATGCCCCTTATAGTTACATACCCGTTGTTCCCATTATATTGACATGCCCGTTGTACTGACATGCCCGATTTTCCCATTATACCGACATGCCCGTTATACAGACATGCCAGTTTTCCCCATTATATCGACATCCCCATTATTCCCATTGTACTGACATGCCCGTTATACCGACATGCCCATTATCCCCATTATATCGACATGCCCGTTACTTCCATTATACCGATATGCCCGTTATACCGACATGCCCGTTGTTCACATTACATTTACATGCCCATTATATCGACATGCCCGTTACTTCCGTTATACCGATATGCCCGTTATACCGACATGCCCGTTGTTCACATTACATTTACATGCCCATTATACCGACGTGCCCGTTATTCCCACTATATTGACATGCCCATTATTCTCATTATACCGACATGCCCTTTATTCCCATTATACTCACTTGCCCGTTATTCCCATTATACTGACATGCCCGTTATACAGACATGCCCGTTTTTCCCATTATGTCGACATGCCCGTTGTTCCGTTTAATACTCACATTCCATTTATTCCCATAATACTCCCTTGCTCATTGTACCGACATGCCCGTTATTCCCATTATACTCATTTGCGAGTTATTCCCATTATGCCGACATGCCTGTTATACTGACATGCCCGTTATACCCCATTACGCCGATATGCCCGTTATTCCCTTTATGGCGACAGGCCCGTTATTCCCATTATACTGACATGACCTTTATTCTTATTCAACCGACATGCCCATGATACAGACATGCCCATTATGCCGACATGCCCGATGTTCCTATTATACCGACATGCCCGTTATACAGACATGCCCGTCTTCCCCATTATATCGACATACCCATTATTCCCATTATACTGACATGCCCGTTATACCGACATGCCCGTTATTCACATTATGTTTACATGCCCATTAAACCGACATGCCCGTCATTCCTATTATACCGACATGCCCGTTATACCGACATGCCCGTTATTCCCATTATACTCACATGCCAATTACTCCCATTATGCCGACATGCCCGTTTTTCCATTTTTGGCGACATGCCCATTATTCCAATGATGCCGATTTGCCCGTTATACCGACATGCCCGTTGTTCACTTTATATTTACATGCCCATTATACGGACATGCCCGTTATTCCCATTGGACCGACATGCCCGTTATTCTCATTATATTCACATACAGATTATACCGACATGCCCGTTCTTCCCATTATACCGACATGCCCCTTATGGCGACATGCCCATTATAGCGACATGCCCGTTCTTGCCATTATGCCGACATGCCCGTTTTTCCCATTTTATCGACATCCCATTACACTGACATGCCCGTGATACAGACATGCCTGTTATCGCCATTTTACCGACATGCCCATTATACCGACATGCCCATTATGGCGACATGCCCGATATTCCCATTATATCGACATGCCCGTTATTCTCATTATACTGATGTGCCCAATATACTGACATGCCCGTTATTCCCATTACACCGAAATGCCCGTTATTCCCATTATGGCGACAGGCCCGTTATTCCCATTATACTGACATGACCGTTATTCCTATTCTACCGACATGCCCATTATACAGACATGCCTATTATCCTGACATGCCCGATGTTCCCATTATACCGACATGCCCGATCTTCCCATTACACTGACATGCCCGTTGTACAGACATGCCTTTTTCCCACTATATCGACATGACGATTACTCCCATTATACTGACATGCCCATTATCCAGACATGCCCGTTATTCCGTTTAATACTCACATTCCAATTATTCCCATTATGCCGACATGCCCATTATACCGACATGCCCATTATGGCGACATGCCCGTCATTCCCATTATATCGACATGCCCGTTATTCTCATTATACTGATGTGCCCAATATACTGACATGCCCGTTATTCCCATTACACCGACATGCCCGATATTCCCATTATGTCGACAGGTCCGTTATTCCCATTATACTGACATGACCGTTATTCCTTTTCTACCGACATGCCCATTATACAGACATGCCTATTATGCCGACATGCCCGATGTTCCCATTATAACGACATGCCCGTTCTTCCCATTATACTGACATGCCCGTTGTACAGACATGCCTTTTTTCCCATTATATCGACATGACCATTATTCCCATTATACTGACATGCCTGTTATACCGACATGCCCGTTTTTCCCATTATATCGACATGACCATTATTCCCATTATACCGATATGCCCGTTATACCGACATGCCCGTTATTCACATTATATTTACATGCCCATTAAACCGACATGCTCGTTATTCCCATTATACCGACATGTCCATTATAATTACATACCTGTTATTACCATTATATTGACATGCCCTTTATACCGACGTGCCCGTTATTCCCATTATATTGACATTCCCATTATTCTCATTATACCGACATGCCCGTTATACAGACATGCCCGGTATTCCCATTATACTGACATGCCCGTTATTCCCATTATACTGACATGCCCGTTATACAGACATGCCCGTTTTTCCCATTATATCGACATGCCCGTTATTCCGTTTAATACTCACATTTCAATTATTCCCATAATACTCCCTTGCCCATTATACCGACATGCCCGTTATTCCTATTACACTCATATGCTAGTTATTCCCATTATGCCGACATGCCCGTTATACTGACATGCCCGTTATACCCCATTACGCCGACATCCCCGTTATTCCCTTTATGGCGACAGGCCCGTTATTCCCATTATACTGACATGACCGTTATTCTTATTCTACCGACATGCCCATTTTGCAGACATGCCTATTATGCCGACATGCCCGATGTTCCCATTATACCGACATGCCCGTTATACAGACATGCCCGTTTTCCCCATTACATCGACATACCCATTACTCCCTTTATACTGACATGCCCGTTGTTCCTATTCTACCGATATACCCATTATCCAGACATGCCCGTTATTCCCATTATATTGACATCCTCATTATTCTCCATATACCGACATGTGAGTGTTATTCCCATAATACTGACATGCCCGTTATACCCATTATACTGACATGCCCGTTATTCCCATTATATTGACATGCCCGTTATACTGACATACCCATTATTCAAATTATACCGACATGCCCGTTATTCCGATTATACTCACATGCCAGTCCTTCCCATCATACTGACATGCCCATTATTCCCATGATACCTATATGCCCATTGCACTGACATGAACGTTTTTCCCGTTATGTTGACATGCCCATTATGTCGATATGCCCATGATGCCGACATGCCCGTTATTCCCATTATACCGACATGTCCGTTTTTCACATTATGCCGAGATGCCCCTTATTCTCGTTATGTTCACATGCAGATTATACTGACAGGCCCATTATTCCTATTATACTGACATGCCCGTTGTACAGACATGCCCGTTATATCGACATGCCCGATATTCCCATTATACCGACATGCCCGTTTTTCCCATTATACCGACATGCCCGTTATTCCCATTATACTCACATGCCAATTACTCCCATTATGCCGACATGCCCGTTTTTCCATTTTTGGCGACATGCCCATTATTCCAATGATGCCGATTTGCCCGTTATACCGACATGCCCGTTGTTCACTTTATATTTACATGCCCATTATACGGACATGCCCGTTATTCCCATTGTACCGACATGCCCGTTATTCTCATTATATTCACATACAGATTATACCGACATGCCCGTTCTTCCCATTATACCGACATGCCCCTTATGGCGACATGCCCATTATAGCGACATGCCCGTTCTTGCCATTATGCCGACATGCCCGTTTTTCCCATTTTATCGACATCCGATTATACTGACATGCCCGTGATACAGACATGCCTGTTATCGCCATTTTACCGACATGCCCATTATACCGACATGCCCATTATGGCGACATGCCCGATATTCCCATTATATCGACATGCCCGTTATTCTCATTATACTGATGTGCCCAATATACTGACATGCCCGTTATTCCCATTACACCGAAATGCCCGTTATTCCCATTATGGCGACAGGCCCGTTATTCCCATTATACTGACATGACCGTTATTCCTATTCTACCGACATGCCCATTATACCGACATGCCCGTTATACAGACATGCCCGGTATTCCCATTATACTGACATGCCCGATCTTCCCATTATACTGACATGCCCGTTATACTGACATGCCCGTTTTTCCCATTATATCGACATGCCCGTTATTCCGTTTAATACTCACATTTCAATTATTCCCATAATACTCCCTTGCCCATTATACCGACATGCCCGTTATTCCTATTACACTCATATGCTAGTTATTCCCATTATGCCGACATGCCCGTTATACTGACATGCCCGTTATACCCCATTACGCCGACATCCCCGTTATTCCCTTTATGGCGACAGGCCCGTTATTCCCATTATACTGACATGACCGTTATTCTTATTCTACCGACATGCCCATTATGCAGACATGCCTATTATGCCGACATGCCCGATGTTCCCATTATACCGACATGCCCGTTATACAGACATGCCCGTTTTCCCCATTACATCGACATACCCATTACTCCCTTCATACTGACATGCCCGTTGTTCCTATTCTACCGATATACCCATTATCCAGACATGCCCGTTATTCCCATTATATTGACATCCTCATTATTCTCCATATACCGACATGTGAGTGTTATTCCCATAATACTGACATGCCCGTTATACCCATTATACTGACATGCCCGTTATTCCCATTATATTGACATGCCCGTTATACTGACATACCCATTATTCAAATTATACCGACATGCCCGTTATTCCGATTATACTCACATGCCAGTCCTTCCCATCATACTGACATGCCCATTATTCCCATGATACCTATATGCCCATTGCACTGACATGAACGTTTTTCCCGTTATGTTGACATGCCCATTATGTCGATATGCCCATGATGCCGACATGCCCGTTATTCCCATTATACCGACATGTCCGTTTTTCACATTATGCCGAGATGCCCCTTATTCTCGTTATATTCACATGCAGATTATACTGACAGGCCCATTATTCCTATTATACTGACATGCCCGTTGTACAGACATGCCCGTTATATCGACATGCCCGATATTCCCATTATACCGACATGCCCGTTTTTCCCATTATACCGACATGCCCGTTATTCCCATTATACCGACATGCCAGTTATTCCCATTATACCGACATGCCCCTTATAGTTACATACCCGTTGTTCCCATTATATTGACATGCCCGTTGTACTGACATGCCCGATTTTCCCATTATACCGACATGCCCGTTATACAGACATGCCAGTTTTCCCCATTATATCGACATCCCCATTATTCCCATTGTACTGACATGCCCGTTATACCGACATGCCCGTTATCCCCATTATATCGACATGCCCGTTACTTCCATTATACCGATATGCCCGTTATACCGACATGCCCGTTGTTCACATTACATTTACATGCCCATTATATCGACATGCCCGTTACTTCCGTTATACCGATATGCCCGTTATACCGACATGCCCGTTGTTCACATTACATTTACATGCCCATTATACCGACGTGCCCGTTATTCCCACTATATTGACATGCCCATTATTCTCATTATACCGACATGCCCTTTATTCCCATTATACTCACTTGCCCGTTATTCCCATTATACTGACATGCCCGTTATACAGACATGCCCGTTTTTCCCATTATGTCGACATGCCCGTTGTTCCGTTTAATACTCACATTCCATTTATTCCCATAATACTCCCTTGCTCATTGTACCGACATGCCCGTTATTCCCATTATACTCATTTGCGAGTTATTCCCATTATGCCGACATGCCTGTTATACTGACATGCCCGTTATACCCCATTACGCCGATATGCCCGTTATTCCCTTTATGGCGACAGGCCCGTTATTCCCATTATACTGACATGACCTTTATTCTTATTCAACCGACATGCCCATGATACAGACATGCCCATTATGCCGACATGCCCGATGTTCCTATTATACCGACATGCCCGTTATACAGACATGCCCGTCTTCCCCATTATATCGACATACCCATTATTCCCATTATACTGACATGCCCGTTATACCGACATGCCCGTTATTCACATTATGTTTACATGCCCATTAAACCGACATGCCCGTCATTCCTATTATACCGACATGCCCGTTATACCGACATGCCCGTTATTCCCATTATACTCACATGCCAATTACTCCCATTATGCCGACATGCCCGTTTTTCCATTTTTGGCGACATGCCCATTATTCCAATGATGCCGATTTGCCCGTTATACCGACATGCCCGTTGTTCACTTTATATTTACATGCCCATTATACGGACATGCCCGTTATTCCCATTGGACCGACATGCCCGTTATTCTCATTATATTCACATACAGATTATACCGACATGCCCGTTCTTCCCATTATACCGACATGCCCCTTATGGCGACATGCCCATTATAGCGACATGCCCGTTCTTGCCATTATGCCGACATGCCCGTTTTTCCCATTTTATCGACATCCCATTACACTGACATGCCCGTGATACAGACATGCCTGTTATCGCCATTTTACCGACATGCCCATTATACCGACATGCCCATTATGGCGACATGCCCGATATTCCCATTATATCGACATGCCCGTTATTCTCATTATACTGATGTGCCCAATATACTGACATGCCCGTTATTCCCATTACACCGAAATGCCCGTTATTCCCATTATGGCGACAGGCCCGTTATTCCCATTATACTGACATGACCGTTATTCCTATTCTACCGACATGCCCATTATACAGACATGCCTATTATCCCGACATGCCCGATGTTCCCATTATACCGACATGCCCGATCTTCCCATTACACTGACATGCCCGTTGTACAGACATGCCTTTTTCCCACTATATCGACATGACGATTACTCCCATTATACTGACATGCCCATTATACCGACATGCCCGTTATTCCGTTTAATACTCACATTCCAATTATTCCCATTATGCCGACATGCCCATTATACCGACATGCCCATTATGGCGACATGCCCGTCATTCCCATTATATCGGCATGCCCGTTATTCTCATTATACTGATGTGCCCAATATACTGACATGCCCGTTATTCCCATTACACCGACATGCCCGATATTCCCATTATGTCGACAGGTCCGTTATTCCCATTATACTGACATGACCGTTATTCCTTTTCTACCGACATGCCCATTATACAGACATGCCTATTATGCCGACATGCCCGATGTTCCCATTATAACGACATGCCCGTTCTTCCCATTATACTGACATGCCCGTTGTACAGACATGCCTTTTTTCCCATTATATCGACATGACCATTATTCCCATTATACTGACATGCCTGTTATACCGACATGCCCGTTTTTCCCATTATATCGACATGACCATTATTCCCATTATACCGATATGCCCGTTATACCGACATGCCCGTTATTCACATTATATTTACATGCCCATTAAACCGACATGCCCGTTATTCCCATTATACCGACATGTCCATTATAATTACATACCTGTTATTACCATTATATTGACATGCCCTTTATACCGACGTGCCCGTTATTCCCATTATATTGACATTCCCATTATTCTCATTATACCGACATGCCCGTTATACAGACATGCCCGGTATTCCCATTATACTGACATGCCCGTTATTCCCATTATACTGACATGCCCGTTATATCGACATGCCCGATATTCCCATTATACCGACATGCCCGTTTTTCCCATTATACCGACATGCCCGTTATTCCCATTATACCGACATGCCAGTTATTCCCATTATACCGACATGCCCCTTATAGTTACATACCCGTTGTTCCCATTATATTGACATGCCCGTTGTACTGACATGCCCGATTTTCCCATTATACCGACATGCCCGTTATACAGACATGCCAGTTTTCCCCATTATATCGACATCCCCATTATTCCCATTGTACTGACATGCCCGTTATACCGACATGCCCGTTATCCCCATTATATCGACATGCCCGTTACTTCCATTATACCGATATGCCCGTTATACCGACATGCCCGTTGTTCACATTACATTTACATGCCCATTATACCGACATGCCAGTTTTTCCCATTATACCGACATGCCCATTATAATTACATACCCGTTATTCCCATTATATTGACATGCCCTTTACACCGACGTGCCCGTTATTCCCACTATATTGACATGCCCACTATTCTCATTATACCGACATGCCCTTTATTCCCATTATACTCACTTGCCCGTTATTCCCATTATACTGACATGCCCGTTATACAGACATGCCCGTTTTTCCCATTATGTCGACATGCCCGTTGTTCCGTTTAATACTCACATTCCATTTATTCCCATAATACTCCCTTGCTCATTGTACCGACATGCCCGTTATTCCCATTATACTCATTTGCGAATTATTCCCATTATGCCGACATGCCTGTTATACTGACATGCCCGTTATACCCCATTACGCCGATATGCCCGTTATTCCCTTTATGGCGACAGGCCCGTTATTCCCATTATACTGACATGACCTTTATTCTTATTCAACCGACATGCCCATGATACAGACATGCCCATTATGCCGACATGCCCGATGTTCCTATTATACCGACATGCCCGTTATACAGACATGCCCGTCTTCCCCATTATATCGACATACCCATTATTCCCATTATACTGACATGCCCGTTATACCGACATGCCCGTTATTCACATTATGTTTACATGCCCATTAAACCGACATGCCCGTCATTCCTATTATACCGACATGCCCGTTATACCGACATGCCCGTTATTCCCATTATACTCACATGCCAATTACTCCCATTATGCCGACATGCCCGTTTTTCCATTTTTGGCGACATGCCCATTATTCCAATGATGCCGATTTGCCCGTTATACCGACATGCCCGTTGTTCACTTTATATTTACATGCCCATTATACGGACATGCCCGTTATTCCCATTGGACCGACATGCCCGTTATTCTCATTATATTCACATACAGATTATACCGACATGCCCGTTCTTCCCATTATACCGACATGCCCCTTACGGCGACATGCCCATTATAGCGACATGCCCGTTCTTGCCATTATGCCGACATGCCCGTTTTTCCCATTTTATCGACATCCCATTATACTGACATGCCCGTGATACAGACATGCCTGTTATCGCCATTTTACCGACATGCCCATTATACCGACATGCCCATTATGGCGACATGCCCGATATTCCCATTATATCGACATGCCCGTTATTCTCATTATACTGATGTGCCCAATATACTGACATGCCCGTTATTCCCATTACACCGAAATGCCCGTTATTCCCATTATGGCGACAGGCCCGTTATTCCCATTATACTGACATGACCGTTATTCCTATTCTACCGACATGCCCATTATACAGACATGCCTATTATGCCGACATGCCCGATGTTCCCATTATACCGACATGCCCGATCTTCCCATTACACTGACATGCCCGTTGTACAGACATGCCTTTTTCCCACTATATCGACATGACGATTACTCCCATTATACTGACATGCCCATTATCCAGACATGCCCGTTATTCCGTTTAATACTCACATTCCAATTATTCCCATTATGCCGACATGCCCATTATACCGACATGCCCATTATGGCGACATGCCCGTCATTCCCATTATATCGACATGCCCGTTATTCTCATTATACTGATGTGCCCAATATACTGACATGCCCGTTATTCCCATTACACCGACATGCCCGATATTCCCATTATGTCGACAGGTCCGTTATTCCCATTATACTGACATGACCGTTATTCCTTTTCTACCGACATGCCCATTATACAGACATGCCTATTATGCCGACATGCCCGATGTTCCCATTATAACGACATGCCCGTTCTTCCCATTATACTGACATGCCCGTTGTACAGACATGCCTTTTTTCCCATTATATCGACATGACCATTATTCCCATTATACTGACATGCCTGTTATACCGACATGCCCGTTTTTCCCATTATATCGACATGACCATTATTCCCATTATACCGATATGCCCGTTATACCGACATGCCCGTTATTCACATTATATTTACATGCCCATTAAACCGACATGCCCGTTATTCCCATTATACCGACATGTCCATTATAATTACATACCTGTTATTACCATTATATTGACATGCCCTTTATACCGACGTGCCCGTTATTCCCATTATATTGACATTCCCATTATTCTCATTATACCGACATGCCCGTTATACAGACATGCCCGGTATTCCCATTATACTGACATGCCCGTTATTCCCATTATACTGACATGCCCGTTATACAGACATGCCCGTTTTTCCCATTATATCGACATGCCCGTTATTCCGTTTAATACTCACATTTCAATTATTCCCATAATACTCCCTTGCCCATTATACCGACATGCCCGTTATTCCTATTACACTCATATGCTAGTTATTCCCATTATGCCGACATGCCCGTTATACTGACATGCCCGTTATACCCCATTACGCCGACATCCCCGTTATTCCCTTTATGGCGACAGGCCCGTTATTCCCATTATACTGACATGACCGTTATTCTTATTCTACCGACATGCCCATTTTGCAGACATGCCTATTATGCCGACATGCCCGATGTTCCCATTATACCGACATGCCCGTTATACAGACATGCCCGTTTTCCCCATTACATCGACATACCCATTACTCCCTTTATACTGACATGCCCGTTGTTCCTATTCTACCGATATACCCATTATCCAGACATGCCCGTTATTCCCATTATATTGACATCCTCATTATTCTCCATATACCGACATATGAGTGTTATTCCCATAATACTGACATGCCCGTTATACCCATTATACTGACATGCCCGTTATTCCCATTATATTGACATGCCCGTTATACTGACATACCCATTATTCAAATTATACCGACATGCCCGTTATTCCGATTATACTCACATGCCAGTCCTTCCCATCATACTGACATGCCCATTATTCCCATGATACCTATATGCCCATTGCACTGACATGAACGTTTTTCCCGTTATGTTGACATGCCCATTATGTCGATATGCCCATGATGCCGACATGCCCGTTATTCCCATTATACCGACATGTCCGTTTTTCACATTATGCCGAGATGCCCCTTATTCTCGTTATGTTCACATGCAGATTATACTGACAGGCCCATTATTCCTATTATACTGACATGCCCGTTGTACAGACATGCCCGTTATATCGACATGCCCGATATTCCCATTATACCGACATGCCCGTTTTTCCCATTATACCGACATGCCCGTTATTCCCATTATACTCACATGCCAATTACTCCCATTATGCCGACATGCCCGTTTTTCCATTTTTGGCGACATGCCCATTATTCCAATGATGCCGATTTGCCCGTTATACCGACATGCCCGTTGTTCACTTTATATTTACATGCCCATTATACGGACATGCCCGTTATTCCCATTGTACCGACATGCCCGTTATTCTCATTATATTCACATACAGATTATACCGACATGCCCGTTCTTCCCATTATACCGACATGCCCCTTATGGCGACATGCCCATTATAGCGACATGCCCGTTCTTGCCATTATGCCGACATGCCCGTTTTTCCCATTTTATCGACATCCCATTATACTGACATGCCCGTGATACAGACATGCCTGTTATCGCCATTTTACCGACATGCCCATTATACCGACATGCCCATTATGGCGACATGCCCGATATTCCCATTATATCGACATGCCCGTTATTCTCATTATACTGATGTGCCCAATATACTGACATGCCCGTTATTCCCATTACACCGAAATGCCCGTTATTCCCATTATGGCGACAGGCCCGTTATTCCCATTATACTGACATGACCGTTATTCCTATTCTACCGACATGCCCATTATACCGACATGCCCGTTATACAGACATGCCCGGTATTCCCATTATACTGACATGCCCGTTATTCCCATTATACTGACATGCCCGTTATACTGACATGCCCGTTTTTCCCATTATATCGACATGCCTGTTATTCCGTTTAATACTCACATTTCAATTATTCCCATAATACTCCCTTGCCCATTATACCGACATGCCCGTTATTCCTATTACACTCATATGCTAGTTATTCCCATTATGCCGACATGCCCGTTATACTGACATGCCCGTTATACCCCATTACGCCGACATCCCCGTTATTCCCTTTATGGCGACAGGCCCGTTATTCCCATTATACTGACATGACCGTTATTCTTATTCTACCGACATGCCCATTATGCAGACATGCCTATTATGCCGACATGCCCGATGTTCCCATTATACCGACATGCCCGTTATACAGACATGCCCGTTTTCCCCATTACATCGACATACCCATTACTCCCTTCATACTGACATGCCCGTTGTTCCTATTCTACCGATATACCCATTATCCAGACATGCCCGTTATTCCCATTATATTGACATCCTCATTATTCTCCATATACCGACATGTGAGTGTTATTCCCATAATACTGACATGCCCGTTATACCCATTATACTGACATGCCCGTTATTCCCATTATATTGACATGCCCGTTATACTGACATACCCATTATTCAAATTATACCGACATGCCCGTTATTCCGATTATACTCACATGCCAGTCCTTCCCATCATACTGACATGCCCATTATTCCCATGATACCTATATGCCCATTGCACTGACATGAACGTTTTTCCCGTTATGTTGACATGCCCATTATGTCGATATGCCCATGATGCCGACATGCCCGTTATTCCCATTATACCGACATGTCCGTTTTTCACATTATGCCGAGATGCCCCTTATTCTCGTTATATTCACATGCAGATTATACTGACAGGCCCATTATTCCTATTATACTGACATGCCCGTTGTACAGACATGCCCGTTATATCGACATGCCCGATATTCCCATTATACCGACATGCCCGTTTTTCCCATTATACCGACATGCCCGTTATTCCCATTATACCGACATGCCAGTTATTCCCATTATACCGACATGCCCCTTATAGTTACATACCCGTTGTTCCCATTATATTGACATGCCCGTTGTACTGACATGCCCGATTTTCCCATTATACCGACATGCCCGTTATACAGACATGCCAGTTTTCCCCATTATATCGACATCCCCATTATTCCCATTGTACTGACATGCCCGTTATACCGACATGCCCGTTATCCCCATTATATCGACATGCCCGTTACTTCCATTATACCGATATGCCCGTTATACCGACATGCCCGTTGTTCACATTACATTTACATGCCCATTATATCGACATGCCCGTTACTTCTGTTATACCGATATGCCCGTTATACCGACATGCCCGTTGTTCACATTACATTTACATGCCCATTATACCGACGTGCCCGTTATTCCCACTATATTGACATGCCCATTATTCTCATTATACCGACATGCCCTTTATTCCCATTATACTCACTTGCCCGTTATTCCCATTATACTGACATGCCCGTTATACAGACATGCCCGTTTTTCCCATTATGTCGACATGCCCGTTGTTCCGTTTAATACTCACATTCCATTTATTCCCATAATACTCCCTTGCTCATTGTACCGACATGCCCGTTATTCCCATTATACTCATTTGCGAGTTATTCCCATTATGCCGACATGCCTGTTATACTGACATGCCCGTTATACCCCATTACGCCGATATGCCCGTTATTCCCTTTATGGCGACAGGCCCGTTATTCCCATTATACTGACATGACCTTTATTCTTATTCAACCGACATGCCCATGATACAGACATGCCCATTATGCCGACATGCCCGATGTTCCTATTATACCGACATGCCCGTTATACAGACATGCCCGTCTTCCCCATTATATCGACATACCCATTATTCCCATTATACTGACATGCCCGTTATACCGACATGCCCGTTATTCACATTATGTTTACATGCCCATTAAACCGACATGCCCGTCATTCCTATTATACCGACATGCCCGTTATACCGACATGCCCGTTATTCCCATTATACTCACATGCCAATTACTCCCATTATGCCGACATGCCCGTTTTTCCATTTTTGGCGACATGCCGATTATTCCAATGATGCCGATTTGCCCGTTATACCGACATGCCCGTTGTTCACTTTATATTTACATGCCCATTATACGGACATGCCCGTTATTCCCATTGGACCGACATGCCCGTTATTCTCATTATATTCACATACAGATTATACCGACATGCCCGTTCTTCCCATTATACCGACATGCCCCTTATGGCGACATGCCCATTATAGCGACATGCCCGTTCTTGCCATTATGCCGACATGCCCGTTTTTCCCATTTTATCGACATCCCATTACACTGACATGCCCGTGATACAGACATGCCTGTTATCGCCATTTTACCGACATGCCCATTATACCGACATGCCCATTATGGCGACATGCCCGATATTCCCATTATATCGACATGCCCGTTATTCTCATTATACTGATGTGCCCAATATACTGACATGCCCGTTATTCCCATTACACCGAAATGCCCGTTATTCCCATTATGGCGACAGGCCCGTTATTCCCATTATACTGACATGACCGTTATTCCTATTCTACCGACATGCCCATTATACAGACATGCCTATTATCCCGACATGCCCGATGTTCCCATTATACCGACATGCCCGATCTTCCCATTACACTGACATGCCCGTTGTACAGACATGCCTTTTTCCCACTATATCGACATGACGATTACTCCCATTATACTGACATGCCCATTATACCGACATGCCCGTTATTCCGTTTAATACTCACATTCCAATTATTCCCATTATGCCGACATGCCCATTATACCGACATGCCCATTATGGCGACATGCCCGTCATTCCCATTATATCGACATGCCCGTTATTCTCATTATACTGATGTGCCCAATATACTGACATGCCCGTTATTCCCATTACACCGACATGCCCGATATTCCCATTATGTCGACAGGTCCGTTATTCCCATTATACTGACATGACCGTTATTCCTTTTCTACCGACATGCCCATTATACAGACATGCCTATTATGCCGACATGCCCGATGTTCCCATTATAACGACATGCCCGTTCTTCCCATTATACTGACATGCCCGTTGTACAGACATGCCTTTTTTCCCATTATATCGACATGACCATTATTCCCATTATACTGACATGCCTGTTATACCGACATGCCCGTTTTTCCCATTATATCGACATGACCATTATTCCCATTATACCGATATGCCCGTTATACCGACATGCCCGTTATTCACATTATATTTACATGCCCATTAAACCGACATGCCCGTTATTCCCATTATACCGACATGTCCATTATAATTACATACCTGTTATTACCATTATATTGACATGCCCTTTATACCGACGTGCCCGTTATTCCCATTATATTGACATTCCCATTATTCTCATTATACCGACATGCCCGTTATACAGACATGCCCGGTATTCCCATTATACTGACATGCCCGTTATTCCCATTATACTGACATGCCCGTTATACTGACATGCCCGTTTTTCCCATTATATCGACATGCCTGTTATTCCGTTTAATACTCACATTTCAATTATTCCCATAATACTCCCTTGCCCATTATACCGACATGCCCGTTATTCCTATTACACTCATATGCTAGTTATTCCCATTATTCCGACATGCCCGTTATACTGACATGCCCGTTATACCCCATTACGCCGACATCCCCGTTATTCCCTTTATGGCGACAGGCCCGTTATTCCCATTATACTGACATGACCGTTATTCTTATTCTACCGACATGCCCATTATGCAGACATGCCTATTATGCCGACATGCCCGATGTTCCCATTATACCGACATGCCCGTTATACAGACATGCCCGTTTTCCCCATTACATCGACATACCCATTACTCCCTTCATACTGACATGCCCGTTGTTCCTATTCTACCGATATACCCATTATCCAGACATGCCCGTTATTCCCATTATATTGACATCCTCATTATTCTCCATATACCGACATGTGAGTGTTATTCCCATAATACTGACATGCCCGTTATACCCATTATACTGACATGCCCGTTATTCCCATTATATTGACATGCCCGTTATACTGACATACCCATTATTCAAATTATACCGACATGCCCGTTATTCCGATTATACTCACATGCCAGTCCTTCCCATCATACTGACATGCCCATTATTCCCATGATACCTATATGCCCATTGCACTGACATGAACGTTTTTCCCGTTATGTTGACATGCCCATTATGTCGATATGCCCATGATGCCGACATGCCCGTTATTCCCATTATACCGACATGTCCGTTTTTCACATTATGCCGAGATGCCCCTTATTCTCGTTATATTCACATGCAGATTATACTGACAGGCCCATTATTCCTATTATACTGACATGCCCGTTGTACAGTTATGCCCGTTATATCGACATGCCCGATATTCCCATTATACCGACATGCCCGTTTTTCCCATTATACCGACATGCCCGTTATTCCCATTATACCGACATGCCAGTTATTCCCATTATACCGACATGCCCCTTATAGTTACATACCCGTTGTTCCCATTATATTGACATGCCCGTTGTACTGACATGCCCGATTTTCCCATTATACCGACATGCCCGTTATACAGACATGCCAGTTTTCCCCATTATATCGACATCCCCATTATTCCCATTGTACTGACATGCCCGTTATACCGACATGCCCGTTATCCCCATTATATCGACATGCCCGTTACTTCCATTATACCGACATGCCCGTTGTTCACATTACATTTACATGCCCATTATATCGACATGCCCGTTACTTCTGTTATACCGATATGCCCGTTATACCGACATGCCCGTTGTTCACATTACATTTACATGCCCATTATACCGACGTGCCCGTTATTCCCACTATATTGACATGCCCATTATTCTCATTATACCGACATGCCCTTTATTCCCATTATACTCACTTGCCCGTTATTCCCATTATACTGACATGCCCGTTATACAGACATGCCCGTTTTTCCCATTATGTCGACATGCCCGTTGTTCCGTTTAATACTCACATTCCATTTATTCCCATAATACTCCCTTGCTCATTGTACCGACATGCCCGTTATTCCCATTATACTCATTTGCGAGTTATTCCCATTATGCCGACATGCCTGTTATACTGACATGCCCGTTATACCCCATTACGCCGATATGCCCGTTATTCCCTTTATGGCGACAGGCCCGTTATTCCCATTATACTGACATGACCTTTATTCTTATTCAACCGACATGCCCATGATACAGACATGCCCATTATGCCGACATGCCCGATGTTCCTATTATACCGACATGCCCGTTATACAGACATGCCCGTCTTCCCCATTATATCGACATACCCATTATTCCCATTATACTGACATGCCCGTTATACCGACATGCCCGTTATTCACATTATGTTTACATGCCCATTAAACCGACATGCCCGTCATTCCTATTATACCGACATGCCCGTTATACCGACATGCCCGTTATTCCCATTATACTCACATGCCAATTACTCCCATTATGCCGACATGCCCGTTTTTCCATTTTTGGCGACATGCCCATTATTCCAATGATGCCGATTTGCCCGTTATACCGACATGCCCGTTGTTCACTTTATATTTACATGCCCATTATACGGACATGCCCGTTATTCCCATTGGACCGACATGCCCGTTATTCTCATTATATTCACATACAGATTATACCGACATGCCCGTTCTTCCCATTATACCGACATGCCCCTTATGGCGACATGCCCATTATAGCGACATGCCCGTTCTTGCCATTATGCCGACATGCCCGTTTTTCCCATTTTATCGACATCCCATTACACTGACATGCCCGTGATACAGACATGCCTGTTATCGCCATTTTACCGACATGCCCATTATACCGACATGCCCATTATGGCGACATGCCCGATATTCCCATTATATCGACATGCCCGTTATTCTCATTATACTGATGTGCCCAATATACTGACATGCCCGTTATTCCCATTACACCGAAATGCCCGTTATTCCCATTATGGCGACAGGCCCGTTATTCCCATTATACTGACATGACCGTTATTCCTATTCTACCGACATGCCCATTATACAGACATGCCTATTATCCTGACATGCCCGATGTTCCCATTATACCGACATGCCCGATCTTCCCATTACACTGACATGCCCGTTGTACAGACATGCCTTTTTCCCACTATATCGACATGACGATTACTCCCATTATACTGACATGCCCATTATCCAGACATGCCCGTTATTCCGTTTAATACTCACATTCCAATTATTCCCATTATGCCGACATGCCCATTATACCGACATGCCCATTATGGCGACATGCCCGTCATTCCCATTATATCGACATGCCCGTTATTCTCATTATACTGATGTGCCCAATATACTGACATGCCCGTTATTCCCATTACACCGACATGCCCGATATTCCCATTATGTCGACAGGTCCGTTATTCCCATTATACTGACATGACCGTTATTCCTTTTCTACCGACATGCCCATTATACAGACATGCCTATTATGCCGACATGCCCGATGTTCCCATTATAACGACATGC
Source organism: Haliotis asinina (assembly GCF_037392515.1). Taxonomy (NCBI): domain Eukaryota; kingdom Metazoa; phylum Mollusca; class Gastropoda; order Lepetellida; family Haliotidae; genus Haliotis; species Haliotis asinina. The sequence goes on from NC_090291.1 coordinate 2,752,036, forward strand.
CCGTTCTTCCCATTATACTGACATGCCCGTTGTACAGACATGCCTTTTTTCCCATTATATCGACATGACCATTATTCCCATTATACTGACATGCCTGTTATACCGACATGCCCGTTTTTCCCATTATATCGACATGACCATTATTCCCATTATACCGATATGCCCGTTATACCGACATGCCCGTTATTCACATTATATTTACATGCCCATTAAACCGACATGCTCGTTATTCCCATTATACCGACATGTCCATTATAATTACATACCTGTTATTACCATTATATTGACATGCCCTTTATACCGACGTGCCCGTTATTCCCATTATATTGACATTCCCATTATTCTCATTATACCGACATGCCCGTTATACAGACATGCCCGGTATTCCCATTATACTGACATGCCCGTTATTCCCATTATACTGACATGCCCGTTATACAGACATGCCCGTTTTTCCCATTATATCGACATGCCCGTTATTCCGTTTAATACTCACATTTCAATTATTCCCATAATACTCCCTTGCCCATTATACCGACATGCCCGTTATTCCTATTACACTCATATGCTAGTTATTCCCATTATGCCGACATGCCCGTTATACTGACATGCCCGTTATACCCCATTACGCCGACATCCCCGTTATTCCCTTTATGGCGACAGGCCCGTTATTCCCATTATACTGACATGACCGTTATTCTTATTCTACCGACATGCCCATTTTGCAGACATGCCTATTATGCCGACATGCCCGATGTTCCCATTATACCGACATGCCCGTTATACAGACATGCCCGTTTTCCCCATTACATCGACATACCCATTACTCCCTTTATACTGACATGCCCGTTGTTCCTATTCTACCGATATACCCATTATCCAGACATGCCCGTTATTCCCATTATATTGACATCCTCATTATTCTCCATATACCGACATGTGAGTGTTATTCCCATAATACTGACATGCCCGTTATACCCATTATACTGACATGCCCGTTATTCCCATTATATTGACATGCCCGTTATACTGACATACCCATTATTCAAATTATACCGACATGCCCGTTATTCCGATTATACTCACATGCCAGTCCTTCCCATCATACTGACATGCCCATTATTCCCATGATACCTATATGCCCATTGCACTGACATGAACGTTTTTCCCGTTATGTTGACATGCCCATTATGTCGATATGCCCATGATGCCGACATGCCCGTTATTCCCATTATACCGACATGTCCGTTTTTCACATTATGCCGAGATGCCCCTTATTCTCGTTATGTTCACATGCAGATTATACTGACAGGCCCATTATTCCTATTATACTGACATGCCCGTTGTACAGACATGCCCGTTATATCGACATGCCCGATATTCCCATTATACCGACATGCCCGTTTTTCCCATTATACCGACATGCCCGTTATTCCCATTATACTCACATGCCAATTACTCCCATTATGCCGACATGCCCGTTTTTCCATTTTTGGCGACATGCCCATTATTCCAATGATGCCGATTTGCCCGTTATACCGACATGCCCGTTGTTCACTTTATATTTACATGCCCATTATACGGACATGCCCGTTATTCCCATTGTACCGACATGCCCGTTATTCTCATTATATTCACATACAGATTATACCGACATGCCCGTTCTTCCCATTATACCGACATGCCCCTTATGGCGACATGCCCATTATAGCGACATGCCCGTTCTTGCCATTATGCCGACATGCCCGTTTTTCCCATTTTATCGACATCCGATTATACTGACATGCCCGTGATACAGACATGCCTGTTATCGCCATTTTACCGACATGCCCATTATACCGACATGCCCATTATGGCGACATGCCCGATATTCCCATTATATCGACATGCCCGTTATTCTCATTATACTGATGTGCCCAATATACTGACATGCCCGTTATTCCCATTACACCGAAATGCCCGTTATTCCCATTATGGCGACAGGCCCGTTATTCCCATTATACTGACATGACCGTTATTCCTATTCTACCGACATGCCCATTATACCGACATGCCCGTTATACAGACATGCCCGGTATTCCCATTATACTGACATGCCCGATCTTCCCATTATACTGACATGCCCGTTATACTGACATGCCCGTTTTTCCCATTATATCGACATGCCCGTTATTCCGTTTAATACTCACATTTCAATTATTCCCATAATACTCCCTTGCCCATTATACCGACATGCCCGTTATTCCTATTACACTCATATGCTAGTTATTCCCATTATGCCGACATGCCCGTTATACTGACATGCCCGTTATACCCCATTACGCCGACATCCCCGTTATTCCCTTTATGGCGACAGGCCCGTTATTCCCATTATACTGACATGACCGTTATTCTTATTCTACCGACATGCCCATTATGCAGACATGCCTATTATGCCGACATGCCCGATGTTCCCATTATACCGACATGCCCGTTATACAGACATGCCCGTTTTCCCCATTACATCGACATACCCATTACTCCCTTCATACTGACATGCCCGTTGTTCCTATTCTACCGATATACCCATTATCCAGACATGCCCGTTATTCCCATTATATTGACATCCTCATTATTCTCCATATACCGACATGTGAGTGTTATTCCCATAATACTGACATGCCCGTTATACCCATTATACTGACATGCCCGTTATTCCCATTATATTGACATGCCCGTTATACTGACATACCCATTATTCAAATTATACCGACATGCCCGTTATTCCGATTATACTCACATGCCAGTCCTTCCCATCATACTGACATGCCCATTATTCCCATGATACCTATATGCCCATTGCACTGACATGAACGTTTTTCCCGTTATGTTGACATGCCCATTATGTCGATATGCCCATGATGCCGACATGCCCGTTATTCCCATTATACCGACATGTCCGTTTTTCACATTATGCCGAGATGCCCCTTATTCTCGTTATATTCACATGCAGATTATACTGACAGGCCCATTATTCCTATTATACTGACATGCCCGTTGTACAGACATGCCCGTTATATCGACATGCCCGATATTCCCATTATACCGACATGCCCGTTTTTCCCATTATACCGACATGCCCGTTATTCCCATTATACCGACATGCCAGTTATTCCCATTATACCGACATGCCCCTTATAGTTACATACCCGTTGTTCCCATTATATTGACATGCCCGTTGTACTGACATGCCCGATTTTCCCATTATACCGACATGCCCGTTATACAGACATGCCAGTTTTCCCCATTATATCGACATCCCCATTATTCCCATTGTACTGACATGCCCGTTATACCGACATGCCCGTTATCCCCATTATATCGACATGCCCGTTACTTCCATTATACCGATATGCCCGTTATACCGACATGCCCGTTGTTCACATTACATTTACATGCCCATTATATCGACATGCCCGTTACTTCCGTTATACCGATATGCCCGTTATACCGACATGCCCGTTGTTCACATTACATTTACATGCCCATTATACCGACGTGCCCGTTATTCCCACTATATTGACATGCCCATTATTCTCATTATACCGACATGCCCTTTATTCCCATTATACTCACTTGCCCGTTATTCCCATTATACTGACATGCCCGTTATACAGACATGCCCGTTTTTCCCATTATGTCGACATGCCCGTTGTTCCGTTTAATACTCACATTCCATTTATTCCCATAATACTCCCTTGCTCATTGTACCGACATGCCCGTTATTCCCATTATACTCATTTGCGAGTTATTCCCATTATGCCGACATGCCTGTTATACTGACATGCCCGTTATACCCCATTACGCCGATATGCCCGTTATTCCCTTTATGGCGACAGGCCCGTTATTCCCATTATACTGACATGACCTTTATTCTTATTCAACCGACATGCCCATGATACAGACATGCCCATTATGCCGACATGCCCGATGTTCCTATTATACCGACATGCCCGTTATACAGACATGCCCGTCTTCCCCATTATATCGACATACCCATTATTCCCATTATACTGACATGCCCGTTATACCGACATGCCCGTTATTCACATTATGTTTACATGCCCATTAAACCGACATGCCCGTCATTCCTATTATACCGACATGCCCGTTATACCGACATGCCCGTTATTCCCATTATACTCACATGCCAATTACTCCCATTATGCCGACATGCCCGTTTTTCCATTTTTGGCGACATGCCCATTATTCCAATGATGCCGATTTGCCCGTTATACCGACATGCCCGTTGTTCACTTTATATTTACATGCCCATTATACGGACATGCCCGTTATTCCCATTGGACCGACATGCCCGTTATTCTCATTATATTCACATACAGATTATACCGACATGCCCGTTCTTCCCATTATACCGACATGCCCCTTATGGCGACATGCCCATTATAGCGACATGCCCGTTCTTGCCATTATGCCGACATGCCCGTTTTTCCCATTTTATCGACATCCCATTACACTGACATGCCCGTGATACAGACATGCCTGTTATCGCCATTTTACCGACATGCCCATTATACCGACATGCCCATTATGGCGACATGCCCGATATTCCCATTATATCGACATGCCCGTTATTCTCATTATACTGATGTGCCCAATATACTGACATGCCCGTTATTCCCATTACACCGAAATGCCCGTTATTCCCATTATGGCGACAGGCCCGTTATTCCCATTATACTGACATGACCGTTATTCCTATTCTACCGACATGCCCATTATACAGACATGCCTATTATCCCGACATGCCCGATGTTCCCATTATACCGACATGCCCGATCTTCCCATTACACTGACATGCCCGTTGTACAGACATGCCTTTTTCCCACTATATCGACATGACGATTACTCCCATTATACTGACATGCCCATTATACCGACATGCCCGTTATTCCGTTTAATACTCACATTCCAATTATTCCCATTATGCCGACATGCCCATTATACCGACATGCCCATTATGGCGACATGCCCGTCATTCCCATTATATCGGCATGCCCGTTATTCTCATTATACTGATGTGCCCAATATACTGACATGCCCGTTATTCCCATTACACCGACATGCCCGATATTCCCATTATGTCGACAGGTCCGTTATTCCCATTATACTGACATGACCGTTATTCCTTTTCTACCGACATGCCCATTATACAGACATGCCTATTATGCCGACATGCCCGATGTTCCCATTATAACGACATGCCCGTTCTTCCCATTATACTGACATGCCCGTTGTACAGACATGCCTTTTTTCCCATTATATCGACATGACCATTATTCCCATTATACTGACATGCCTGTTATACCGACATGCCCGTTTTTCCCATTATATCGACATGACCATTATTCCCATTATACCGATATGCCCGTTATACCGACATGCCCGTTATTCACATTATATTTACATGCCCATTAAACCGACATGCCCGTTATTCCCATTATACCGACATGTCCATTATAATTACATACCTGTTATTACCATTATATTGACATGCCCTTTATACCGACGTGCCCGTTATTCCCATTATATTGACATTCCCATTATTCTCATTATACCGACATGCCCGTTATACAGACATGCCCGGTATTCCCATTATACTGACATGCCCGTTATTCCCATTATACTGACATGCCCGTTATATCGACATGCCCGATATTCCCATTATACCGACATGCCCGTTTTTCCCATTATACCGACATGCCCGTTATTCCCATTATACCGACATGCCAGTTATTCCCATTATACCGACATGCCCCTTATAGTTACATACCCGTTGTTCCCATTATATTGACATGCCCGTTGTACTGACATGCCCGATTTTCCCATTATACCGACATGCCCGTTATACAGACATGCCAGTTTTCCCCATTATATCGACATCCCCATTATTCCCATTGTACTGACATGCCCGTTATACCGACATGCCCGTTATCCCCATTATATCGACATGCCCGTTACTTCCATTATACCGATATGCCCGTTATACCGACATGCCCGTTGTTCACATTACATTTACATGCCCATTATACCGACATGCCAGTTTTTCCCATTATACCGCAATGCCCATTATAATTACATACCCGTTATTCCCATTATATTGACATGCCCTTTACACCGACGTGCCCGTTATTCCCACTATATTGACATGCCCACTATTCTCATTATACCGACATGCCCTTTATTCCCATTATACTCACTTGCCCGTTATTCCCATTATACTGACATGCCCGTTATACAGACATGCCCGTTTTTCCCATTATGTCGACATGCCCGTTGTTCCGTTTAATACTCACATTCCATTTATTCCCATAATACTCCCTTGCTCATTGTACCGACATGCCCGTTATTCCCATTATACTCATTTGCGAATTATTCCCATTATGCCGACATGCCTGTTATACTGACATGCCCGTTATACCCCATTACGCCGATATGCCCGTTATTCCCTTTATGGCGACAGGCCCGTTATTCCCATTATACTGACATGACCTTTATTCTTATTCAACCGACATGCCCATGATACAGACATGCCCATTATGCCGACATGCCCGATGTTCCTATTATACCGACATGCCCGTTATACAGACATGCCCGTCTTCCCCATTATATCGACATACCCATTATTCCCATTATACTGACATGCCCGTTATACCGACATGCCCGTTATTCACATTATGTTTACATGCCCATTAAACCGACATGCCCGTCATTCCTATTATACCGACATGCCCGTTATACCGACATGCCCGTTATTCCCATTATACTCACATGCCAATTACTCCCATTATGCCGACATGCCCGTTTTTCCATTTTTGGCGACATGCCCATTATTCCAATGATGCCGATTTGCCCGTTATACCGACATCCCGTTGTTCACTTTATATTTACATGCCCATTATACGGACATGCCCGTTATTCCCATTGGACCGACATGCCCGTTATTCTCATTATATTCACATACAGATTATACCGACATGCCCGTTCTTCCCATTATACCGACATGCCCCTTACGGCGACATGCCCATTATAGCGACATGCCCGTTCTTGCCATTATGCCGACATGCCCGTTTTTCCCATTTTATCGACATCCCATTATACTGACATGCCCGTGATACAGACATGCCTGTTATCGCCATTTTACCGACATGCCCATTATACCGACATGCCCATTATGGCGACATGCCCGATATTCCCATTATATCGACATGCCCGTTATTCTCATTATACTGATGTGCCCAATATACTGACATGCCCGTTATTCCCATTACACCGAAATGCCCGTTATTCCCATTATGGCGACAGGCCCGTTATTCCCATTATACTGACATGACCGTTATTCCTATTCTACCGACATGCCCATTATACAGACATGCCTATTATGCCGACATGCCCGATGTTCCCATTATACCGACATGCCCGATCTTCCCATTACACTGACATGCCCGTTGTACAGACATGCCTTTTTCCCACTATATCGACATGACGATTACTCCCATTATACTGACATGCCCATTATCCAGACATGCCCGTTATTCCGTTTAATACTCACATTCCAATTATTCCCATTATGCCGACATGCCCATTATACCGACATGCCCATTATGGCGACATGCCCGTCATTCCCATTATATCGACATGCCCGTTATTCTCATTATACTGATGTGCCCAATATACTGACATGCCCGTTATTCCCATTACACCGACATGCCCGATATTCCCATTATGTCGACAGGTCCGTTATTCCCATTATACTGACATGACCGTTATTCCTTTTCTACCGACATGCCCATTATACAGACATGCCTATTATGCCGACATGCCCGATGTTCCCATTATAACGACATGCCCGTTCTTCCCATTATACTGACATGCCCGTTGTACAGACATGCCTTTTTTCCCATTATATCGACATGACCATTATTCCCATTATACTGACATGCCTGTTATACCGACATGCCCGTTTTTCCCATTATATCGACATGACCATTATTCCCATTATACCGATATGCCCGTTATACCGACATGCCCGTTATTCACATTATATTTACATGCCCATTAAACCGACATGCCCGTTATTCCCATTATACCGACATGTCCATTATAATTACATACCTGTTATTACCATTATATTGACATGCCCTTTATACCGACGTGCCCGTTATTCCCATTATATTGACATTCCCATTATTCTCATTATACCGACATGCCCGTTATACAGACATGCCCGGTATTCCCATTATACTGACATGCCCGTTATTCCCATTATACTGACATGCCCGTTATACAGACATGCCCGTTTTTCCCATTATATCGACATGCCCGTTATTCCGTTTAATACTCACATTTCAATTATTCCCATAATACTCCCTTGCCCATTATACCGACATGCCCGTTATTCCTATTACACTCATATGCTAGTTATTCCCATTATGCCGACATGCCCGTTATACTGACATGCCCGTTATACCCCATTACGCCGACATCCCCGTTATTCCCTTTATGGCGACAGGCCCGTTATTCCCATTATACTGACATGACCGTTATTCTTATTCTACCGACATGCCCATTTTGCAGACATGCCTATTATGCCGACATGCCCGATGTTCCCATTATACCGACATGCCCGTTATACAGACATGCCCGTTTTCCCCATTACATCGACATACCCATTACTCCCTTCATACTGACATGCCCGTTGTTCCTATTCTACCGATATACCCATTATCCAGACATGCCCGTTATTCCCATTATATTGACATCCTCATTATTCTCCATATACCGACATGTGAGTGTTATTCCCATAATACTGACATGCCCGTTATACCCATTATACTGACATGCCCGTTATTCCCATTATATTGACATGCCCGTTATACTGACATACCCATTATTCAAATTATACCGACATGCCCGTTATTCCGATTATACTCACATGCCAGTCCTTCCCATCATACTGACATGCCCATTATTCCCATGATACCTATATGCCCATTGCACTGACATGAACGTTTTTCCCGTTATGTTGACATGCCCATTATGTCGATATGCCCATGATGCCGACATGCCCGTTATTCCCATTATACCGACATGTCCGTTTTTCACATTATGCCGAGATGCCCCTTATTCTCGTTATATTCACATGCAGATTATACTGACAGGCCCATTATTCCTATTATACTGACATGCCCGTTGTACAGACATGCCCGTTATATCGACATGCCCGATATTCCCATTATACCGACATGCCCGTTTTTCCCATTATACCGACATGCCCGTTATTCCCATTATACCGACATGCCAGTTATTCCCATTATACCGACATGCCCCTTATAGTTACATACCCGTTGTTCCCATTATATTGACATGCCCGTTGTACTGACATGCCCGATTTTCCCATTATACCGACATGCCCGTTATACAGACATGCCAGTTTTCCCCATTATATCGACATCCCCATTATTCCCATTGTACTGACATGCCCGTTATACCGACATGCCCGTTATCCCCATTATATCGACATGCCCGTTACTTCCATTATACCGATATGCCCGTTATACCGACATGCCCGTTGTTCACATTACATTTACATGCCCATTATATCGACATGCCCGTTACTTCTGTTATACCGATATGCCCGTTATACCGACATGCCCGTTGTTCACATTACATTTACATGCCCATTATACCGACGTGCCCGTTATTCCCACTATATTGACATGCCCATTATTCTCATTATACCGACATGCCCTTTATTCCCATTATACTCACTTGCCCGTTATTCCCATTATACTGACATGCCCGTTATACAGACATGCCCGTTTTTCCCATTATGTCGACATGCCCGTTGTTCCGTTTAATACTCACATTCCATTTATTCCCATAATACTCCCTTGCTCATTGTACCGACATGCCCGTTATTCCCATTATACTCATTTGCGAGTTATTCCCATTATGCCGACATGCCTGTTATACTGACATGCCCGTTATACCCCATTACGCCGATATGCCCGTTATTCCCTTTATGGCGACAGGCCCGTTATTCCCATTATACTGACATGACCTTTATTCTTATTCAACCGACATGCCCATGATACAGACATGCCCATTATGCCGACATGCCCGATGTTCCTATTATACCGACATGCCCGTTATACAGACATGCCCGTCTTCCCCATTATATCGACATACCCATTATTCCCATTATACTGACATGCCCGTTATACCGACATGCCCGTTATTCACATTATGTTTACATGCCCATTAAACCGACATGCCCGTCATTCCTATTATACCGACATGCCCGTTATACCGACATGCCCGTTATTCCCATTATACTCACATGCCAATTACTCCCATTATGCCGACATGCCCGTTTTTCCATTTTTGGCGACATGCCCATTATTCCAATGATGCCGATTTGCCCGTTATACCGACATGCCCGTTGTTCACTTTATATTTACATGCCCATTATACGGACATGCCCGTTATTCCCATTGGACCGACATGCCCGTTATTCTCATTATATTCACATACAGATTATACCGACATGCCCGTTCTTCCCATTATACCGACATGCCCCTTATGGCGACATGCCCATTATAGCGACATGCCCGTTCTTGCCATTATGCCGACATGCCCGTTTTTCCCATTTTATCGACATCCCATTACACTGACATGCCCGTGATACAGACATGCCTGTTATCGCCATTTTACCGACATGCCCATTATACCGACATGCCCATTATGGCGACATGCCCGATATTCCCATTATATCGACATGCCCGTTATTCTCATTATACTGATGTGCCCAATATACTGACATGCCCGTTATTCCCATTACACCGAAATGCCCGTTATTCCCATTATGGCGACAGGCCCGTTATTCCCATTATACTGACATGACCGTTATTCCTATTCTACCGACATGCCCATTATACAGACATGCCTATTATCCCGACATGCCCGATGTTCCCATTATACCGACATGCCCGATCTTCCCATTACACTGACATGCCCGTTGTACAGACATGCCTTTTTCCCACTATATCGACATGACGATTACTCCCATTATACTGACATGCCCATTATACCGACATGCCCGTTATTCCGTTTAATACTCACATTCCAATTATTCCCATTATGCCGACATGCCCATTATACCGACATGCCCATTATGGCGACATGCCCGTCATTCCCATTATATCGACATGCCCGTTATTCTCATTATACTGATGTGCCCAATATACTGACATGCCCGTTATTCCCATTACACCGACATGCCCGATATTCCCATTATGTCGACAGGTCCGTTATTCCCATTATACTGACATGACCGTTATTCCTTTTCTACCGACATGCCCATTATACAGACATGCCTATTATGCCGACATGCCCGATGTTCCCATTATAACGACATGCCCGTTCTTCCCATTATACTGACATGCCCGTTGTACAGACATGCCTTTTTTCCCATTATATCGACATGACCATTATTCCCATTATACTGACATGCCTGTTATACCGACATGCCCGTTTTTCCCATTATATCGACATGACCATTATTCCCATTATACCGATATGCCCGTTATACCGACATGCCCGTTATTCACATTATATTTACATGCCCATTAAACCGACATGCCCGTTATTCCCATTATACCGACATGTCCATTATAATTACATACCTGTTATTACCATTATATTGACATGCCCTTTATACCGACGTGCCCGTTATTCCCATTATATTGACATTCCCATTATTCTCATTATACCGACATGCCCGTTATACAGACATGCCCGGTATTCCCATTATACTGACATGCCCGTTATTCCCATTATACTGACATGCCCGTTATACTGACATGCCCGTTTTTCCCATTATATCGACATGCCTGTTATTCCGTTTAATACTCACATTTCAATTATTCCCATAATACTCCCTTGCCCATTATACCGACATGCCCGTTATTCCTATTACACTCATATGCTAGTTATTCCCATTATTCCGACATGCCCGTTATACTGACATGCCCGTTATACCCCATTACGCCGACATCCCCGTTATTCCCTTTATGGCGACAGGCCCGTTATTCCCATTATACTGACATGACCGTTATTCTTATTCTACCGACATGCCCATTATGCAGACATGCCTATTATGCCGACATGCCCGATGTTCCCATTATACCGACATGCCCGTTATACAGACATGCCCGTTTTCCCCATTACATCGACATACCCATTACTCCCTTCATACTGACATGCCCGTTGTTCCTATTCTACCGATATACCCATTATCCAGACATGCCCGTTATTCCCATTATATTGACATCCTCATTATTCTCCATATACCGACATGTGAGTGTTATTCCCATAATACTGACATGCCCGTTATACCCATTATACTGACATGCCCGTTATTCCCATTATATTGACATGCCCGTTATACTGACATACCCATTATTCAAATTATACCGACATGCCCGTTATTCCGATTATACTCACATGCCAGTCCTTCCCATCATACTGACATGCCCATTATTCCCATGATACCTATATGCCCATTGCACTGACATGAACGTTTTTCCCGTTATGTTGACATGCCCATTATGTCGATATGCCCATGATGCCGACATGCCCGTTATTCCCATTATACCGACATGTCCGTTTTTCACATTATGCCGAGATGCCCCTTATTCTCGTTATATTCACATGCAGATTATACTGACAGGCCCATTATTCCTATTATACTGACATGCCCGTTGTACAGACATGCCCGTTATATCGACATGCCCGATATTCCCATTATACCGACATGCCCGTTTTTCCCATTATACCGACATGCCCGTTATTCCCATTATACCGACATGCCAGTTATTCCCATTATACCGACATGCCCCTTATAGTTACATACCCGTTGTTCCCATTATATTGACATGCCCGTTGTACTGACATGCCCGATTTTCCCATTATACCGACATGCCCGTTATACAGACATGCCAGTTTTCCCCATTATATCGACATCCCCATTATTCCCATTGTACTGACATGCCCGTTATACCGACATGCCCGTTATCCCCATTATATCGACATGCCCGTTACTTCCATTATACCGACATGCCCGTTGTTCACATTACATTTACATGCCCATTATATCGACATGCCCGTTACTTCTGTTATACCGATATGCCCGTTATACCGACATGCCCGTTGTTCACATTACATTTACATGCCCATTATACCGACGTGCCCGTTATTCCCACTATATTGACATGCCCATTATTCTCATTATACCGACATGCCCTTTATTCCCATTATACTCACTTGCCCGTTATTCCCATTATACTGACATGCCCGTTATACAGACATGCCCGTTTTTCCCATTATGTCGACATGCCCGTTGTTCCGTTTAATACTCACATTCCATTTATTCCCATAATACTCCCTTGCTCATTGTACCGACATGCCCGTTATTCCCATTATACTCATTTGCGAGTTATTCCCATTATGCCGACATGCCTGTTATACTGACATGCCCGTTATACCCCATTACGCCGATATGCCCGTTATTCCCTTTATGGCGACAGGCCCGTTATTCCCATTATACTGACATGACCTTTATTCTTATTCAACCGACATGCCCATGATACAGACATGCCCATTATGCCGACATGCCCGATGTTCCTATTATACCGACATGCCCGTTATACAGACATGCCCGTCTTCCCCATTATATCGACATACCCATTATTCCCATTATACTGACATGCCCGTTATACCGACATGCCCGTTATTCACATTATGTTTACATGCCCATTAAACCGACATGCCCGTCATTCCTATTATACCGACATGCCCGTTATACCGACATGCCCGTTATTCCCATTATACTCACATGCCAATTACTCCCATTATGCCGACATGCCCGTTTTTCCATTTTTGGCGACATGCCCATTATTCCAATGATGCCGATTTGCCCGTTATACCGACATGCCCGTTGTTCACTTTATATTTACATGCCCATTATACGGACATGCCCGTTATTCCCATTGGACCGACATGCCCGTTATTCTCATTATATTCACATACAGATTATACCGACATGCCCGTTCTTCCCATTATACCGACATGCCCCTTATGGCGACATGCCCATTATAGCGACATGCCCGTTCTTGCCATTATGCCGACATGCCCGTTTTTCCCATTTTATCGACATCCCATTACACTGACATGCCCGTGATACAGACATGCCTGTTATCGCCATTTTACCGACATGCCCATTATACCGACATGCCCATTATGGCGACATGCCCGATATTCCCATTATATCGACATGCCCGTTATTCTCATTATACTGATGTGCCCAATATACTGACATGCCCGTTATTCCCATTACACCGAAATGCCCGTTATTCCCATTATGGCGACAGGCCCGTTATTCCCATTATACTGACATGACCGTTATTCCTATTCTACCGACATGCCCATTATACAGACATGCCTATTATCCCGACATGCCCGATGTTCCCATTATACCGACATGCCCGATCTTCCCATTACACTGACATGCCCGTTGTACAGACATGCCTTTTTCCCACTATATCGACATGACGATTACTCCCATTATACTGACATGCCCATTATACCGACATGCCCGTTATTCCGTTTAATACTCACATTCCAATTATTCCCATTATGCCGACATGCCCATTATACCGACATGCCCATTATGGCGACATGCCCGTCATTCCCATTATATCGACATGCCCGTTATTCTCATTATACTGATGTGCCCAATATACTGACATGCCCGTTATTCCCATTACACCGACATGCCCGATATTCCCATTATGTCGACAGGTCCGTTATTCCCATTATACTGACATGACCGTTATTCCTTTTCTACCGACATGCCCATTATACAGACATGCCTATTATGCCGACATGCCCGATGTTCCCATTATAACGACATGCCCGTTCTTCCCATTATACTGACATGCCCGTTGTACAGACATGCCTTTTTTCCCATTATATCGACATGACCATTATTCCCATTATACTGACATGCCTGTTATACCGACATGCCCGTTTTTCCCATTATATCGACATGACCATTATTCCCATTATACCGATATGCCCGTTATACCGACATGCCCGTTATTCACATTATATTTACATGCCCATTAAACCGACATGCCCGTTATTCCCATTATACCGACATGTCCATTATAATTACATACCTGTTATTACCATTATATTGACATGCCCTTTATACCGACGTGCCCGTTATTCCCATTATATTGACATTCCCATTATTCTCATTATACCGACATGCCCGTTATACAGACATGCCCGGTATTCCCATTATACTGACATGCCCGTTATTCCCATTATACTGACATGCCCGTTATACAGACATGCCCGTTTTTCCCATTATATCGACATGCCCGTTATTCCGTTTAATACTCACATTTCAATTATTCCCATAATACTCCCTTGCCCATTATACCGACATGCCCGTTATTCCTATTACACTCATATGCTAGTTATTCCCATTATGCCGACATGCCCGTTATACTGACATGCCCGTTATACCCCATTACGCCGACATCCCCGTTATTCCCTTTATGGCGACAGGCCCGTTATTCCCATTATACTGACATGACCGTTATTCTTATTCTACCGACATGCCCATTATGCAGACATGCCTATTATGCCGACATGCCCGATGTTCCCATTATACCGACATGCCCGTTATACAGACATGCCCGTTTTCCCCATTACATCGACATATACATTACTCCCTTTATACTGACATGCCCGTTGTTCCTATTCTACCGATATACCCATTATCCAGACATGCCCGTTATTCCCATTATATTGACATCCTCATTATTCTCCATATACCGACATGTGAGTGTTATTCCCATAATACTGACATGCCCGTTATACCCATTATACTGACATGCCCGTTATTCCCATTATATTGACATGCCCGTTATACTGACATACCCATTATTCAAATTATACCGACATGCCCGTTATTCCGATTATACTCACATGCCAGTCCTTCCCATCATACTGACATGCCCATTATTCCCATGATACCTATATGCCCATTGCACTGACATGAACGTTTTTCCCGTTATGTTGACATGCCCATTATGTCGATATGCCCATGATGCCGACATGCCCGTTATTCCCATTATACCGACATGTCCGTTTTTCACATTATGCCGAGATGCCCCTTATTCTCGTTATATTCACATGCAGATTATACTGACAGGCCCATTATTCCTATTATACTGACATGCCCGTTGTACAGACATGCCCGTTATATCGACATGCCCGATATTCCCATTATACCGACATGCCCGTTTTTCCCATTATACCGACATGCCCGTTATTCCCATTATACCGACATGCCAGTTATTCCCATTATACCGACATGCCCCTTATAGTTACATACCCGTTGTTCCCTTTATATTGACATGCCCGTTGTACTGACATGCCCGATTTTCCCATTATACCGACATGCCCGTTATACAGACATGCCAGTTTTCCCTATTATATCGACATCCCCATTATTCCCATTGTACTGACATGCCCGTTATACCGACATGCCCGTTATCCCCATTATATCGACATGCCCGTTACTTCCATTATACCGATATGCCCGTTATACCGACATGCCCGTTGTTCACATTACATTTACATGCCCATTATACCGACATGCCAGTTATTCCCATTATACCGACATGCCCATTATAATTACATACCCGTTATTCCCATTATATTGACATGCCCTTTACACCGACGTGCCCGTTATTCCCACTATATTGACATGCCCATTATTCTCATTATACCGACATGCCCTTTATTCCCATTATACTCACTTGCCCGTTATTCCCATTATACTGACATGCCCGTTATACAGACATGCCCGTTTTTCCCATTATGTCGACATGCCCGTTGTTCCGTTTAATACTCACATTCCATTTATTCCCATAATACTCCCTTGCTCATTGTACCGACATGCCCGTTATTCCCATTATACTCATTTGCGAATTATTCCCATTATGCCGACATGCCTGTTATACTGACATGCCCGTTATACCCCATTACGCCGATATGCCCGTTATTCCCTTTATGGCGACAGGCCCGTTATTCCCATTATACTGACATGACCTTTATTCTTATTCAACCGACATGCCCATGATACAGACATGCCCATTATGCCGACATGCCCGATGTTCCTATTATACCGACATGCCCGTTATACAGACATGCCCGTCTTCCCCATTATATCGACATACCCATTATTCCCATTATACTGACATGCCCGTTATACCGACATGCCCGTTATTCACATTATGTTTACATGCCCATTAAACCGACATGCCCGTCATTCCTATTATACCGACATGCCCGTTATACCGACATGCCCGTTATTCCCATTATACTCACATGCCAATTACTCCCATTATGCCGACATGCCCGTTTTTCCATTTTTGGCGACAGGCCCATTATTCCAATGATGCCGATTTGCCCGTTATACCGACATGCCCGTTGTTCACTTTATATTTACATGCCCATTATACGGACATGCCCGTTATTCCCATTGGACCGACATGCCCGTTATTCTCATTATATTCACATACAGATTATACCGACATGCCCGTTCTTCCCATTATACCGACATGCCCCTTATGGCGACATGCCCATTATAGCGACATGCCCGTTCTTGCCATTATGCCGACATGCCCGTTTTTCCCATTTTATCGACATCCCATTACACTGACATGCCCGTGATACAGACATGCCTGTTATCGCCATTTTACCGACATGCCCATTATACCGACATGCCCATTATGGCGACATGCCCGATATTCCCATTATATCGACATGCCCGTTATTCTCATTATACTGATGTGCCCAATATACTGACATGCCCGTTATTCCCATTACACCGAAATGCCCGTTATTCCCATTATGGCGACAGGCCCGTTATTCCCATTATACTGACATGACCGTTATTCCTATTCTACCGACATGCCCATTATACAGACATGCCTATTATGCCGACATGCCCGATGTTCCCATTATACCGACATGCCCGATCTTCCCATTACACTGACATGCCCGTTGTACAGACATGCCTTTTTCCCACTATATCGACATGACGATTACTCCCATTATACTGACATGCCCATTATACCGACATGCCCGTTATTCCGTTTAATACTCACATTCCAATTATTCCCATTATGCCGACATGCCCATTATGGCGACATGCCCGTCATTCCCATTATATCGACATGCCCGTTATTCTCATTATACTGATGTGCCCAATATACTGACATGCCCGTTATTCCCATTACACCGACATGCCCGATATTCCCATTATGTCGACAGGTCCGTTATTCCCATTATACTGACATGACCGTTATTCCTTTTCTACCGACATGCCCATTATACAGACATGCCTATTATGCCGACATGCCCGATGTTCCCATTATAACGACATGCCCGTTCTTCCCATTATACTGACATGCCCGTTGTACAGACATGCCTTTTTTCCCATTATATCGACATGACCATTATTCCCATTATACTGACATGCCTGTTATACCGACATGCCCGTTTTTCCCATTATATCGACATGACCATTATTCCCATTATACCGATATGCCCGTTATACCGACATGCCCGTTATTCACATTATATTTACATGCCCATTAAACCGACATGCCCGTTATTCCCATTATACCGACATGTCCATTATAATTACATACCTGTTATTACCATTATATTGACATGCCCTTTATACCGACGTGCCCGTTATTCCCATTATATTGACATTCCCATTATTCTCATTATACCGACATGCCCGTTATACAGACATGCCCGGTATTCTCATTATACTGACATGCCCGTTATTCCCATTATACTGACATGCCCGTTATACAGACATGCCCGTTTTTCCCATTATATCGACATGCCCGTTATTCCGTTTAATACTCACATTTCAATTATTCCCATAATACTCCCTTGCCCATTATACCGACATGCCCGTTATTCCTATTACACTCATATGCTAGTTATTCCCATTATGCCGACATGCCCGTTATACTGACATGCCCGTTATACCCCATTACGCCGACATCCCCGTTATTCCCTTTATGGCGACAGGCCCGTTATTCCCATTATACTGACATGACCGTTATTCTTATTCTACCGACATGCCCATTATGCAGACATGCCTATTATGCCGACATGCCCGATGTTCCCATTATACCGACATGCCCGTTATACAGACATGCCCGTTTTCCCCATTACATCGACATACCCATTACTCCCTTTATACTGACATGCCCGTTGTTCCTATTCTACCGATATGCCCATTATCCAGACATGCCCGTTATTCCCATTATATTGACATCCTCATTATTCTCCATATACCGACATGTGAGTGTTATTCCCATAATACTGACATGCCCGTTATACCCATTATACTGACATGCCCGTTATTCCCATTATATTGACATGCCCGTTATACTGACATACCCATTATTCAAATTATACCGACATGCCCGTTATTCCGATTATACTCACATGCCAGTCCTTCCCATCATACTGACATGCCCATTATTCCCATGATACCTATATGCCCATTGCACTGACATGAACGTTTTTCCCGTTATGTTGACATGCCCATTATGTCGATATGCCCATGATGCCGACATGCCCGTTATTCCCATTATACCGACATGTCCGTTTTTCACATTATGCCGAGATGCCCCTTATTCTCGTTATATTCACATGCAGATTATACTGACAGGCCCATTATTCCTATTATACTGACATGCCCGTTGTACAGACATGCCCGTTATATCGACATGCCCGATATTCCCATTATACCGACATGCCCGTTTTTCCCATTATACCGACATGCCCGTTATTCCCATTATACCGACATGTCCATTATAATTACATACCTGTTATTACCATTATATTGACATGCCCTTTATACCGACGTGCCCGTTATTCCCATTATATTGACATTCCCATTATTCTCATTATACCGACATGCCCGTTATACAGACATGCCCGGTATTCCCATTATACTGACATGCCCGTTATTCCCATTATACTGACATGCCCGTTATACAGACATGCCCGTTTTTCCCATTATATCGACATGCCCGTTATTCCGTTTAATACTCACATTTCAATTATTCCCATAATACTCCCTTGCCCATTATACCGACATGCCCGTTATTCCTATTACACTCATATGCTAGTTATTCCCATTATGCCGACATGCCCGTTATACTGACATGCCCGTTATACCCCATTACGCCGACATCCCCGTTATTCCCTTTATGGCGACAGGCCCGTTATTCCCATTATACTGACATGACCGTTATTCTTATTCTACCGACATGCCCATTATGCAGACATGCCTATTATGCCGACATGCCCGATGTTCCCATTATACCGACATGCCCGTTATACAGACATGCCCGTTTTCCCCATTACATCGACATACCCATTACTCCCTTTATACTGACATGCCCGTTGTTCCTATTCTACCGATATACCCATTATCCAGACATGCCCGTTATTCCCATTATATTGACATCCTCATTATTCTCCATATACCGACATGTGAGTGTTATTCCCATAATACTGACATGCCCGTTATACCCATTATACTGACATGCCCGTTATTCCCATTATATTGACATGCCCGTTATACTGACATACCCATTATTCAAATTATACCGACATGCCCGTTATTCCGATTATACTCACATGCCAGTCCTTCCCATCATACTGACATGCCCATTATTCCCATGATACCTATATGCCCATTGCACTGACATGAACGTTTTTCCCGTTATGTTGACATGCCCATTATGTCGATATGCCCATGATGCCGACATGCCCGTTATTCCCATTATACCGACATGTCCGTTTTTCACATTATGCCGAGATGCCCCTTATTCTCGTTATATTCACATGCAGATTATACTGACAGGCCCATTATTCCTATTATACTGACATGCCCGTTGTACAGACATGCCCGTTATATCGACATGCCCGATATTCCCATTATACCGACATGCCCGTTTTTCCCATTATACCGACATGCCCGTTATTCCCATTATACCGACATGCCAGTTATTCCCATTATACCGACATGCCCCTTATAGTTACATACCCGTTGTTCCCTTTATATTGACATGCCCGTTGTACTGACATGCCCGATTTTCCCATTATACCGACATGCCCGTTATACAGACATGCCAGTTTTCCCCATTATATCGACATCCCCATTATTCCCATTGTACTGACATGCCCGTTATACCGACATGCCCGTTATCCCCATTATATCGACATGCCCGTTACTTCCATTATACCGATATGCCCGTTATACCGACATGCCCGTTGTTCACATTACATTTACATGCCCATTATACCGACATGCCAGTTATTCCCATTATACCGACATGCCCATTATAATTACATACCCGTTATTCCCATTATATTGACATGCCCTTTACACCGACGTGCCCGTTATTCCCACTATATTGACATGCCCATTATTCTCATTATACCGACATGCCCTTTATTCCCATTATACTCACTTGCCCGTTATTCCCATTATACTGACATGCCCGTTATACAGACATGCCCGTTTTTCCCATTATGTCGACATGCCCGTTGTTCCGTTTAATACTCACATTCCATTTATTCCCATAATACTCCCTTGCTCATTGTACCGACATGCCCGTTATTCCCATTATACTCATTTGCGAATTATTCCCATTATGCCGACATGCCTGTTATACTGACATGCCCGTTATACCCCATTACGCCGATATGCCCGTTATTCCCTTTATGGCGACAGGCCCGTTATTCCCATTATACTGACATGACCTTTATTCTTATTCAACCGACATGCCCATGATACAGACATGCCCATTATGCCGACATGCCCGATGTTCCTATTATACCGACATGCCCGTTATACAGACATGCCCGTCTTCCCCATTATATCGACATACCCATTATTCCCATTATACTGACATGCCCGTTATACCGACATGCCCGTTATTCACATTATGTTTACATGCCCATTAAACCGACATGCCCGTCATTCCTATTATACCGACATGCCCGTTATACCGACATGCCCGTTATTCCCATTATACTCACATGCCAATTACTCCCATTATGCCGACATGCCCGTTTTTCCATTTTTGGCGACAGGCCCATTATTCCAATGATGCCGATTTGCCCGTTATACCGACATGCCCGTTGTTCACTTTATATTTACATGCCCATTATACGGACATGCCCGTTATTCCCATTGGACCGACATGCCCGTTATTCTCATTATATTCACATACAGATTATACCGACATGCCCGTTCTTCCCATTATACCGACATGCCCCTTATGGCGACATGCCCATTATAGCGACATGCCCGTTCTTGCCATTATGCCGACATGCCCGTTTTTCCCATTTTATCGACATCCCATTACACTGACATGCCCGTGATACAGACATGCCTGTTATCGCCATTTTACCGACATGCCCATTATACCGACATGCCCATTATGGCTACATGCCCGATATTCCCATTATATCGACATGCCCGTTATTCTCATTATACTGATGTGCCCAATATACTGACATGCCCGTTATTCCCATTACACCGAAATGCCCGTTATTCCCATTATGGCGACAGGCCCGTTATTCCCATTATACTGACATGACCGTTATTCCTATTCTACCGACATGCCCATTATACAGACATGCCTATTATGCCGACATGCCCGATGTTCCCATTATACCGACATGCCCGATCTTCCCATTACACTGACATGCCCGTTGTACAGACATGCCTTTTTCCCACTATATCGACATGACGATTACTCCCATTATACTGACATGCCCATTATACCGACATGCCCGTTATTCCGTTTAATACTCACATTCCAATTATTCCCATTATGCCGACATGCCCATTATGGCGACATGCCCGTCATTCCCATTATATCGACATGCCCGTTATTCTCATTATACTGATGTGCCCAATATACTGACATGCCCGTTATTCCCATTACACCGACATGCCCGATATTCCCATTATGTCGACAGGTCCGTTATTCCCATTATACTGACATGACCGTTATTCCTTTTCTACCGACATGCCCATTATACAGACATGCCTATTATGCCGACATGCCCGATGTTCCCATTATAACGACATGCCCGTTCTTCCCATTATACTGACATGCCCGTTGTACAGACATGCCTTTTTTCCCATTATATCGACATGACCATTATTCCCATTATACTGACATGCCTGTTATACCGACATGCCCGTTTTTCCCATTATATCGACATGACCATTATTCCCATTATACCGATATGCCCGTTATACCGACATGCCCGTTATTCACATTATATTTACATGCCCATTAAACCGACATGCCCGTTATTCCCATTATACCGACATGTCCATTATAATTACATACCTGTTATTACCATTATATTGACATGCCCTTTATACCGACGTGCCCGTTATTCCCATTATATTGACATTCCCATTATTCTCATTATACCGACATGCCCGTTATACAGACATGCCCGGTATTCTCATTATACTGACATGCCCGTTATTCCCATTATACTGACATGCCCGTTATACAGACATGCCCGTTTTTCCCATTATATCGACATGCCCGTTATTCCGTTTAATACTCACATTTCAATTATTCCCATAATACTCCCTTGCCCATTATACCGACATGCCCGTTATTCCTATTACACTCATATGCTAGTTATTCCCATTATGCCGACATGCCCGTTATACTGACATGCCCGTTATACCCCATTACGCCGACATCCCCGTTATTCCCTTTATGGCGACAGGCCCGTTATTCCCATTATACTGACATGACCGTTATTCTTATTCTACCGACATGCCCATTATGCAGACATGCCTATTATGCCGACATGCCCGATGTTCCCATTATACCGACATGCCCGTTATACAGACATGCCCGTTTTCCCCATTACATCGACATACCCATTACTCCCTTTATACTGACATGCCCGTTGTTCCTATTCTACCGATATACCCATTATCCAGACATGCCCGTTATTCCCATTATATTGACATCCTCATTATTCTCCATATACCGACATGTGAGTGTTATTCCCATAATACTGACATGCCCGTTATACCCATTATACTGACATGCCCGTTATTCCCATTATATTGACATGCCCGTTATACTGACATACCCATTATTCAAATTATACCGACATGCCCGTTATTCCGATTATACTCACATGCCAGTCCTTCCCATCATACTGACATGCCCATTATTCCCATGATACCTATATGCCCATTGCACTGACATGAACGTTTTTCCCGTTATGTTGACATGCCCATTATGTCGATATGCCCATGATGCCGACATGCCCGTTATTCCCATTATACCGACATGTCCGTTTTTCACATTATGCCGAGATGCCCCTTATTCTCGTTATATTCACATGCAGATTATACTGACAGGCCCATTATTCCTATTATACTGACATGCCCGTTGTACAGACATGCCCGTTATATCGACATGCCCGATATTCCCATTATACCGACATGCCCGTTTTTCCCATTATACCGACATGCCCGTTATTCCCATTATACCGACATGCCAGTTATTCCCATTATACCGACATGCCCCTTATAGTTACATACCCGTTGTTCCCATTATATTGACATGCCCGTTGTACTGACATGCCCGATTTTCCCATTATACCGACATGCCCGTTATACAGACATGCCAGTTTTCCCCATTATATCGACATCCCCATTATTCCCATTGTACTGACATGCCCGTTATACCGACATGCCCGTTATCCCCATTATATCGACATGCCCGTTACTTCCATTATACCGATGTGCCCGTTATACCGACATGCCCGTTGTTCACATTACATTTACATGCCCATTATACCGACATGCCAGTTATTCCCATTATACCGACATGCCCATTATAATTACATACCCGTTATTCCCATTATATTGACATGCCCTTTACACCGACGTGCCCGTTATTCCCACTATATTGACATGCCCACTATTCTCATTATACCGACATGCCCTTTATTCCCATTATACTCACTTGCCCGTTATTCCCATTATACTGACATGCCCGTTATACAGACATGCCCGTTTTTCCCATTATGTCGACATGCCCGTTGTTCCGTTTAATACTCACATTCCATTTATTCCCATAATACTCCCTTGCTCATTGTACCGACATGCCCGTTATTCCCATTATACTCATTTGCGAATTATTCCCATTATGCCGACATGCCTGTTATACTGACATGCCCGTTATACCCCATTACGCCGATATGCCCGTTATTCCCTTTATGGCGACAGGCCCGTTATTCCCATTATACTGACATGACCTTTATTCTTATTCAACCGACATGCCCATGATACAGACATGCCCATTATGCCGACATGCCCGATGTTCCTATTATACCGACATGCCCGTTATACAGACATGCCCGTCTTCCCCATTATATCGACATACCCATTATTCCCATTATACTGACATGCCCGTTATACCGACATGCCCGTTATTCACATTATGTTTACATGCCCATTAAACCGACATGCCCGTCATTCCTATTATACCGACATGCCCGTTATACCGACATGCCCGTTATTCCCATTATACTCACATGCCAATTACTCCCATTATGCCGACATGCCCGTTTTTCCATTTTTGGCGACAGGCCCATTATTCCAATGATGCCGATTTGCCCGTTATACCGACATGCCCGTTGTTCACTTTATATTTACATGCCCATTATACGGACATGCCCGTTATTCCCATTGGACCGACATGCCCGTTATTCTCATTATATTCACATACAGATTATACCGACATGCCCGTTCTTCCCATTATACCGACATGCCCCTTATGGCGACATGCCCATTATAGCGACATGCCCGTTCTTGCCATTATGCCGACATGCCCGTTTTTCCCATTTTATCGACATCCCATTACACTGACATGCCCGTGATACAGACATGCCTGTTATCGCCATTTTACCGACATGCCCATTATACCGACATGCCCATTATGGCGACATGCCCGATATTCCCATTATATCGACATGCCCGTTATTCTCATTATACTGATGTGCCCAATATACTGACATGCCCGTTATTCCCATTACACCGAAATGCCCGTTATTCCCATTATGGCGACAGGCCCGTTATTCCCATTATACTGACATGACCGTTATTCCTATTCTACCGACATGCCCATTATACAGACATGCCTATTATGCCGACATGCCCGATGTTCCCATTATACCGACATGCCCGATCTTCCCATTACACTGACATGCCCGTTGTACAGACATGCCTTTTTCCCACTATATCGACATGACGATTACTCCCATTATACTGACATGCCCATTATACCGACATGCCCGTTATTCCGTTTAATACTCACATTCCAATTATTCCCATTATGCCGACATGCCCATTATGGCGACATGCCCGTCATTCCCATTATATCGACATGCCCGTTATTCTCATTATACTGATGTGCCCAATATACTGACATGCCCGTTATTCCCATTACACCGACATGCCCGATATTCCCATTATGTCGACAGGTCCGTTATTCCCATTATACTGACATGACCGTTATTCCTTTTCTACCGACATGCCCATTATACAGACATGCCTATTATGCCGACATGCCCGATGTTCCCATTATAACGACATGCCCGTTCTTCCCATTATACTGACATGCCCGTTGTACAGACATGCCTTTTTTCCCATTATATCGACATGACCATTATTCCCATTATACTGACATGCCTGTTATACCGACATGCCCGTTTTTCCCATTATATCGACATGACCATTATTCCCATTATACCGACATGCCCGTTATACCGACATGCCCGTTATTCACATTATATTTACATGCCCATTAAACCGACATGCCCGTTATTCCCATTATACCGACATGTCCATTATAATTACATACCTGTTATTACCATTATATTGACATGCCCTTTATACCGACGTGCCCGTTATTCCCATTATATTGACATTCCCATTATTCTCATTATACCGACATGCCCGTTATACAGACATGCCCGGTATTCTCATTATACTGACATGCCCGTTATTCCCATTATACTGACATGCCCGTTATACAGACATGCCCGTTTTTCCCATTATATCGACATGCCCGTTATTCCGTTTAATACTCACATTTCAATTATTCCCATAATACTCCCTTGCCCATTATACCGACATGCCCGTTATTCCTATTACACTCATATGCTAGTTATTCCCATTATGCCGACATGCCCGTTATACTGACATGCCCGTTATACCCCATTACGCCGACATCCCCGTTATTCCCTTTATGGCGACAGGCCCGTTATTCCCATTATACTGACATGACCGTTATTCTTATTCTACCGACATGCCCATTATGCAGACATGCCTATTATGCCGACATGCCCGATGTTCCCATTATACCGACATGCCCGTTATACAGACATGCCCGTTTTCCCCATTACATCGACATACCCATTACTCCCTTTATACTGACATGCCCGTTGTTCCTATTCTACCGATATACCCATTATCCAGACATGCCCGTTATTCCCATTATATTGACATCCTCATTATTCTCCATATACCGACATGTGAGTGTTATTCCCATAATACTGACATGCCCGTTATACCCATTATACTGACATGCCCGTTATTCCCATTATATTGACATGCCCGTTATACTGACATACCCATTATTCAAATTATACCGACATGCCCGTTATTCCGATTATACTCACATGCCAGTCCTTCCCATCATACTGACATGCCCATTATTCCCATGATACCTATATGCCCATTGCACTGACATGAACGTTTTTCCCGTTATGTTGACATGCCCATTATGTCGATATGCCCATGATGCCGACATGCCCGTTATTCCCATTATACCGACATGTCCGTTTTTCACATTATGCCGAGATGCCCCTTATTCTCGTTATATTCACATGCAGATTATACTGACAGGCCCATTATTCCTATTATACTGACATGCCCGTTGTACAGACATGCCCGTTATATCGACATGCCCGATATTCCCATTATACCGACATGCCCGTTTTTCCCATTATACCGACATGCCCGTTATTCCCATTATACCGACATGCCAGTTATTCCCATTATACCGACATGCCCCTTATAGTTACATACCCGTTGTTCCCATTATATTGACATGCCCGTTGTACTGACATGCCCGATTTTCCCATTATACCGACATGCCCGTTATACAGACATGCCAGTTTTCCCCATTATATCGACATCCCCATTATTCCCATTGTACTGACATGCCCGTTATACCGACATGCCCGTTATCCCCATTATATCGACATGCCCGTTACTTCCATTATACCGATGTGCCCGTTATACCGACATGCCCGTTGTTCACATTACATTTACATGCCCATTATACCGACATGCCAGTTATTCCCATTATACCGACATGCCCATTATAATTACATACCCGTTATTCCCATTATATTGACATGCCCTTTACACCGACGTGCCCGTTATTCCCACTATATTGACATGCCCACTATTCTCATTATACCGACATGCCCTTTATTCCCATTATACTCACTTGCCCGTTATTCCCATTATACTGACATGCCCGTTATACAGACATGCCCGTTTTTCCCATTATGTCGACATGCCCGTTGTTCCGTTTAATACTCACATTCCATTTATTCCCATAATACTCCCTTGCTCATTGTACCGACATGCCCGTTATTCCCATTATACTCATTTGCGAATTATTCCCATTATGCCGACATGCCTGTTATACTGACATGCCCGTTATACCCCATTACGCCGATATGCCCGTTATTCCCTTTATGGCGACAGGCCCGTTATTCCCATTATACTGACATGACCTTTATTCTTATTCAACCGACATGCCCATGATACAGACATGCCCATTATGCCGACATGCCCGATGTTCCTATTATACCGACATGCCCGTTATACAGACATGCCCGTCTTCCCCATTATATCGACATACCCATTATTCCCATTATACTGACATGCCCGTTATACCGACATGCCCGTTATTCACATTATGTTTACATGCCCATTAAACCGACATGCCCGTCATTCCTATTATACCGACATGCCCGTTATACCGACATGCCCGTCATTCCCATTATACTCACATGCCAATTACTCCCATTATGCCGACATGCCCGTTTTTCCATTTTTGGCGACATGCCCATTATTCCAATGATGCCGATTTGCCCGTTATACCGACATGCCCGTTGTTCACTTTATATTTACATGCCCATTATACGGACATGCCCGTTATTCCCATTGGACCGACATGCCCGTTATTCTCATTATATTCACATACAGATTATACCGACATGCCCGTTCTTCCCATTATACCGACATGCCCCTTATGGCGACATGCCCATTATAGCGACATGCCCGTTCTTGCCATTATGCCGACATGCCCGTTTTTCCCATTTTATCGACATCCCATTATACTGACATGCCCGTGATACAGACATGCCTGTTATCGCCATTTTACCGACATGCCCAGTATACCGACATGCCCATTATGGCGACATGCCCGATATTCCCATTATATCGACATGCCCGTTATTCTCATTATACTGATGTGCCCAATATACTGACATGCCCGTTATTCCCATTACACCGAAATGCCCGTTATTCCCATTATGGCGACAGGCCCGTTATTCCCATTATACTGACATGACCGTTATTCCTATTCTACCGACATGCCCATTATACAGACATGCCTATTATGCCGACATGCCCGATGTTCCCATTATACCGACATGCCCGATCTTCCCATTACACTGACATGCCCGTTGTACAGACATGCCTTTTTCCCACTATATCGACATGACGATTACTCCCATTATACTGACATGCCCATTATACCGACATGCCCGTTATTCCGTTTAATACTCACATTCCAATTATTCCCATTATGCCGACATGCCCATTATACCGACATGCCCATTATGGCGACATGCCCGTCATTCCCATTATATCGACATGCCCGTTATTCTCATTATACTGATGTGCCCAATATACTGACATGCCCGTTATTCCCATTACACCGACATGCCCGATATTCCCATTATGTCGACAGGTCCGTTATTCCCATTATACTGACATGACCGTTATTCCTTTTCTACCGACATGCCCATTATACAGACATGCCTATTATGCCGACATGCCCGATGTTCCCATTATAACGACATGCCCGTTCTTCCCATTATACTGACATGCCCGTTGTACAGACATGCCTTTTTTCCCATTATATCGACATGACCATTATTCCCATTATACTGACATGCCTGTTATACCGACATGCCCGTTTTTCCCATTATATCGACATGACCATTATTCCCATTATACCGATATGCCCGTTATACCGACATGCCCGTTATTCACATTATATTTACATGCCCATTAAACCGACATGCCCGTTATTCCCATTTTACCGACATGTCCATTATAATTACATACCTGTTATTACCATTATATTGACATGCCCTTTATACCGACGTGCCCGTTATTCCCATTATATTGACATTCCCATTATTCTCATTATACCGACATGCCCGTTATACAGACATGCCCGGTATTCCCATTATACTGACATGCCCGTTATTCCCATTATACTGACATGCCCGTTATACAGACATGCCCGTTTTTCCCATTATATCGACATGCCCGTTATTCCGTTTAATACTCACATTTCAATTATTCCCATAATACTCCCTTGCCCATTATACCGACATGCCCGTTATTCCTATTACACTCATATGCTAGTTATTCCCATTATGCCGACATGCCCGTTATACTGACATGCCCGTTATACCCCATTACGCCGACATCCCCGTTATTCCCTTTATGGCGACAGGCCCGTTATTCCCATTATACTGACATGACCGTTATTCTTATTCAACCGACATGCCCATTATGCAGACATGCCTATTATGCCGACATGCCCGATGTTCCCATTATACCGACATGCCCGTTATACAGACATGCCCGTTTTCCCCATTACATCGACATACCCATTACTCCCTTTATACTGACATGCCCGTTGTTCCTATTCTACCGATATACCCATTATCCAGACATGCCCGTTATTCCCATTATATTGACATCCTCATTATTCTCCATATACCGACATGTGAGTGTTATTCCCATAATACTGACATGCCCGTTATACCCATTATACTGACATGCCCGTTATTCCCATTATATTGACATGCCCGTTATACTGACATACCCATTATTCAAATTATACCGACATGCCCGTTATTCCGATTATACTCACATGCCAGTCCTTCCCATCATACTGACATGCCCATTATTCCCATGATACCTATATGCCCATTGCACTGACATGAACGTTTTTCCCGTTATGTTGACATGCCCATTATGTCGATATGCCCATGATGCCGACATGCCCGTTATTCCCATTATACCGACATGTCCGTTTTTCACATTATGCCGAGATGCCCCTTATTCTCGTTATATTCACATGCAGATTATACTGACAGGCCCATTATTCCTATTATACTGACATGCCCGTTGTACAGACATGCCCGTTATATCGACATGCCCGATATTCCCATTATACCGACATGCCCGTTTTTCCCATTATACCGACATGCCCGTTATTCCCATTATACCGACATGCCAGTTATTCCCATTATACCGACATGCCCCTTATAGTTACATACCCGTTGTTCCCATTATATTGACATGCCCGTTGTACTGACATGCCCGATTTTCCCATTATACCGACATGCCCGTTATACAGACATGCCAGTTTTCCCCATTATATCGACATCCCCATTATTCCCATTGTACTGACATGCCCGTTATACCGACATGCCCGTTATCCCCATTATATCGACATGCCCGTTACTTCCATTATACCGATATGCCCGTTATACCGACATGCCCGTTGTTCACATTACATTTACATGCCCATTATATCGACATGCCCGTTACTTCCGTTATACCGATATGCCCGTTATACCGACATGCCCGTTGTTCACATTACATTTACATGCCCATTATACCGACGTGCCCGTTATTCCCACTATATTGACATGCCCATTATTCTCATTATACCGACATGCCCTTTATTCCCATTATACTCACTTGCCCGTTATTCCCATTATACTGACATGCCCGTTATACAGACATGCCCGTTTTTCCCATTATGTCGACATGCCCGTTGTTCCGTTTAATACTCACATTCCATTTATTCCCATAATACTCCCTTGCTCATTGTACCGACATGCCCGTTATTCCCATTATACTCATTTGCGAGTTATTCCCATTATGCCGACATGCCTGTTATACTGACATGCCCGTTATACCCCATTACGCCGATATGCCCGTTATTCCCTTTATGGCGACAGGCCCGTTATTCCCATTATACTGACATGACCTTTATTCTTATTCAACCGACATGCCCATGATACAGACATGCCCATTATGCCGACATGCCCGATGTTCCTATTATACCGACATGCCCGTTATACAGACATGCCCGTCTTCCCCATTATATCGACATACCCATTATTCCCATTATACTGACATGCCCGTTATACCGACATGCCCGTTATTCACATTATGTTTACATGCCCATTAAACCGACATGCCCGTCATTCCTATTATACCGACATGCCCGTTATACCGACATGCCCGTTATTCCCATTATACTCACATGCCAATTACTCCCATTATGCCGACATGCCCGTTTTTCCATTTTTGGCGACATGCCCATTATTCCAATGATGCCGATTTGCCCGTTATACCGACATGCCCGTTGTTCACTTTATATTTACATGCCCATTATACGGACATGCCCGTTATTCCCATTGGACCGACATGCCCGTTATTCTCATTATATTCACATACAGATTATACCGACATGCCCGTTCTTCCCATTATACCGACATGCCCCTTATGGCGACATGCCCATTATAGCGACATGCCCGTTCTTGCCATTATGCCGACATGCCCGTTTTTCCCATTTTATCGACATCCCATTACACTGACATGCCCGTGATACAGACATGCCTGTTATCGCCATTTTACCGACATGCCCATTATACCGACATGCCCATTATGGCGACATGCCCGATATTCCCATTATATCGACATGCCCGTTATTCTCATTATACTGATGTGCCCAATATACTGACATGCCCGTTATTCCCATTACACCGAAATGCCCTTTATTCCCATTATGGCGACAGGCCCGTTATTCCCATTATACTGACATGACCGTTATTCCTATTCTACCGACATGCCCATTATACAGACATGCCTATTATGCCGACATGCCCGATGTTCCCATTATACCGACATGCCCGATCTTCTTATTACACTGACATGCCCGTTGTACAGACATGCCTTTTTCCCACTATATCGACATGACGATTACTCCCATTATACTGACATGCCCATTATACCGACATGCCCGTTATTCCGTTTAATACTCACATTCCAATTATTCCCATTATGCCGACATGCCCATTATACCGACATGCCCATTATGGCGACATGCCCGTCATTCCCATTATATCGACATGCCCGTTATTCTCATTATACTGATGTGCCCAATATACTGACATGCCCGTTATTCCCATTACACCGACATGCCCGATATTCCCATTATGTCGACAGGTCCGTTATTCCCATTATACTGACATGACCGTTATTCCTTTTCTACCGACATGCCCATTATACAGACATGCCTATTATGCCGACATGCCCGATGTTCCCATTATAACGACATGCCCGTTCTTCCCATTATACTGACATGCCCGTTGTACAGACATGCCTTTTTTCCCATTATATCGACATGACCATTATTCCCATTATACTGACATGCCTGTTATACCGACATGCCCGTTTTTCCCATTATATCGACATGACCATTATTCCCATTATACCGATATGCCCGTTATACCGACATGCCCGTTATTCACATTATATTTACATGCCCATTAAACCGACATGCCCGTTATTCCCATTATACCGACATGTCCATTATAATTACATACCTGTTATTACCATTATATTGACATGCCCTTTATACCGACGTGCCCGTTATTCCCATTATATTGACATTCCCATTATTCTCATTATACCGACATGCCCGTTATACAGACATGCCCGGTATTCCCATTATACTGACATGCCCGTTATTCCCATTATACTGACATGCCCGTTATACAGACATGCCCGTTTTTCCCATTATATCGACATGCCCGTTATTCCGTTTAATACTCACATTTCAATTATTCCCATAATACTCCCTTGCCCATTATACCGACATGCCCGTTATTCCTATTACACTCATATGCTAGTTATTCCCATTATGCCGACATGCCCGTTATACTGACATGCCCGTTATACCCCATTACGCCGACATCCCCGTTATTCCCTTTATGGCGACAGGCCCGTTATTCCCATTATACTGACATGACCGTTATTCTTATTCTACCGACATGCCCATTATGCAGACATGCCTATTATGCCGACATGCCCGATGTTCCCATTATACCGACATGCCCGTTATACAGACATGCCCGTTTTCCCCATTACATCGACATACCCATTACTCCCTTTATACTGACATGCCCGTTGTTCCTATTCTACCGATATACCCATTATCCAGACATGCCCGTTATTCCCATTATATTGACATCCTCATTATTCTCCATATACCGACATGTGAGTGTTATTCCCATAATACTGACATGCCCGTTATACCCATTATACTGACATGCCCGTTATTCCCATTATATTGACATGCCCGTTATACTGACATACCCATTATTCAAATTATACCGACATGCCCGTTATTCCGATTATACTCACATGCCAGTCCTTCCCATCATACTGACATGCCCATTATTCCCATGATACCTATATGCCCATTGCACTGACATGAACGTTTTTCCCGTTATGTTGACATGCCCATTATGTCGATATGCCCATGATGCCGACATGCCCGTTATTCCCATTATACCGACATGTCCGTTTTTCACATTATGCCGAGATGCCCCTTATTCTCGTTATATTCACATGCAGATTATACTGACAGGCCCATTATTCCTATTATACTGACATGCCCGTTGTACAGACATGCCCGTTATATCGACATGCCCGATATTCCCATTATACCGACATGCCCGTTTTTCCCATTATACCGACATGCCCGTTATTCCCATTATACCGACATGCCAGTTATTCCCATTATACCGACATGCCCCTTATAGTTACATACCCGTTGTTCCCTTTATATTGACATGCCCGTTGTACTGACATGCCCGATTTTCCCATTATACCGACATGCCCGTTATACAGACATGCCAGTTTTCCCCATTATATCGACATCCCCATTATTCCCATTGTACTGACATGCCCGTTATACCGACATGCCCGTTATCCCCATTATATCGACATGCCCGTTACTTCCGTTATACCGATATGCCCGTTATACCGACATGCCCGTTGTTCACATTACATTTACATGCCCATTATACCGACATGCCAGTTATTCCCATTATACCGACATGCCCATTATAATTACATACCCGTTATTCCCATTATATTGACATGCCCTTTACACCGACGTGCCCGTTATTCCCACTATATTGACATGCCCATTATTCTCATTATACCGACATGCCCTTTATTCCCATTATACTCACTTGCCCGTTATTCCCATTATACTGACATGCCCGTTATACAGACATGCCCGTTTTTCCCATTATGTCGACATGCCCGTTGTTCCGTTTAATACTCACATTCCATTTATTCCCATAATACTCCCTTGCTCATTGTACCGACATGCCCGTTATTCCCATTATACTCATTTGCGAATTATTCCCATTATGCCGACATGCCTGTTATACTGACATGCCCGTTATACCCCATTACGCCGATATGCCCGTTATTCCCTTTATGGCGACAGGCCCGTTATTCCCATTATACTGACATGACCTTTATTCTTATTCAACCGACATGCCCATGATACAGACATGCCCATTATGCCGACATGCCCGATGTTCCTATTATACCGACATGCCCGTTATACAGACATGCCCGTCTTCCCCATTATATCGACATACCCATTATTCCCATTATACTGACATGCCCGTTATACCGACATGCCCGTTATTCACATTATGTTTACATGCCCATTAAACCGACATGCCCGTCATTCCTATTATACCGACATGCCCGTTATGCCGACATGCCCGTTTTTCCCATTTTATCGACATCCCATTACACTGACATGCCCGTGATACAGACATGCCTGTTATCGCCATTTTACCGACATGCCCATTATACCGACATGCCCATTATGGCGACATGCCCGATATTCCCATTATATCGACATGCCCGTTATTCTCATTATACTGATGTGCCCAATATACTGACATGCCCGTTATTCCCATTACACCGAAATGCCCTTTATTCCCATTATGGCGACAGGCCCGTTATTCCCATTATACTGACATGACCGTTATTCCTATTCTACCGACATGCCCATTATACAGACATGCCTATTATGCCGACATGCCCGATGTTCCCATTATACCGACATGCCCGATCTTCTTATTACACTGACATGCCCGTTGTACAGACATGCCTTTTTCCCACTATATCGACATGACGATTACTCCCATTATACTGACATGCCCATTATACCGACATGCCCGTTATTCCGTTTAATACTCACATTCCAATTATTCCCATTATGCCGACATGCCCATTATACCGACATGCCCATTATGGCGACATGCCCGTCATTCCCATTATATCGACATGCCCGTTATTCTCATTATACTGATGTGCCCAATATACTGACATGCCCGTTATTCCCATTACACCGACATGCCCGATATTCCCATTATGTCGACAGGTCCGTTATTCCCATTATACTGACATGACCGTTATTCCTTTTCTACCGACATGCCCATTATACAGACATGCCTATTATGCCGACATGCCCGATGTTCCCATTATAACGACATGCCCGTTCTTCCCATTATACTGACATGCCCGTTGTACAGACATGCCTTTTTTCCCATTATATCGACATGACCATTATTCCCATTATACTGACATGCCTGTTATACCGACATGCCCGTTTTTCCCATTATATCGACATGACCATTATTCCCATTATACCGATATGCCCGTTATACCGACATGCCCGTTATTCACATTATATTTACATGCCCATTAAACCGACATGCCCGTTATTCCCATTATACCGACATGTCCATTATAATTACATACCTGTTATTACCATTATATTGACATGCCCTTTATACCGACGTGCCCGTTATTCCCATTATATTGACATTCCCATTATTCTCATTATACCGACATGCCCGTTATACAGACATGCCCGGTATTCCCATTATACTGACATGCCCGTTATTCCCATTATACTGACATGCCCGTTATACAGACATGCCCGTTTTTCCCATTATATCGACATGCCCGTTATTCCGTTTAATACTCACATTTCAATTATTCCCATAATACTCCCTTGCCCATTATACCGACATGCCCGTTATTCCTATTACACTCATATGCTAGTTATTCCCATTATGCCGACATGCCCGTTATACTGACATGCCCGTTATACCCCATTACGCCGACATCCCCGTTATTCCCTTTATGGCGACAGGCCCGTTATTCCCATTATACTGACATGACCGTTATTCTTATTCTACCGACATGCCCATTATGCAGACATGCCTATTATGCCGACATGCCCGATGTTCCCATTATACCGACATGCCCGTTATACAGACATGCCCGTTTTCCCCATTACATCGACATACCCATTACTCCCTTTATACTGACATGCCCGTTGTTCCTATTCTACCGATATACCCATTATCCAGACATGCCCGTTATTCCCATTATATTGACATCCTCATTATTCTCCATATACCGACATGTGAGTGTTATTCCCATAATACTGACATGCCCGTTATACCCATTATACTGACATGCCCGTTATTCCCATTATATTGACATGCCCGTTATACTGACATACCCATTATTCAAATTATACCGACATGCCCGTTATTCCGATTATACTCACATGCCAGTCCTTCCCATCATACTGACATGCCCATTATTCCCATGATACCTATATGCCCATTGCACTGACATGAACGTTTTTCCCGTTATGTTGACATGCCCATTATGTCGATATGCCCATGATGCCGACATGCCCGTTATTCCCATTATACCGACATGTCCGTTTTTCACATTATGCCGAGATGCCCCTTATTCTCGTTATATTCACATGCAGATTATACTGACAGGCCCATTATTCCTATTATACTGACATGCCCGTTGTACAGACATGCCCGTTATATCGACATGCCCGATATTCCCATTATACCGACATGCCCGTTTTTCCCATTATACCGACATGCCCGTTATTCCCATTATACCGACATGCCAGTTATTCCCATTATACCGACATGCCCCTTATAGTTACATACCCGTTGTTCCCTTTATATTGACATGCCCGTTGTACTGACATGCCCGATTTTCCCATTATACCGACATGCCCGTTATACAGACATGCCAGTTTTCCCCATTATATCGACATCCCCATTATTCCCATTGTACTGACATGCCCGTTATACCGACATGCCCGTTATCCCCATTATATCGACATGCCCGTTACTTCCGTTATACCGATATGCCCGTTATACCGACATGCCCGTTGTTCACATTACATTTACATGCCCATTATACCGACATGCCAGTTATTCCCATTATACCGACATGCCCATTATAATTACATACCCGTTATTCCCATTATATTGACATGCCCTTTACACCGACGTGCCCGTTATTCCCACTATATTGACATGCCCATTATTCTCATTATACCGACATGCCCTTTATTCCCATTATACTCACTTGCCCGTTATTCCCATTATACTGACATGCCCGTTATACAGACATGCCCGTTTTTCCCATTATGTCGACATGCCCGTTGTTCCGTTTAATACTCACATTCCATTTATTCCCATAATACTCCCTTGCTCATTGTACCGACATGCCCGTTATTCCCATTATACTCATTTGCGAAATATTCCCATTATGCCGACATGCCTGTTATACTGACATGCCCGTTATACCCCATTACGCCGATATGCCCGTTATTCCCTTTATGGCGACAGGCCCGTTATTCCCATTATACTGACATGACCTTTATTCTTATTCAACCGACATGCCCATGATACAGACATGCCCATTATGCCGACATGCCCGATGTTCCTATTATACCGACATGCCCGTTATACAGACATGCCCGTCTTCCCCATTATATCGACATACCCATTATTCCCATTATACTGACATGCCCGTTATACCGACATGCCCGTTATTCACATTATGTTTACATGCCCATTAAACCGACATGCCCGTCATTCCTATTATACCGACATGCCCGTTATACCGACATGCCCGTTATTCCCATTATACTCACATGCCAATTACTCCCATTATGCCGACATGCCCGTTTTTCCATTTTTGGCGACAGGCCCATTATTCCAATGATGCCGATTTGCCCGTTATACCGACATGCCCGTTGTTCACTTTATATTTACATGCCCATTATACGGACATGCCCGTTATTCCCATTGGACCGACATGCCCGTTATTCTCATTATATTCACATACAGATTATACCGACATGCCCGTTCTTCCCATTATACCGACATGCCCCTTATGGCGACATGCCCATTATAGCGACATGCCCGTTCTTGCCATTATGCCGACATGCCCGTTTTTCCCATTTTATCGACATCCCATTACACTGACATGCCCGTGATACAGACATGCCTGTTATCGCCATTTTACCGACATGCCCATTATACCGACATGCCCATTATGGCGACATGCCCGATATTCCCATTATATCGACATGCCCGTTATTCTCATTATACTGATGTGCCCAATATACTGACATGCCCGTTATTCCCATTACACCGAAATGCCCGTTATTCCCATTATGGCGACAGGCCCGTTATTCCCATTATACTGACATGACCGTTATTCCTATTCTACCGACATGCCCATTATACAGACATGCCTATTATGCCGACATGCCCGATGTTCCCATTATACCGACATGCCCGATCTTCTTATTACACTGACATGCCCGTTGTACAGACATGCCTTTTTCCCACTATATCGACATGACGATTACTCCCATTATACTGACATGCCCATTATACCGACATGCCCGTTATTCCGTTTAATACTCACATTCCAATTATTCCCATTATGCCGACATGCCCATTATGGCGACATGCCCGTCATTCCCATTATATCGACATGCCCGTTATTCTCATTATACTGATGTGCCCAATATACTGACATGCCCGTTATTCCCATTACACCGACATGCCCGATATTCCCATTATGTCGACAGGTCCGTTATTCCCATTATACTGACATGACCGTTATTCCTTTTCTACCGACATGCCCATTATACAGACATGCCTATTATGCCGACATGCCCGATGTTCCCATTATAACGACATGCCCGTTCTTCCCATTATACTGACATGCCCGTTGTACAGACATGCCTTTTTTCCCATTATATCGACATGACCATTATTCCCATTATACTGACATGCCTGTTATACCGACATGCCCGTTTTTCCCATTATATCGACATGACCATTATTCCCATTATACCGATATGCCCGTTATACCGACATGCCCGTTATTCACATTATATTTACATGCCCATTAAACCGACATGCCCGTTATTCCCATTATACCGACATGTCCATTATAATTACATACCTGTTATTACCATTATATTGACATGCCCTTTATACCGACGTGCCCGTTATTCCCATTATATTGACATTCCCATTATTCTCATTATACCGACATGCCCGTTATACAGACATGCCCGGTATTCCCATTATACTGACATGCCCGTTATTCCCATTATACTGACATGCCCGTTATACAGACATGCCCGTTTTTCCCATTATATCGACATGCCCGTTATTCCGTTTAATACTCACATTTCAATTATTCCCATAATACTCCCTTGCCCATTATACCGACATGCCCGTTATTCCTATTACACTCATATGCTAGTTATTCCCATTATGCCGACATGCCCGTTATACTGACATGCCCGTTATACCCCATTACGCCGACATCCCCGTTATTCCCTTTATGGCGACAGGCCCGTTATTCCCATTATACTGACATGACCGTTATTC
This sequence comes from Haliotis asinina, assembly GCF_037392515.1. NCBI lineage: Eukaryota > Metazoa > Mollusca > Gastropoda > Lepetellida > Haliotidae > Haliotis > Haliotis asinina. Next base: position 2,793,592 of record NC_090291.1, read on the forward strand.
TTATTCTACCGACATGCCCATTATGCAGACATGCCTATTATGCCGACATGCCCGATGTTCCCATTATACCGACATGCCCGTTATACAGACATGCCCGTTTTCCCCATTACATCGACATACCCATTACTCCCTTTATACTGACATGCCCGTTGTTCCTATTCTACCGATATACCCATTATCCAGACATGCCCGTTATTCCCATTATATTGACATCCTCATTATTCTCCATATACCGACATGTGAGTGTTATTCCCATAATACTGACATGCCCGTTATACCCATTATACTGACATGCCCGTTATTCCCATTATATTGACATGCCCGTTATACTGACATACCCATTATTCAAATTATACCGACATGCCCGTTATTCCGATTATACTCACATGCCAGTCCTTCCCATCATACTGACATGCCCATTATTCCCATGATACCTATATGCCCATTGCACTGACATGAACGTTTTTCCCGTTATGTTGACATGCCCATTATGTCGATATGCCCATGATGCCGACATGCCCGTTATTCCCATTATACCGACATGTCCGTTTTTCACATTATGCCGAGATGCCCCTTATTCTCGTTATATTCACATGCAGATTATACTGACAGGCCCATTATTCCTATTATACTGACATGCCCGTTGTACAGACATGCCCGTTATATCGACATGCCCGATATTCCCATTATACCGACATGCCCGTTTTTCCCATTATACCGACATGCCCGTTATTCCCATTATACCGACATGCCAGTTATTCCCATTATACCGACATGCCCCTTATAGTTACATACCCGTTGTTCCCTTTATATTGACATGCCCGTTGTACTGACATGCCCGATTTTCCCATTATACCGACATGCCCGTTATACAGACATGCCAGTTTTCCCCATTATATCGACATCCCCATTATTCCCATTGTACTGACATGCCCGTTATACCGACATGCCCGTTATCCCCATTATATCGACATGCCCGTTACTTCCGTTATACCGATATGCCCGTTATACCGACATGCCCGTTGTTCACATTACATTTACATGCCCATTATACCGACATGCCAGTTATTCCCATTATACCGACATGCCCATTATAATTACATACCCGTTATTCCCATTATATTGACATGCCCTTTACACCGACGTGCCCGTTATTCCCACTATATTGACATGCCCATTATTCTCATTATACCGACATGCCCTTTATTCCCATTATACTCACTTGCCCGTTATTCCCATTATACTGACATGCCCGTTATACAGACATGCCCGTTTTTCCCATTATGTCGACATGCCCGTTGTTCCCTTTAATACTCACATTCCATTTATTCCCATAATACTCCCTTGCTCATTGTACTGACATGCCCGTTATTCCCATTATACTCATTTGCGAATTATTCCCATTATGCCGACATGCCTGTTATACTGACATGCCCGTTATACCCCATTACGCCGATATGCCCGTTATTCCCTTTATGGCGACAGGCCCGTTATTCCCATTATACTGACATGACCTTTATTCTTATTCAACCGACATGCCCAAGATACAGACATGCCCATTATGCCGACATGCCCGATGTTCCTATTATACCGACATGCCCGTTATACAGACATGCCCGTCTTCCCCATTATATCGACATACCCATTATTCCCATTATACTGACATGCCCGTTATACCGACATGCCCGTTATTCACATTATGTTTACATGCCCATTAAACCGACATGCCCGTCATTCCTATTATACCGACATGCCCGTTATACCGACATGCCCGTTATTCCCATTATACTCACATGCCAATTACTCCCATTATGCCGACATGCCCGTTTTTCCATTTTTGGCGACAGGCCCATTATTCCAATGATGCCGATTTGCCCGTTATACCGACATGCCCGTTGTTCACTTTATATTTACATGCCCATTATACGGACATGCCCGTTATTCCCATTGGACCGACATGCCCGTTATTCTCATTATATTCACATACAGATTATACCGACATGCCCGTTCTTCCCATTATACCGACATGCCCCTTATGGCGACATGCCCATTATAGCGACATGCCCGTTCTTGCCATTATGCCGACATGCCCGTTTTTCCCATTTTATCGACATCCCATTACACTGACATGCCCGTGATACAGACATGCCTGTTATCGCCATTTTACCGACATGCCCATTATACCGACATGCCCATTATGGCGACATGCCCGATATTCCCATTATATCGACATGCCCGTTATTCTCATTATACTGATGTGCCCAATATACTGACATGCCCGTTATTCCCATTACACCGAAATGCCCGTTATTCCCATTATGGCGACAGGCCCGTTATTCCCATTATACTGACATGACCGTTATTCCTATTCTACCGACATGCCCATTATACAGACATGCCTATTATGCCGACATGCCCGATGTTCCCATTATACCGACATGCCCGATCTTCTTATTACACTGACATGCCCGTTGTACAGACATGCCTTTTTCCCACTATATCGACATGACGATTACTCCCATTATACTGACATGCCCATTATACCGACATGCCCGTTATTCCGTTTAATACTCACATTCCAATTATTCCCATTATGCCGACATGCCCATTATACCGACATGCCCATTATGGCGACATGCCCGTCATTCCCATTATATCGACATGCCCGTTATTCTCATTATACTGATGTGCCCAATATACTGACATGCCCGTTATTCCCATTACACCGACATGCCCGATATTCCCATTATGTCGACAGGTCCGTTATTCCCATTATACTGACATGACCGTTATTCCTTTTCTACCGACATGCCCATTATACAGACATGCCTATTATGCCGACATGCCCGATGTTCCCATTATAACGACATGCCCGTTCTTCCCATTATACTGACATGCCCGTTGTACAGACATGCCTTTTTTCCCATTATATCGACATGACCATTATTCCCATTATACTGACATGCCTGTTATACCGACATGCCCGTTTTTCCCATTATATCGACATGACCATTATTCCCATTATACCGATATGCCCGTTATACCGACATGCCCGTTATTCACATTATATTTACATGCCCATTAAACCGACATGCCCGTTATTCCCATTATACCGACATGTCCATTATAATTACATACCTGTTATTACCATTATATTGACATGCCCTTTATACCGACGTGCCCGTTATTCCCATTATATTGACATTCCCATTATTCTCATTATACCGACATGCCCGTTATACAGACATGCCCGGTATTCCCATTATACTGACATGCCCGTTATTCCCATTATACTGACATGCCCGTTATACAGACATGCCCGTTTTTCCCATTATATCGACATGCCCGTTATTCCGTTTAATACTCACATTTCAATTATTCCCATAATACTCCCTTGCCCATTATACCGACATGCCCGTTATTCCTATTACACTCATATGCTAGTTATTCCCATTATGCCGACATGCCCGTTATACTGACATGCCCGTTATACCCCATTACGCCGACATCCCCGTTATTCCCTTTATGGCGACAGGCCCGTTATTCCCATTATACTGACATGACCGTTATTCTTATTCTACCGACATGCCCATTATGCAGACATGCCTATTATGCCGACATGCCCGATGTTCCCATTATACCGACATGCCCGTTATACAGACATGCCCGTTTTCCCCATTACATCGACATACCCATTACTCCCTTTATACTGACATGCCCGTTGTTCCTATTCTACCGATATACCCATTATCCAGACATGCCCGTTATTCCCATTATATTGACATCCTCATTATTCTCCATATACCGACATGTGAGTGTTATTCCCATAATACTGACATGCCCGTTATACCCATTATACTGACATGCCCGTTATTCCCATTATATTGACATGCCCGTTATACTGACATACCCATTATTCAAATTATACCGACATGCCCGTTATTCCGATTATACTCACATGCCAGTCCTTCCCATCATACTGACATGCCCATTATTCCCATGATACCTATATGCCCATTGCACTGACATGAACGTTTTTCCCGTTATGTTGACATGCCCATTATGTCGATATGCCCATGATGCCGACATGCCCGTTATTCCCATTATACCGACATGTCCGTTTTTCACATTATGCCGAGATGCCCCTTATTCTCGTTATATTCACATGCAGATTATACTGACAGGCCCATTATTCCTATTATACTGACATGCCCGTTGTACAGACATGCCCGTTATATCGACATGCCCGATATTCCCATTATACCGACATGCCCGTTTTTCCCATTATACCGACATGCCCGTTATTCCCATTATACCGACATGCCAGTTATTCCCATTATACCGACATGCCCCTTATAGTTACATACCCGTTGTTCCCTTTATATTGACATGCCCGTTGTACTGACATGCCCGATTTTCCCATTATACCGACATGCCCGTTATACAGACATGCCAGTTTTCCCCATTATATCGACATCCCCATTATTCCCATTGTACTGACATGCCCGTTATACCGACATGCCCGTTATCCCCATTATATCGACATGCCCGTTACTTCCGTTATACCGATATGCCCGTTATACCGACATGCCCGTTGTTCACATTACATTTACATGCCCATTATACCGACATGCCAGTTATTCCCATTATACCGACATGCCCATTATAATTACATACCCGTTATTCCCATTATATTGACATGCCCTTTACACCGACGTGCCCGTTATTCCCACTATATTGACATGCCCATTATTCTCATTATACCGACATGCCCTTTATTCCCATTATACTCACTTGCCCGTTATTCCCATTATACTGACATGCCCGTTATACAGACATGCCCGTTTTTCCCATTATGTCGACATGCCCGTTGTTCCGTTTAATACTCACATTCCATTTATTCCCATAATACTCCCTTGCTCATTGTACCGACATGCCCGTTATTCCCATTATACTCATTTGCGAATTATTCCCATTATGCCGACATGCCTGTTATACTGACATGCCCGTTATACCCCATTACGCCGATATGCCCGTTATTCCCTTTATGGCGACAGGCCCGTTATTCCCATTATACTGACATGACCTTTATTCTTATTCAACCGACATGCCCATGATACAGACATGCCCATTATGCCGACATGCCCGATGTTCCTATTATACCGACATGCCCGTTATACAGACATGCCCGTCTTCCCCATTATATCGACATACCCATTATTCCCATTATACTGACATGCCCGTTATACCGACATGCCCGTTATTCACATTATGTTTACATGCCCATTAAACCGACATGCCCGTCATTCCTATTATACCGACATGCCCGTTATACCGACATGCCCGTTATTCCCATTATACTCACATGCCAATTACTCCCATTATGCCGACATGCCCGTTTTTCCATTTTTGGCGACAGGCCCATTATTCCAATGATGCCGATTTGCCCGTTATACCGACATGCCCGTTGTTCACTTTATATTTACATGCCCATTATACGGACATGCCCGTTATTCCCATTGGACCGACATGCCCGTTATTCTCATTATATTCACATACAGATTATACCGACATGCCCGTTCTTCCCATTATACCGACATGCCCCTTATGGCGACATGCCCATTATAGCGACATGCCCGTTCTTGCCATTATGCCGACATGCCCGTTTTTCCCATTTTATCGACATCCCATTACACTGACATGCCCGTGATACAGACATGCCTGTTATCGCCATTTTACCGACATGCCCATTATACCGACATGCCCATTATGGCGACATGCCCGATATTCCCATTATATCGACATGCCCGTTATTCTCATTATACTGATGTGCCCAATATACTGACATGCCCGTTATTCCCATTACACCGAAATGCCCGTTATTCCCATTATACTCATTTGCGAATTATTCCCATTATGCCGACATGCCCGTTATACTGACATGCCCGTTATACCCCATTACGCCGATATGCCCGTTATTCCCTTTATGGCGACAGGCCCGTTATTCCCATTATACTGACATGACCGTTATTCTTATTCTACCGACATGCCCATTATGCAGACATGCCTATTATGCCGACATGCCCGATGTTCCCATTATACCGACATGCCCGTTATACAGACATGCCCGTTTTCCCCATTACATCGACATACCCATTACTCCCTTTATACTGACATGCCCGTTGTTCCTATTCTACCGATATACCCATTATCCAGACATGCCCGTTATTCCCATTATATTGACATCCTCATTATTCTCCATATACCGACATGTGAGTGTTATTCCCATAATACTGACATGCCCGTTATACCCATTATACTGACATGCCCGTTATTCCCATTATATTGACATGCCCGTTATACTGACATACCCATTATTCAAATTATACCGACATGCCCGTTATTCCGATTATACTCACATGCCAGTCCTTCCCATCATACTGACATGCCCATTATTCCCATGATACCTATATGCCCATTGCACTGACATGAACGTTTTTCCCGTTATGTTGACATGCCCATTATGTCGATATGCCCATGATGCCGACATGCCCGTTATTCCCATTATACCGACATGTCCGTTTTTCACATTATGCCGAGATGCCCCTTATTCTCGTTATATTCACATGCAGATTATACTGACAGGCCCATTATTCCTATTATACTGACATGCCCGTTGTACAGACATGCCCGTTATATCGACATGCCCGATATTCCCATTATACCGACATGCCCGTTTTTCCCATTATACCGACATGCCCGTTATTCCCATTATACCGACATGCCAGTTATTCCCATTATACCGACATGCCCCTTATAGTTACATACCCGTTGTTCCCTTTATATTGACATGCCCGTTGTACTGACATGCCCGATTTTCCCATTATACCGACATGCCCGTTATACAGACATGCCAGTTTTCCCCATTATATCGACATCCCCATTATTCCCATTGTACTGACATGCCCGTTATACCGACATGCCCGTTATCCCCATTATATCGACATGCCCGTTACTTCCGTTATACCGATATGCCCGTTATACCGACATGCCCGTTGTTCACATTACATTTACATGCCCATTATACCGACATGCCAGTTATTCCCATTATACCGACATGCCCATTATAATTACATACCCGTTATTCCCATTATATTGACATGCCCTTTACACCGACGTGCCCGTTATTCCCACTATATTGACATGCCCATTATTCTCATTATACCGACATGCCCTTTATTCCCATTATACTCACTTGCCCGTTATTCCCATTATACTGACATGCCCGTTATACAGACATGCCCGTTTTTCCCATTATGTCGACATGCCCGTTGTTCCGTTTAATACTCACATTCCATTTATTCCCATAATACTCCCTTGCTCATTGTACCGACATGCCCGTTATTCCCATTATACTCATTTGCGAATTATTCCCATTATGCCGACATGCCTGTTATACTGACATGCCCGTTATACCCCATTACGCCGATATGCCCGTTATTCCCTTTATGGCGACAGGCCCGTTATTCCCATTATACTGACATGACCTTTATTCTTATTCAACCGACATGCCCATGATACAGACATGCCCATTATGCCGACATGCCCGATGTTCCTATTATACCGACATGCCCGTTATACAGACATGCCCGTCTTCCCCATTATATCGACATACCCATTATTCCCATTATACTGACATGCCCGTTATACCGACATGCCCGTTATTCACATTATGTTTACATGCCCATTAAACCGACATGCCCGTCATTCCTATTATACCGACATGCCCGTTATACCGACATGCCCGTTATTCCCATTATACTCACATGCCAATTACTCCCATTATGCCGACATGCCCGTTTTTCCATTTTTGGCGACAGGCCCATTATTCCAATGATGCCGATTTGCCCGTTATACCGACATGCCCGTTGTTCACTTTATATTTACATGCCCATTATACGGACATGCCCGTTATTCCCATTGGACCGACATGCCCGTTATTCTCATTATATTCACATACAGATTATACCGACATGCCCGTTCTTCCCATTATACCGACATGCCCCTTATGGCGACATGCCCATTATAGCGACATGCCCGTTCTTGCCATTATGCCGACATGCCCGTTTTTCCCATTTTATCGACATCCCATTACACTGACATGCCCGTGATACAGACATGCCTGTTATCGCCATTTTACCGACATGCCCATTATACCGACATGCCCATTATGGCGACATGCCCGATATTCCCATTATATCGACATGCCCGTTATTCTCATTATACTGATGTGCCCAATATACTGACATGCCCGTTATTCCCATTACACCGAAATGCCCGTTATTCCCATTATGGCGACAGGCCCGTTATTCCCATTATACTGACATGACCGTTATTCCTATTCTACCGACATGCCCATTATACAGACATGCCTATTATGCCGACATGCCCGATGTTCCCATTATACCGACATGCCCGATCTTCCCATTACACTGACATGCCCGTTGTACAGACATGCCTTTTTCCCACTATATCGACATGACGATTACTCCCATTATACTGACATGCCCATTATACCGACATGCCCGTTATTCCGTTTAATACTCACATTCCAATTATTCCCATTATGCCGACATGCCCATTATGGCGACATGCCCGTCATTCCCATTATATCGACATGCCCGTTATTCTCATTATACTGATGTGCCCAATATACTGACATGCCCGTTATTCCCATTACACCGACATGCCCGATATTCCCATTATGTCGACAGGTCCGTTATTCCCATTATACTGACATGACCGTTATTCCTTTTCTACCGACATGCCCATTATACAGACATGCCTATTATGCCGACATGCCCGATGTTCCCATTATAACGACATGCCCGTTCTTCCCATTATACTGACATGCCCGTTGTACAGACATGCCTTTTTTCCCATTATATCGACATGACCATTATTCCCATTATACTGACATGCCTGTTATACCGACATGCCCGTTTTTCCCATTATATCGACATGACCATTATTCCCATTATACCGATATGCCCGTTATACCGACATGCCCGTTATTCACATTATATTTACATGCCCATTAAACCGACATGCCCGTTATTCCCATTATACCGACATGTCCATTATAATTACATACCTGTTATTACCATTATATTGACATGCCCTTTATACCGACGTGCCCGTTATTCCCATTATATTGACATTCCCATTATTCTCATTATACCGACATGCCCGTTATACAGACATGCCCGGTATTCCCATTATACTGACATGCCCGTTATTCCCATTATACTGACATGCCCGTTATACAGACATGCCCGTTTTTCCCATTATATCGACATGCCCGTTATTCCGTTTAATACTCACATTTCAATTATTCCCATAATACTCCCTTGCCCATTATACCGACATGCCCGTTATTCCTATTACACTCATATGCTAGTTATTCCCATTATGCCGACATGCCCGTTATACTGACATGCCCGTTATACCCCATTACGCCGACATCCCCGTTATTCCCTTTATGGCGACAGGCCCGTTATTCCCATTATACTGACATGACCGTTATTCTTATTCTACCGACATGCCCATTATGCAGACATGCCTATTATGCCGACATGCCCGATGTTCCCATTATACCGACATGCCCGTTATACAGACATGCCCGTTTTCCCCATTACATCGACATACCCATTACTCCCTTTATACTGACATGCCCGTTGTTCCTATTCTACCGATATACCCATTATCCAGACATGCCCGTTATTCCCATTATATTGACATCCTCATTATTCTCCATATACCGACATGTGAGTGTTATTCCCATAATACTGACATGCCCGTTATACCCATTATACTGACATGCCCGTTATTCCCATTATATTGACATGCCCGTTATACTGACATACCCATTATTCAAATTATACCGACATGCCCGTTATTCCGATTATACTCACATGCCAGTCCTTCCCATCATACTGACATGCCCATTATTCCCATGATACCTATATGCCCATTGCACTGACATGAACGTTTTTCCCGTTATGTTGACATGCCCATTATGTCGATATGCCCATGATGCCGACATGCCCGTTATTCCCATTATACCGACATGTCCGTTTTTCACATTATGCCGAGATGCCCCTTATTCTCGTTATATTCACATGCAGATTATACTGACAGGCCCATTATTCCTATTATACTGACATGCCCGTTGTACAGACATGCCCGTTATATCGACATGCCCGATATTCCCATTATACCGACATGCCCGTTTTTCCCATTATACCGACATGCCCGTTATTCCCATTATACCGACATGCCAGTTATTCCCATTATACCGACATGCCCCTTATAGTTACATACCCGTTGTTCCCTTTATATTGACATGCCCGTTGTACTGACATGCCCGATTTTCCCATTATACCGACATGCCCGTTATACAGACATGCCAGTTTTCCCCATTATATCGACATCCCCATTATTCCCATTGTACTGACATGCCCGTTATACCGACATGCCCGTTATCCCCATTATATCGACATGCCCGTTACTTCCGTTATACCGATATGCCCGTTATACCGACATGCCCGTTGTTCACATTACATTTACATGCCCATTATACCGACATGCCAGTTATTCCCATTATACCGACATGCCCATTATAATTACATACCCGTTATTCCCATTATATTGACATGCCCTTTACACCGACGTGCCCGTTATTCCCACTATATTGACATGCCCATTATTCTCATTATACCGACATGCCCTTTATTCCCATTATACTCACTTGCCCGTTATTCCCATTATACTGACATGCCCGTTATACAGACATGCCCGTTTTTCCCATTATGTCGACATGCCCGTTGTTCCGTTTAATACTCACATTCCATTTATTCCCATAATACTCCCTTGCTCATTGTACTGACATGCCCGTTATTCCCATTATACTCATTTGCGAATTATTCCCATTATGCCGACATGCCTGTTATACTGACATGCCCGTTATACCCCATTACGCCGATATGCCCGTTATTCCCTTTATGGCGACAGGCCCGTTATTCCCATTATACTGACATGACCTTTATTCTTATTCAACCGACATGCCCATGATACAGACATGCCCATTATGCCGACATGCCCGATGTTCCTATTATACCGACATGCCCGTTATACAGACATGCCCGTCTTCCCCATTATATCGACATACCCATTATTCCCATTATACTGACATGCCCGTTATACCGACATGCCCGTTATTCACATTATGTTTACATGCCCATTAAACCGACATGCCCGTCATTCCTATTATACCGACATGCCCGTTATACCGACATGCCCGTTATTCCCATTATACTCACATGCCAATTACTCCCATTATGCCGACATGCCCGTTTTTCCATTTTTGGCGACAGGCCCATTATTCCAATGATGCCGATTTGCCCGTTATACCGACATGCCCGTTGTTCACTTTATATTTACATGCCCATTATACGGACATGCCCGTTATTCCCATTGGACCGACATGCCCGTTATTCTCATTATATTCACATACAGATTATACCGACATGCCCGTTCTTCCCATTATACCGACATGCCCCTTATGGCGACATGCCCATTATAGCGACATGCCCGTTCTTGCCATTATGCCGACATGCCCGTTTTTCCCATTTTATCGACATCCCATTACACTGACATGCCCGTGATACAGACATGCCTGTTATCGCCATTTTACCGACATGCCCATTATACCGACATGCCCATTATGGCGACATGCCCGATATTCCCATTATATCGACATGCCCGTTATTCTCATTATACTGATGTGCCCAATATACTGACATGCCCGTTATTCCCATTACACCGAAATGCCCGTTATTCCCATTATGGCGACAGGCCCGTTATTCCCATTATACTGACATGACCGTTATTCCTATTCTACCGACATGCCCATTATACAGACATGCCTATTATGCCGACATGCCCGATGTTCCCATTATACCGACATGCCCGATCTTCTTATTACACTGACATGCCCGTTGTACAGACATGCCTTTTTCCCACTATATCGACATGACGATTACTCCCATTATACTGACATGCCCATTATACCGACATGCCCGTTATTCCGTTTAATACTCACATTCCAATTATTCCCATTATGCCGACATGCCCATTATACCGACATGCCCATTATGGCGACATGCCCGTCATTCCCATTATATCGACATGCCCGTTATTCTCATTATACTGATGTGCCCAATATACTGACATGCCCGTTATTCCCATTACACCGACATGCCCGATATTCCCATTATGTCGACAGGTCCGTTATTCCCATTATACTGACATGACCGTTATTCCTTTTCTACCGACATGCCCATTATACAGACATGCCTATTATGCCGACATGCCCGATGTTCCCATTATAACGACATGCCCGTTCTTCCCATTATACTGACATGCCCGTTGTACAGACATGCCTTTTTTCCCATTATATCGACATGACCATTATTCCCATTATACTGACATGCCTGTTATACCGACATGCCCGTTTTTCCCATTATATCGACATGACCATTATTCCCATTATACCGATATGCCCGTTATACCGACATGCCCGTTATTCACATTATATTTACATGCCCATTAAACCGACATGCCCGTTATTCCCATTATACCGACATGTCCATTATAATTACATACCTGTTATTACCATTATATTGACATGCCCTTTATACCGACGTGCCCGTTATTCCCATTATATTGACATTCCCATTATTCTCATTATACCGACATGCCCGTTATACAGACATGCCCGGTATTCCCATTATACTGACATGCCCGTTATTCCCATTATACTGACATGCCCGTTATACAGACATGCCCGTTTTTCCCATTATATCGACATGCCCGTTATTCCGTTTAATACTCACATTTCAATTATTCCCATAATACTCCCTTGCCCATTATACCGACATGCCCGTTATTCCTATTACACTCATATGCTAGTTATTCCCATTATGCCGACATGCCCGTTATACTGACATGCCCGTTATACCCCATTACGCCGACATCCCCGTTATTCCCTTTATGGCGACAGGCCCGTTATTCCCATTATACTGACATGACCGTTATTCTTATTCTACCGACATGCCCATTATGCAGACATGCCTATTATGCCGACATGCCCGATGTTCCCATTATACCGACATGCCCGTTATACAGACATGCCCGTTTTCCCCATTACATCGACATACCCATTACTCCCTTTATACTGACATGCCCGTTGTTCCTATTCTACCGATATACCCATTATCCAGACATGCCCGTTATTCCCATTATATTGACATCCTCATTATTCTCCATATACCGACATGTGAGTGTTATTCCCATAATACTGACATGCCCGTTATACCCATTATACTGACATGCCCGTTATTCCCATTATATTGACATGCCCGTTATACTGACATACCCATTATTCAAATTATACCGACATGCCCGTTATTCCGATTATACTCACATGCCAGTCCTTCCCATCATACTGACATGCCCATTATTCCCATGATACCTATATGCCCATTGCACTGACATGAACGTTTTTCCCGTTATGTTGACATGCCCATTATGTCGATATGCCCATGATGCCGACATGCCCGTTATTCCCATTATACCGACATGTCCGTTTTTCACATTATGCCGAGATGCCCCTTATTCTCGTTATATTCACATGCAGATTATACTGACAGGCCCATTATTCCTATTATACTGACATGCCCGTTGTACAGACATGCCCGTTATATCGACATGCCCGATATTCCCATTATACCGACATGCCCGTTTTTCCCATTATACCGACATGCCCGTTATTCCCATTATACCGACATGCCAGTTATTCCCATTATACCGACATGCCCCTTATAGTTACATACCCGTTGTTCCCATTATATTGACATGCCCGTTGTACTGACATGCCCGATTTTCCCATTATACCGACATGCCCGTTATACAGACATGCCAGTTTTCCCCATTATATCGACATCCCCATTATTCCCATTGTACTGACATGCCCGTTATACCGACATGCCCGTTATCCCCATTATATCGACATGCCCGTTACTTCCATTATACCGATGTGCCCGTTATACCGACATGCCCGTTGTTCACATTACATTTACATGCCCATTATACCGACATGCCAGTTATTCCCATTATACCGACATGCCCATTATAATTACATACCCGTTATTCCCATTATATTGACATGCCCTTTACACCGACGTGCCCGTTATTCCCACTATATTGACATGCCCACTATTCTCATTATACCGACATGCCCTTTATTCCCATTATACTCACTTGCCCGTTATTCCCATTATACTGACATGCCCGTTATACAGACATGCCCGTTTTTCCCATTATGTCGACATGCCCGTTGTTCCGTTTAATACTCACATTCCATTTATTCCCATAATACTCCCTTGCTCATTGTACCGACATGCCCGTTATTCCCATTATACTCATTTGCGAATTATTCCCATTATGCCGACATGCCTGTTATACTGACATGCCCGTTATACCCCATTACGCCGATATGCCCGTTATTCCCTTTATGGCGACAGGCCCGTTATTCCCATTATACTGACATGACCTTTATTCTTATTCAACCGACATGCCCATGATACAGACATGCCCATTATGCCGACATGCCCGATGTTCCTATTATACCGACATGCCCGTTATACAGACATGCCCGTCTTCCCCATTATATCGACATACCCATTATTCCCATTATACTGACATGCCCGTTATACCGACATGCCCGTTATTCACATTATGTTTACATGCCCATTAAACCGACATGCCCGTCATTCCTATTATACCGACATGCCCGTTATACCGACATGCCCGTTATTCCCATTATACTCACATGCCAATTACTCCCATTATGCCGACATGCCCGTTTTTCCATTTTTGGCGACAGGCCCATTATTCCAATGATGCCGATTTGCCCGTTATACCGACATGCCCGTTGTTCACTTTATATTTACATGCCCATTATACGGACATGCCCGTTATTCCCATTGGACCGACATGCCCGTTATTCTCATTATATTCACATACAGATTATACCGACATGCCCGTTCTTCCCATTATACCGACATGCCCCTTATGGCGACATGCCCATTATAGCGACATGCCCGTTCTTGCCATTATGCCGACATGCCCGTTTTTCCCATTTTATCGACATCCCATTACACTGACATGCCCGTGATACAGACATGCCTGTTATCGCCATTTTACCGACATGCCCATTATACCGACATGCCCATTATGGCGACATGCCCGATATTCCCATTATATCGACATGCCCGTTATTCTCATTATACTGATGTGCCCAATATACTGACATGCCCGTTATTCCCATTACACCGAAATGCCCGTTATTCCCATTATGGCGACAGGCCCGTTATTCCCATTATACTGACATGACCGTTATTCCTATTCTACCGACATGCCCATTATACAGACATGCCTATTATGCCGACATGCCCGATGTTCCCATTATACCGACATGCCCGATCTTCCCATTACACTGACATGCCCGTTGTACAGACATGCCTTTTTCCCACTATATCGACATGACGATTACTCCCATTATACTGACATGCCCATTATACCGACATGCCCGTTATTCCGTTTAATACTCACATTCCAATTATTCCCATTATGCCGACATGCCCATTATGGCGACATGCCCGTCATTCCCATTATATCGACATGCCCGTTATTCTCATTATACTGATGTGCCCAATATACTGACATGCCCGTTATTCCCATTACACCGACATGCCCGATATTCCCATTATGTCGACAGGTCCGTTATTCCCATTATACTGACATGACCGTTATTCCTTTTCTACCGACATGCCCATTATACAGACATGCCTATTATGCCGACATGCCCGATGTTCCCATTATAACGACATGCCCGTTCTTCCCATTATACTGACATGCCTGTTGTACAGACATGCCTTTTTTCCCATTATATCGACATGACCATTATTCCCATTATACTGACATGCCTGTTATACCGACATGCCCGTTTTTCCCATTATATCGACATGACCATTATTCCCATTATACCGACATGCCCGTTATACCGACATGCCCGTTATTCACATTATATTTACATGCCCATTAAACCGACATGCCCGTTATTCCCATTATACCGACATGTCCATTATAATTACATACCTGTTATTACCATTATATTGACATGCCCTTTATACCGACGTGCCCGTTATTCCCATTATATTGACATTCCCATTATTCTCATTATACCGACATGCCCGTTATACAGACATGCCCGGTATTCTCATTATACTGACATGCCCGTTATTCCCATTATACTGACATGCCCGTTATACAGACATGCCTGTTTTTCCCATTATATCGACATGCCCGTTATTCCGTTTAATACTCACATTTCAATTATTCCCATAATACTCCCTTGCCCATTATACCGACATGCCCGTTATTCCTATTACACTCATATGCTAGTTATTCCCATTATGCCGACATGCCCGTTATACTGACATGCCCGTTATACCCCATTACGCCGACATCCCCGTTATTCCCTTTATGGCGACAGGCCCGTTATTCCCATTATACTGACATGACCGTTATTCTTATTCTACCGACATGCCCATTATGCAGACATGCCTATTATGCCGACATGCCCGATGTTCCCATTATACCGACATGCCCGTTATACAGACATGCCCGTTTTCCCCATTACATCGACATACCCATTACTCCCTTTATACTGACATGCCCGTTGTTCCTATTCTACCGATATACCCATTATCCAGACATGCCCGTTATTCCCATTATATTGACATCCTCATTATTCTCCATATACCGACATGTGAGTGTTATTCCCATAATACTGACATGCCCGTTATACCCATTATACTGACATGCCCGTTATTCCCATTATATTGACATGCCCGTTATACTGACATACCCATTATTCAAATTATACCGACATGCCCGTTATTCCGATTATACTCACATGCCAGTCCTTCCCATCATACTGACATGCCCATTATTCCCATGATACCTATATGCCCATTGCACTGACATGAACGTTTTTCCCGTTATGTTGACATGCCCATTATGTCGATATGCCCATGATGCCGACATGCCCGTTATTCCCATTATACCGACATGTCCGTTTTTCACATTATGCCGAGATGCCCCTTATTCTCGTTATATTCACATGCAGATTATACTGACAGGCCCATTATTCCTATTATACTGACATGCCCGTTGTACAGACATGCCCGTTATATCGACATGCCCGATATTCCCATTATACCGACATGCCCGTTTTTCCCATTATACCGACATGCCCGTTATTCCCATTATACCGACATGCCAGTTATTCCCATTATACCGACATGCCCCTTATAGTTACATACCCGTTGTTCCCATTATATTGACATGCCCGTTGTACTGACATGCCCGATTTTCCCATTATACCGACATGCCCGTTATACAGACATGCCAGTTTTCCCCATTATATCGACATCCCCATTATTCCCATTGTACTGACATGCCCGTTATACCGACATGCCCGTTATCCCCATTATATCGACATGCCCGTTACTTCCATTATACCGATGTGCCCGTTATACCGACATGCCCGTTGTTCACATTACATTTACATGCCCATTATACCGACATGCCAGTTATTCCCATTATACCGACATGCCCATTATAATTACATACCCGTTATTCCCATTATATTGACATGCCCTTTACACCGACGTGCCCGTTATTCCCACTATATTGACATGCCCACTATTCTCATTATACCGACATGCCCTTTATTCCCATTATACTCACTTGCCCGTTATTCCCATTATACTGACATGCCCGTTATACAGACATGCCCGTTTTTCCCATTATGTCGACATGCCCGTTGTTCCGTTTAATACTCACATTCCATTTATTCCCATAATACTCCCTTGCTCATTGTACCGACATGCCCGTTATTCCCATTATACTCATTTGCGAATTATTCCCATTATGCCGACATGCCTGTTATACTGACATGCCCGTTATACCCCATTACGCCGATATGCCCGTTATTCCCTTTATGGCGACAGGCCCGTTATTCCCATTATACTGACATGACCTTTATTCTTATTCAACCGACATGCCCATGATACAGACATGCCCATTATGCCGACATGCCCGATGTTCCTATTATACCGACATGCCCGTTATACAGACATGCCCGTCTTCCCCATTATATCGACATACCCATTATTCCCATTATACTGACATGCCCGTTATACCGACATGCCCGTTATTCACATTATGTTTACATGCCCATTAAACCGACATGCCCGTCATTCCTATTATACCGACATGCCCGTTATACCGACATGCCCGTCATTCCCATTATACTCACATGCCAATTACTCCCATTATGCCGACATGCCCGTTTTTCCATTTTTGGCGACATGCCCATTATTCCAATGATGCCGATTTGCCCGTTATACCGACATGCCCGTTGTTCACTTTATATTTACATGCCCATTATACGGACATGCCCGTTATTCCCATTGGACCGACATGCCCGTTATTCTCATTATATTCACATACAGATTATACCGACATGCCCGTTCTTCCCATTATACCGACATGCCCCTTATGGCGACATGCCCATTATAGCGACATGCCCGTTCTTGCCATTATGCCGACATGCCCGTTTTTCCCATTTTATCGACATCCCATTATACTGACATGCCCGTGATACAGACATGCCTGTTATCGCCATTTTACCGACATGCCCATTATACCGACATGCCCATTATGGCGACATGCCCGATATTCCCATTATATCGACATGCCCGTTATTCTCATTATACTGATGTGCCCAATATACTGACATGCCCGTTATTCCCATTACACCGACATGCCCGTTATTCCCATTATGGCGACAGGCCCGTTATTCCCATTATACTGACATGACCGTTATTCCTATTCTACCGACATGCCCATTATACAGACATGCCTATTATGCCGACATGCCCGATGTTCCCATTATACCGACATGCCCGATCTTCCCATTACACTGACATGCCCGTTGTACAGACATGCCTTTTTCCCACTATATCGACATGACGATTACTCCCATTATACTGACATGCCCATTATACCGACATGCCCGTTATTCCGTTTAATACTCACATTCCAATTATTCCCATTATGCCGACATGCCCATTATACCGACATGCCCATTATGGCGACATGCCCGTCATTCCCATTATATCGACATGCCCGTTATTCTCATTATACTGATGTGCCCAATATACTGACATGCCCGTTATTCCCATTACACCGACATGCCCGATATTCCCATTATGTCGACAGGTCCGTTATTCCCATTATACTGACATGACCGTTATTCCTTTTCTACCGACATGCCCATTATACAGACATGCCTATTATGCCGACATGCCCGATGTTCCCATTATAACGACATGCCCGTTCTTCCCATTATACTGACATGCCCGTTGTACAGACATGCCTTTTTTCCCATTATATCGACATGACCATTATTCCCATTATACTGACATGCCTGTTATACCGACATGCCCGTTTTTCCCATTATATCGACATGACCATTATTCCCATTATACCGATATGCCCGTTATACCGACATGCCCGTTATTCACATTATATTTACATGCCCATTAAACCGACATGCCCGTTATTCCCATTTTACCGACATGTCCATTATAATTACATACCTGTTATTACCATTATATTGACATGCCCTTTATACCGACGTGCCCGTTATTCCCATTATATTGACATTCCCATTATTCTCATTATACCGACATGCCCGTTATACAGACATGCCCGGTATTCCCATTATACTGACATGCCCGTTATTCCCATTATACTGACATGCCCGTTATACAGACATGCCCGTTTTTCCCATTATATCGACATGCCCGTTATTCCGTTTAATACTCACATTTCAATTATTCCCATAATACTCCCTTGCCCATTATACCGACATGCCCGTTATTCCTATTACACTCATATGCTAGTTATTCCCATTATGCCGACATGCCCGTTATACTGACATGCCCGTTATACCCCATTACGCCGACATCCCCGTTATTCCCTTTATGGCGACAGGCCCGTTATTCCCATTATACTGACATGACCGTTATTCTTATTCAACCGACATGCCCATTATGCAGACATGCCTATTATGCCGACATGCCCGATGTTCCCATTATACCGACATGCCCGTTATACAGACATGCCCGTTTTCCCCATTACATCGACATACCCATTACTCCCTTTATACTGACATGCCCGTTGTTCCTATTCTACCGATATACCCATTATCCAGACATGCCCGTTATTCCCATTATATTGACATCCTCATTATTCTCCATATACCGACATGTGAGTGTTATTCCCATAATACTGACATGCCCGTTATACCCATTATACTGACATGCCCGTTATTCCCATTATATTGACATGCCCGTTATACTGACATACCCATTATTCAAATTATACCGACATGCCCGTTATTCCGATTATACTCACATGCCAGTCCTTCCCATCATACTGACATGCCCATTATTCCCATGATACCTATATGCCCATTGCACTGACATGAACGTTTTTCCCGTTATGTTGACATGCCCATTATGTCGATATGCCCATGATGCCGACATGCCCGTTATTCCCATTATACCGACATGTCCGTTTTTCACATTATGCCGAGATGCCCCTTATTCTCGTTATATTCACATGCAGATTATACTGACAGGCCCATTATTCCTATTATACTGACATGCCCGTTGTACAGACATGCCCGTTATATCGACATGCCCGATATTCCCATTATACCGACATGCCCGTTTTTCCCATTATACCGACATGCCCGTTATTCCCATTATACCGACATGCCAGTTATTCCCATTATACCGACATGCCCCTTATAGTTACATACCCGTTGTTCCCATTATATTGACATGCCCGTTGTACTGACATGCCCGATTTTCCCATTATACCGACATGCCCGTTATACAGACATGCCAGTTTTCCCCATTATATCGACATCCCCATTATTCCCATTGTACTGACATGCCCGTTATACCGACATGCCCGTTATCCCCATTATATCGACATGCCCGTTACTTCCATTATACCGATATGCCCGTTATACCGACATGCCCGTTGTTCACATTACATTTACATGCCCATTATATCGACATGCCCGTTACTTCCGTTATACCGATATGCCTGTTATACCGACATGCCCGTTGTTCACATTACATTTACATGCCCATTATACCGACGTGCCCGTTATTCCCACTATATTGACATGCCCATTATTCTCATTATACCGACATGCCCTTTATTCCCATTATACTCACTTGCCCGTTATTCCCATTATACTGACATGCCCGTTATACAGACATGCCCGTTTTTCCCATTATGTCGACATGCCCGTTGTTCCGTTTAATACTCACATTCCATTTATTCCCATAATACTCCCTTGCTCATTGTACCGACATGCCCGTTATTCCCATTATACTCATTTGCGAGTTATTCCCATTATGCCGACATGCCTGTTATACTGACATGCCCGTTATACCCCATTACGCCGATATGCCCGTTATTCCCTTTATGGCGACAGGCCCGTTATTCCCATTATACTGACATGACCTTTATTCTTATTCAACCGACATGCCCATGATACAGACATGCCCATTATGCCGACATGCCCGATGTTCCTATTATACCGACATGCCCGTTATACAGACATGCCCGTCTTCCCCATTATATCGACATACCCATTATTCCCATTATACTGACATGCCCGTTATACCGACATGCCCGTTATTCACATTATGTTTACATGCCCATTAAACCGACATGCCCGTCATTCCTATTATACCGACATGCCCGTTATACCGACATGCCCGTTATTCCCATTATACTCACATGCCAATTACTCCCATTATGCCGACATGCCCGTTTTTCCATTTTTGGCGACATGCCCATTATTCCAATGATGCCGATTTGCCCGTTATACCGACATGCCCGTTGTTCACTTTATATTTACATGCCCATTATACGGACATGCCCGTTATTCCCATTGGACCGACATGCCCGTTATTCTCATTATATTCACATACAGATTATACCGACATGCCCGTTCTTCCCATTATACCGACATGCCCCTTATGGCGACATGCCCATTATAGCGACATGCCCGTTCTTGCCATTATGCCGACATGCCCGTTTTTCCCATTTTATCGACATCCCATTACACTGACATGCCCGTGATACAGACATGCCTGTTATCGCCATTTTACCGACATGCCCATTATACCGACATGCCCATTATGGCGACATGCCCGATATTCCCATTATATCGACATGCCCGTTATTCTCATTATACTGATGTGCCCAATATACTGACATGCCCGTTATTCCCATTACACCGAAATGCCCTTTATTCCCATTATGGCGACAGGCCCGTTATTCCCATTATACTGACATGACCGTTATTCCTATTCTACCGACATGCCCATTATACAGACATGCCTATTATGCCGACATGCCCGATGTTCCCATTATACCGACATGCCCGATCTTCTTATTACACTGACATGCCCGTTGTACAGACATGCCTTTTTCCCACTATATCGACATGACGATTACTCCCATTATACTGACATGCCCATTATACCGACATGCCCGTTATTCCGTTTAATACTCACATTCCAATTATTCCCATTATGCCGACATGCCCATTATACCGACATGCCCATTATGGCGACATGCCCGTCATTCCCATTATATCGACATGCCCGTTATTCTCATTATACTGATGTGCCCAATATACTGACATGCCCGTTATTCCCATTACACCGACATGCCCGATATTCCCATTATGTCGACAGGTCCGTTATTCCCATTATACTGACATGACCGTTATTCCTTTTCTACCGACATGCCCATTATACAGACATGCCTATTATGCCGACATGCCCGATGTTCCCATTATAACGACATGCCCGTTCTTCCCATTATACTGACATGCCCGTTGTACAGACATGCCTTTTTTCCCATTATATCGACATGACCATTATTCCCATTATACTGACATGCCTGTTATACCGACATGCCCGTTTTTCCCATTATATCGACATGACCATTATTCCCATTATACCGATATGCCCGTTATACCGACATGCCCGTTATTCACATTATATTTACATGCCCATTAAACCGACATGCCCGTTATTCCCATTATACCGACATGTCCATTATAATTACATACCTGTTATTACCATTATATTGACATGCCCTTTATACCGACGTGCCCGTTATTCCCATTATATTGACATTCCCATTATTCTCATTATACCGACATGCCCGTTATACAGACATGCCCGGTATTCCCATTATACTGACATGCCCGTTATTCCCATTATACTGACATGCCCGTTATACAGACATGCCCGTTTTTCCCATTATATCGACATGCCCGTTATTCCGTTTAATACTCACATTTCAATTATTCCCATAATACTCCCTTGCCCATTATACCGACATGCCCGTTATTCCTATTACACTCATATGCTAGTTATTCCCATTATGCCGACATGCCCGTTATACTGACATGCCCGTTATACCCCATTACGCCGACATCCCCGTTATTCCCTTTATGGCGACAGGCCCGTTATTCCCATTATACTGACATGACCGTTATTCTTATTCTACCGACATGCCCATTATGCAGACATGCCTATTATGCCGACATGCCCGATGTTCCCATTATACCGACATGCCCGTTATACAGACATGCCCGTTTTCCCCATTACATCGACATACCCATTACTCCCTTTATACTGACATGCCCGTTGTTCCTATTCTACCGATATACCCATTATCCAGACATGCCCGTTATTCCCATTATATTGACATCCTCATTATTCTCCATATACCGACATGTGAGTGTTATTCCCATAATACTGACATGCCCGTTATACCCATTATACTGACATGCCCGTTATTCCCATTATATTGACATGCCCGTTATACTGACATACCCATTATTCAAATTATACCGACATGCCCGTTATTCCGATTATACTCACATGCCAGTCCTTCCCATCATACTGACATGCCCATTATTCCCATGATACCTATATGCCCATTGCACTGACATGAACGTTTTTCCCGTTATGTTGACATGCCCATTATGTCGATATGCCCATGATGCCGACATGCCCGTTATTCCCATTATACCGACATGTCCGTTTTTCACATTATGCCGAGATGCCCCTTATTCTCGTTATATTCACATGCAGATTATACTGACAGGCCCATTATTCCTATTATACTGACATGCCCGTTGTACAGACATGCCCGTTATATCGACATGCCCGATATTCCCATTATACCGACATGCCCGTTTTTCCCATTATACCGACATGCCCGTTATTCCCATTATACCGACATGCCAGTTATTCCCATTATACCGACATGCCCCTTATAGTTACATACCCGTTGTTCCCATTATATTGACATGCCCGTTGTACTGACATGCCCGATTTTCCCATTATACCGACATGCCCGTTATACAGACATGCCAGTTTTCCCCATTATATCGACATCCCCATTATTCCCATTGTACTGACATGCCCGTTATACCGACATGCCCGTTATCCCCATTATATCGACATGCCCGTTACTTCCGTTATACCGATATGCCCGTTATACCGACATGCCCGTTGTTCACATTACATTTACATGCCCATTATACCGACATGCCAGTTATTCCCATTATACCGACATGCCCATTATAATTACATACCCGTTATTCCCATTATATTGACATGCCCTTTACACCGACGTGCCCGTTATTCCCACTATATTGACATGCCCATTATTCTCATTATACCGACATGCCCTTTATTCCCATTATACTCACTTGCCCGTTATTCCCATTATACTGACATGCCCGTTATACAGACATGCCCGTTTTTCCCATTATGTCGACATGCCCGTTGTTCCGTTTAATACTCACATTCCATTTATTCCCATAATACTCCCTTGCTCATTGTACCGACATGCCCGTTATTCCCATTATACTCATTTGCGAATTATTCCCATTATGCCGACATGCCTGTTATACTGACATGCCCGTTATACCCCATTACGCCGATATGCCCGTTATTCCCTTTATGGCGACAGGCCCGTTATTCCCATTATACTGACATGACCTTTATTCTTATTCAACCGACATGCCCATGATACAGACATGCCCATTATGCCGACATGCCCGATGTTCCTATTATACCGACATGCCCGTTATACAGACATGCCCGTCTTCCCCATTATATCGACATACCCATTATTCCCATTATACTGACATGCCCGTTATACCGACATGCCCGTTATTCACATTATGTTTACATGCCCATTAAACCGACATGCCCGTCATTCCTATTATACCGACATGCCCGTTATGCCGACATGCCCGTTTTTCCCATTTTATCGACATCCCATTACACTGACATGCCCGTGATACAGACATGCCTGTTATCGCCATTTTACCGACATGCCCATTATACCGACATGCCCATTATGGCGACATGCCCGATATTCCCATTATATCGACATGCCCGTTATTCTCATTATACTGATGTGCCCAATATACTGACATGCCCGTTATTCCCATTACACCGAAATGCCCTTTATTCCCATTATGGCGACAGGCCCGTTATTCCCATTATACTGACATGACCGTTATTCCTATTCTACCGACATGCCCATTATACAGACATGCCTATTATGCCGACATGCCCGATGTTCCCATTATACCGACATGCCCGATCTTCTTATTACACTGACATGCCCGTTGTACAGACATGCCTTTTTCCCACTATATCGACATGACGATTACTCCCATTATACTGACATGCCCATTATACCGACATGCCCGTTATTCCGTTTAATACTCACATTCCAATTATTCCCATTATGCCGACATGCCCATTATACCGACATGCCCATTATGGCGACATGCCCGTCATTCCCATTATATCGACATGCCCGTTATTCTCATTATACTGATGTGCCCAATATACTGACATGCCCGTTATTCCCATTACACCGACATGCCCGATATTCCCATTATGTCGACAGGTCCGTTATTCCCATTATACTGACATGACCGTTATTCCTTTTCTACCGACATGCCCATTATACAGACATGCCTATTATGCCGACATGCCCGATGTTCCCATTATAACGACATGCCCGTTCTTCCCATTATACTGACATGCCCGTTGTACAGACATGCCTTTTTTCCCATTATATCGACATGACCATTATTCCCATTATACTGACATGCCTGTTATACCGACATGCCCGTTTTTCCCATTATATCGACATGACCATTATTCCCATTATACCGATATGCCCGTTATACCGACATGCCCGTTATTCACATTATATTTACATGCCCATTAAACCGACATGCCCGTTATTCCCATTATACCGACATGTCCATTATAATTACATACCTGTTATTACCATTATATTGACATGCCCTTTATACCGACGTGCCCGTTATTCCCATTATATTGACATTCCCATTATTCTCATTATACCGACATGCCCGTTATACAGACATGCCCGGTATTCCCATTATACTGACATGCCCGTTATTCCCATTATACTGACATGCCCGTTATACAGACATGCCCGTTTTTCCCATTATATCGACATGCCCGTTATTCCGTTTAATACTCACATTTCAATTATTCCCATAATACTCCCTTGCCCATTATACCGACATGCCCGTTATTCCTATTACACTCATATGCTAGTTATTCCCATTATGCCGACATGCCCGTTATACTGACATGCCCGTTATACCCCATTACGCCGACATCCCCGTTATTCCCTTTATGGCGACAGGCCCGTTATTCCCATTATACTGACATGACCGTTATTCTTATTCTACCGACATGCCCATTATGCAGACATGCCTATTATGCCGACATGCCCGATGTTCCCATTATACCGACATGCCCGTTATACAGACATGCCCGTTTTCCCCATTACATCGACATACCCATTACTCCCTTTATACTGACATGCCCGTTGTTCCTATTCTACCGATATACCCATTATCCAGACATGCCCGTTATTCCCATTATATTGACATCCTCATTATTCTCCATATACCGACATGTGAGTGTTATTCCCATAATACTGACATGCCCGTTATACCCATTATACTGACATGCCCGTTATTCCCATTATATTGACATGCCCGTTATACTGACATACCCATTATTCAAATTATACCGACATGCCCGTTATTCCGATTATACTCACATGCCAGTCCTTCCCATCATACTGACATGCCCATTATTCCCATGATACCTATATGCCCATTGCACTGACATGAACGTTTTTCCCGTTATGTTGACATGCCCATTATGTCGATATGCCCATGATGCCGACATGCCCGTTATTCCCATTATACCGACATGTCCGTTTTTCACATTATGCCGAGATGCCCCTTATTCTCGTTATATTCACATGCAGATTATACTGACAGGCCCATTATTCCTATTATACTGACATGCCCGTTGTACAGACATGCCCGTTATATCGACATGCCCGATATTCCCATTATACCGACATGCCCGTTTTTCCCATTATACCGACATGCCCGTTATTCCCATTATACCGACATGCCAGTTATTCCCATTATACCGACATGCCCCTTATAGTTACATACCCGTTGTTCCCATTATATTGACATGCCCGTTGTACTGACATGCCCGATTTTCCCATTATACCGACATGCCCGTTATACAGACATGCCAGTTTTCCCCATTATATCGACATCCCCATTATTCCCATTGTACTGACATGCCCGTTATACCGACATGCCCGTTATCCCCATTATATCGACATGCCCGTTACTTCCATTATACCGATGTGCCCGTTATACCGACATGCCCGTTGTTCACATTACATTTACATGCCCATTATACCGACATGCCAGTTATTCCCATTATACCGACATGCCCATTATAATTACATACCCGTTATTAAGAATGAAGATTTTATGGATATCAACTTCTTTATGAGATTACACAACGTTTCGGAGTTAATGCTTACTCCTTCATCAGGTGTATTCAAAGACATTCAAAGACTTGATACCCGTTATTCCCATTATATTGACATGCCCTTTACACCGACGTGCCCGTTATTCCCACTATATTGACATGCCCACTATTCTCATTATACCGACATGCCCTTTATTCCCATTATACTCACTTGCCCGTTATTCCCATTATACTGACATGCCCGTTATACAGACATGCCCGTTTTTCCCATTATGTCGACATGCCCGTTGTTCCGTTTAATACTCACATTCCATTTATTCCCATAATACTCCCTTGCTCATTGTACCGACATGCCCGTTATTCCCATTATACTCATTTGCGAATTATTCCCATTATGCCGACATGCCTGTTATACTGACATGCCCGTTATACCCCATTACGCCGATATGCCCGTTATTCCCTTTATGGCGACAGGCCCGTTATTCCCATTATACTGACATGACCTTTATTCTTATTCAACCGACATGCCCATGATACAGACATGCCCATTATGCCGACATGCCCGATGTTCCTATTATACCGACATGCCCGTTATACAGACATGCCCGTCTTCCCCATTATATCGACATACCCATTATTCCCATTATACTGACATGCCCGTTATACCGACATGCCCGTTATTCACATTATGTTTACATGCCCATTAAACCGACATGCCCGTCATTCCTATTATACCGACATGCCCGTTATACCGACATGCCCGTCATTCCCATTATACTCACATGCCAATTACTCCCATTATGCCGACATGCCCGTTTTTCCATTTTTGGCGACATGCCCATTATTCCAATGATGCCGATTTGCCCGTTATACCGACATGCCCGTTGTTCACTTTATATTTACATGCCCATTATACGGACATGCCCGTTATTCCCATTGGACCGACATGCCCGTTATTCTCATTATATTCACATACAGATTATACCGACATGCCCGTTCTTCCCATTATACCGACATGCCCCTTATGGCGACATGCCCATTATAGCGACATGCCCGTTCTTGCCATTATGCCGACATGCCCGTTTTTCCCATTTTATCGACATCCCATTATACTGACATGCCCGTGATACAGACATGCCTGTTATCGCCATTTTACCGACATGCCCATTATACCGACATGCCCATTATGGCGACATGCCCGATATTCCCATTATATCGACATGCCCGTTATTCTCATTATACTGATGTGCCCAATATACTGACATGCCCGTTATTCCCATTACACCGACATGCCCGTTATTCCCATTATGGCGACAGGCCCGTTATTCCCATTATACTGACATGACCGTTATTCCTATTCTACCGACATGCCCATTATACAGACATGCCTATTATGCCGACATGCCCGATGTTCCCATTATACCGACATGCCCGATCTTCCCATTACACTGACATGCCCGTTGTACAGACATGCCTTTTTCCCACTATATCGACATGACGATTACTCCCATTATACTGACATGCCCATTATACCGACATGCCCGTTATTCCGTTTAATACTCACATTCCAATTATTCCCATTATGCCGACATGCCCATTATACCGACATGCCCATTATGGCGACATGCCCGTCATTCCCATTATATCGACATGCCCGTTATTCTCATTATACTGATGTGCCCAATATACTGACATGCCCGTTATTCCCATTACACCGACATGCCCGATATTCCCATTATGTCGACAGGTCCGTTATTCCCATTATACTGACATGACCGTTATTCCTTTTCTACCGACATGCCCATTATACAGACATGCCTATTATGCCGACATGCCCGATGTTCCCATTATAACGACATGCCCGTTCTTCCCATTATACTGACATGCCCGTTGTACAGACATGCCTTTTTTCCCATTATATCGACATGACCATTATTCCCATTATACTGACATGCCTGTTATACCGACATGCCCGTTTTTCCCATTATATCGACATGACCATTATTCCCATTATACCGATATGCCCGTTATACCGACATGCCCGTTATTCACATTATATTTACATGCCCATTAAACCGACATGCCCGTTATTCCCATTTTACCGACATGTCCATTATAATTACATACCTGTTATTACCATTATATTGACATGCCCTTTATACCGACGTGCCCGTTATTCCCATTATATTGACATTCCCATTATTCTCATTATACCGACATGCCCGTTATACAGACATGCCCGGTATTCCCATTATACTGACATGCCCGTTATTCCCATTATACTGACATGCCCGTTATACAGACATGCCCGTTTTTCCCATTATATCGACATGCCCGTTATTCCGTTTAATACTCACATTTCAATTATTCCCATAATACTCCCTTGCCCATTATACCGACATGCCCGTTATTCCTATTACACTCATATGCTAGTTATTCCCATTATGCCGACATGCCCGTTATACTGACATGCCCGTTATACCCCATTACGCCGACATCCCCGTTATTCCCTTTATGGCGACAGGCCCGTTATTCCCATTATACTGACATGACCGTTATTCTTATTCAACCGACATGCCCATTATGCAGACATGCCTATTATGCCGACATGCCCGATGTTCCCATTATACCGACATGCCCGTTATACAGACATGCCCGTTTTCCCCATTACATCGACATACCCATTACTCCCTTTATACTGACATGCCCGTTGTTCCTATTCTACCGATATACCCATTATCCAGACATGCCCGTTATTCCCATTATATTGACATCCTCATTATTCTCCATATACCGACATGTGAGTGTTATTCCCATAATACTGACATGCCCGTTATACCCATTATACTGACATGCCCGTTATTCCCATTATATTGACATGCCCGTTATACTGACATACCCATTATTCAAATTATACCGACATGCCCGTTATTCCGATTATACTCACATGCCAGTCCTTCCCATCATACTGACATGCCCATTATTCCCATGATACCTATATGCCCATTGCACTGACATGAACGTTTTTCCCGTTATGTTGACATGCCCATTATGTCGATATGCCCATGATGCCGACATGCCCGTTATTCCCATTATACCGACATGTCCGTTTTTCACATTATGCCGAGATGCCCCTTATTCTCGTTATATTCACATGCAGATTATACTGACAGGCCCATTATTCCTATTATACTGACATGCCCGTTGTACAGACATGCCCGTTATATCGACATGCCCGATATTCCCATTATACCGACATGCCCGTTTT
Source organism: Haliotis asinina (assembly GCF_037392515.1). Classification (NCBI taxonomy): domain Eukaryota; kingdom Metazoa; phylum Mollusca; class Gastropoda; order Lepetellida; family Haliotidae; genus Haliotis; species Haliotis asinina. The sequence goes on from NC_090291.1 coordinate 2,825,101, forward strand.
TCCCATTATACCGACATGCCCGTTATTCCCATTATACCGACATGCCAGTTATTCCCATTATACCGACATGCCCCTTATAGTTACATACCCGTTGTTCCCATTATATTGACATGCCCGTTGTACTGACATGCCCGATTTTCCCATTATACCGACATGCCCGTTATACAGACATGCCAGTTTTCCCCATTATATCGACATCCCCATTATTCCCATTGTACTGACATGCCCGTTATACCGACATGCCCGTTATCCCCATTATATCGACATGCCCGTTACTTCCATTATACCGATATGCCCGTTATACCGACATGCCCGTTGTTCACATTACATTTACATGCCCATTATATCGACATGCCCGTTACTTCCGTTATACCGATATGCCTGTTATACCGACATGCCCGTTGTTCACATTACATTTACATGCCCATTATACCGACGTGCCCGTTATTCCCACTATATTGACATGCCCATTATTCTCATTATACCGACATGCCCTTTATTCCCATTATACTCACTTGCCCGTTATTCCCATTATACTGACATGCCCGTTATACAGACATGCCCGTTTTTCCCATTATGTCGACATGCCCGTTGTTCCGTTTAATACTCACATTCCATTTATTCCCATAATACTCCCTTGCTCATTGTACCGACATGCCCGTTATTCCCATTATACTCATTTGCGAGTTATTCCCATTATGCCGACATGCCTGTTATACTGACATGCCCGTTATACCCCATTACGCCGATATGCCCGTTATTCCCTTTATGGCGACAGGCCCGTTATTCCCATTATACTGACATGACCTTTATTCTTATTCAACCGACATGCCCATGATACAGACATGCCCATTATGCCGACATGCCCGATGTTCCTATTATACCGACATGCCCGTTATACAGACATGCCCGTCTTCCCCATTATATCGACATACCCATTATTCCCATTATACTGACATGCCCGTTATACCGACATGCCCGTTATTCACATTATGTTTACATGCCCATTAAACCGACATGCCCGTCATTCCTATTATACCGACATGCCCGTTATACCGACATGCCCGTTATTCCCATTATACTCACATGCCAATTACTCCCATTATGCCGACATGCCCGTTTTTCCATTTTTGGCGACATGCCCATTATTCCAATGATGCCGATTTGCCCGTTATACCGACATGCCCGTTGTTCACTTTATATTTACATGCCCATTATACGGACATGCCCGTTATTCCCATTGGACCGACATGCCCGTTATTCTCATTATATTCACATACAGATTATACCGACATGCCCGTTCTTCCCATTATACCGACATGCCCCTTATGGCGACATGCCCATTATAGCGACATGCCCGTTCTTGCCATTATGCCGACATGCCCGTTTTTCCCATTTTATCGACATCCCATTACACTGACATGCCCGTGATACAGACATGCCTGTTATCGCCATTTTACCGACATGCCCATTATACCGACATGCCCATTATGGCGACATGCCCGATATTCCCATTATATCGACATGCCCGTTATTCTCATTATACTGATGTGCCCAATATACTGACATGCCCGTTATTCCCATTACACCGAAATGCCCTTTATTCCCATTATGGCGACAGGCCCGTTATTCCCATTATACTGACATGACCGTTATTCCTATTCTACCGACATGCCCATTATACAGACATGCCTATTATGCCGACATGCCCGATGTTCCCATTATACCGACATGCCCGATCTTCTTATTACACTGACATGCCCGTTGTACAGACATGCCTTTTTCCCACTATATCGACATGACGATTACTCCCATTATACTGACATGCCCATTATACCGACATGCCCGTTATTCCGTTTAATACTCACATTCCAATTATTCCCATTATGCCGACATGCCCATTATACCGACATGCCCATTATGGCGACATGCCCGTCATTCCCATTATATCGACATGCCCGTTATTCTCATTATACTGATGTGCCCAATATACTGACATGCCCGTTATTCCCATTACACCGACATGCCCGATATTCCCATTATGTCGACAGGTCCGTTATTCCCATTATACTGACATGACCGTTATTCCTTTTCTACCGACATGCCCATTATACAGACATGCCTATTATGCCGACATGCCCGATGTTCCCATTATAACGACATGCCCGTTCTTCCCATTATACTGACATGCCCGTTGTACAGACATGCCTTTTTTCCCATTATATCGACATGACCATTATTCCCATTATACTGACATGCCTGTTATACCGACATGCCCGTTTTTCCCATTATATCGACATGACCATTATTCCCATTATACCGATATGCCCGTTATACCGACATGCCCGTTATTCACATTATATTTACATGCCCATTAAACCGACATGCCCGTTATTCCCATTATACCGACATGTCCATTATAATTACATACCTGTTATTACCATTATATTGACATGCCCTTTATACCGACGTGCCCGTTATTCCCATTATATTGACATTCCCATTATTCTCATTATACCGACATGCCCGTTATACAGACATGCCCGGTATTCCCATTATACTGACATGCCCGTTATTCCCATTATACTGACATGCCCGTTATACAGACATGCCCGTTTTTCCCATTATATCGACATGCCCGTTATTCCGTTTAATACTCACATTTCAATTATTCCCATAATACTCCCTTGCCCATTATACCGACATGCCCGTTATTCCTATTACACTCATATGCTAGTTATTCCCATTATGCCGACATGCCCGTTATACTGACATGCCCGTTATACCCCATTACGCCGACATCCCCGTTATTCCCTTTATGGCGACAGGCCCGTTATTCCCATTATACTGACATGACCGTTATTCTTATTCTACCGACATGCCCATTATGCAGACATGCCTATTATGCCGACATGCCCGATGTTCCCATTATACCGACATGCCCGTTATACAGACATGCCCGTTTTCCCCATTACATCGACATACCCATTACTCCCTTTATACTGACATGCCCGTTGTTCCTATTCTACCGATATACCCATTATCCAGACATGCCCGTTATTCCCATTATATTGACATCCTCATTATTCTCCATATACCGACATGTGAGTGTTATTCCCATAATACTGACATGCCCGTTATACCCATTATACTGACATGCCCGTTATTCCCATTATATTGACATGCCCGTTATACTGACATACCCATTATTCAAATTATACCGACATGCCCGTTATTCCGATTATACTCACATGCCAGTCCTTCCCATCATACTGACATGCCCATTATTCCCATGATACCTATATGCCCATTGCACTGACATGAACGTTTTTCCCGTTATGTTGACATGCCCATTATGTCGATATGCCCATGATGCCGACATGCCCGTTATTCCCATTATACCGACATGTCCGTTTTTCACATTATGCCGAGATGCCCCTTATTCTCGTTATATTCACATGCAGATTATACTGACAGGCCCATTATTCCTATTATACTGACATGCCCGTTGTACAGACATGCCCGTTATATCGACATGCCCGATATTCCCATTATACCGACATGCCCGTTTTTCCCATTATACCGACATGCCCGTTATTCCCATTATACCGACATGCCAGTTATTCCCATTATACCGACATGCCCCTTATAGTTACATACCCGTTGTTCCCATTATATTGACATGCCCGTTGTACTGACATGCCCGATTTTCCCATTATACCGACATGCCCGTTATACAGACATGCCAGTTTTCCCCATTATATCGACATCCCCATTATTCCCATTGTACTGACATGCCCGTTATACCGACATGCCCGTTATCCCCATTATATCGACATGCCCGTTACTTCCGTTATACCGATATGCCCGTTATACCGACATGCCCGTTGTTCACATTACATTTACATGCCCATTATACCGACATGCCAGTTATTCCCATTATACCGACATGCCCATTATAATTACATACCCGTTATTCCCATTATATTGACATGCCCTTTACACCGACGTGCCCGTTATTCCCACTATATTGACATGCCCATTATTCTCATTATACCGACATGCCCTTTATTCCCATTATACTCACTTGCCCGTTATTCCCATTATACTGACATGCCCGTTATACAGACATGCCCGTTTTTCCCATTATGTCGACATGCCCGTTGTTCCGTTTAATACTCACATTCCATTTATTCCCATAATACTCCCTTGCTCATTGTACCGACATGCCCGTTATTCCCATTATACTCATTTGCGAATTATTCCCATTATGCCGACATGCCTGTTATACTGACATGCCCGTTATACCCCATTACGCCGATATGCCCGTTATTCCCTTTATGGCGACAGGCCCGTTATTCCCATTATACTGACATGACCTTTATTCTTATTCAACCGACATGCCCATGATACAGACATGCCCATTATGCCGACATGCCCGATGTTCCTATTATACCGACATGCCCGTTATACAGACATGCCCGTCTTCCCCATTATATCGACATACCCATTATTCCCATTATACTGACATGCCCGTTATACCGACATGCCCGTTATTCACATTATGTTTACATGCCCATTAAACCGACATGCCCGTCATTCCTATTATACCGACATGCCCGTTATGCCGACATGCCCGTTTTTCCCATTTTATCGACATCCCATTACACTGACATGCCCGTGATACAGACATGCCTGTTATCGCCATTTTACCGACATGCCCATTATACCGACATGCCCATTATGGCGACATGCCCGATATTCCCATTATATCGACATGCCCGTTATTCTCATTATACTGATGTGCCCAATATACTGACATGCCCGTTATTCCCATTACACCGAAATGCCCTTTATTCCCATTATGGCGACAGGCCCGTTATTCCCATTATACTGACATGACCGTTATTCCTATTCTACCGACATGCCCATTATACAGACATGCCTATTATGCCGACATGCCCGATGTTCCCATTATACCGACATGCCCGATCTTCTTATTACACTGACATGCCCGTTGTACAGACATGCCTTTTTCCCACTATATCGACATGACGATTACTCCCATTATACTGACATGCCCATTATACCGACATGCCCGTTATTCCGTTTAATACTCACATTCCAATTATTCCCATTATGCCGACATGCCCATTATACCGACATGCCCATTATGGCGACATGCCCGTCATTCCCATTATATCGACATGCCCGTTATTCTCATTATACTGATGTGCCCAATATACTGACATGCCCGTTATTCCCATTACACCGACATGCCCGATATTCCCATTATGTCGACAGGTCCGTTATTCCCATTATACTGACATGACCGTTATTCCTTTTCTACCGACATGCCCATTATACAGACATGCCTATTATGCCGACATGCCCGATGTTCCCATTATAACGACATGCCCGTTCTTCCCATTATACTGACATGCCCGTTGTACAGACATGCCTTTTTTCCCATTATATCGACATGACCATTATTCCCATTATACTGACATGCCTGTTATACCGACATGCCCGTTTTTCCCATTATATCGACATGACCATTATTCCCATTATACCGATATGCCCGTTATACCGACATGCCCGTTATTCACATTATATTTACATGCCCATTAAACCGACATGCCCGTTATTCCCATTATACCGACATGTCCATTATAATTACATACCTGTTATTACCATTATATTGACATGCCCTTTATACCGACGTGCCCGTTATTCCCATTATATTGACATTCCCATTATTCTCATTATACCGACATGCCCGTTATACAGACATGCCCGGTATTCCCATTATACTGACATGCCCGTTATTCCCATTATACTGACATGCCCGTTATACAGACATGCCCGTTTTTCCCATTATATCGACATGCCCGTTATTCCGTTTAATACTCACATTTCAATTATTCCCATAATACTCCCTTGCCCATTATACCGACATGCCCGTTATTCCTATTACACTCATATGCTAGTTATTCCCATTATGCCGACATGCCCGTTATACTGACATGCCCGTTATACCCCATTACGCCGACATCCCCGTTATTCCCTTTATGGCGACAGGCCCGTTATTCCCATTATACTGACATGACCGTTATTCTTATTCTACCGACATGCCCATTATGCAGACATGCCTATTATGCCGACATGCCCGATGTTCCCATTATACCGACATGCCCGTTATACAGACATGCCCGTTTTCCCCATTACATCGACATACCCATTACTCCCTTTATACTGACATGCCCGTTGTTCCTATTCTACCGATATACCCATTATCCAGACATGCCCGTTATTCCCATTATATTGACATCCTCATTATTCTCCATATACCGACATGTGAGTGTTATTCCCATAATACTGACATGCCCGTTATACCCATTATACTGACATGCCCGTTATTCCCATTATATTGACATGCCCGTTATACTGACATACCCATTATTCAAATTATACCGACATGCCCGTTATTCCGATTATACTCACATGCCAGTCCTTCCCATCATACTGACATGCCCATTATTCCCATGATACCTATATGCCCATTGCACTGACATGAACGTTTTTCCCGTTATGTTGACATGCCCATTATGTCGATATGCCCATGATGCCGACATGCCCGTTATTCCCATTATACCGACATGTCCGTTTTTCACATTATGCCGAGATGCCCCTTATTCTCGTTATATTCACATGCAGATTATACTGACAGGCCCATTATTCCTATTATACTGACATGCCCGTTGTACAGACATGCCCGTTATATCGACATGCCCGATATTCCCATTATACCGACATGCCCGTTTTTCCCATTATACCGACATGCCCGTTATTCCCATTATACCGACATGCCAGTTATTCCCATTATACCGACATGCCCCTTATAGTTACATACCCGTTGTTCCCTTTATATTGACATGCCCGTTGTACTGACATGCCCGATTTTCCCATTATACCGACATGCCCGTTATACAGACATGCCAGTTTTCCCCATTATATCGACATCCCCATTATTCCCATTGTACTGACATGCCCGTTATACCGACATGCCCGTTATCCCCATTATATCGACATGCCCGTTACTTCCGTTATACCGATATGCCCGTTATACCGACATGCCCGTTGTTCACATTACATTTACATGCCCATTATACCGACATGCCAGTTATTCCCATTATACCGACATGCCCATTATAATTACATACCCGTTATTCCCATTATATTGACATGCCCTTTACACCGACGTGCCCGTTATTCCCACTATATTGACATGCCCATTATTCTCATTATACCGACATGCCCTTTATTCCCATTATACTCACTTGCCCGTTATTCCCATTATACTGACATGCCCGTTATACAGACATGCCCGTTTTTCCCATTATGTCGACATGCCCGTTGTTCCGTTTAATACTCACATTCCATTTATTCCCATAATACTCCCTTGCTCATTGTACCGACATGCCCGTTATTCCCATTATACTCATTTGCGAATTATTCCCATTATGCCGACATGCCTGTTATACTGACATGCCCGTTATACCCCATTACGCCGATATGCCCGTTATTCCCTTTATGGCGACAGGCCCGTTATTCCCATTATACTGACATGACCTTTATTCTTATTCAACCGACATGCCCATGATACAGACATGCCCATTATGCCGACATGCCCGATGTTCCTATTATACCGACATGCCCGTTATACAGACATGCCCGTCTTCCCCATTATATCGACATACCCATTATTCCCATTATACTGACATGCCCGTTATACCGACATGCCCGTTATTCACATTATGTTTACATGCCCATTAAACCGACATGCCCGTCATTCCTATTATACCGACATGCCCGTTATACCGACATGCCCGTTATTCCCATTATACTCACATGCCAATTACTCCCATTATGCCGACATGCCCGTTTTTCCATTTTTGGCGACAGGCCCATTATTCCAATGATGCCGATTTGCCCGTTATACCGACATGCCCGTTGTTCACTTTATATTTACATGCCCATTATACGGACATGCCCGTTATTCCCATTGGACCGACATGCCCGTTATTCTCATTATATTCACATACAGATTATACCGACATGCCCGTTCTTCCCATTATACCGACATGCCCCTTATGGCGACATGCCCATTATAGCGACATGCCCGTTCTTGCCATTATGCCGACATGCCCGTTTTTCCCATTTTATCGACATCCCATTACACTGACATGCCCGTGATACAGACATGCCTGTTATCGCCATTTTACCGACATGCCCATTATACCGACATGCCCATTATGGCGACATGCCCGATATTCCCATTATATCGACATGCCCGTTATTCTCATTATACTGATGTGCCCAATATACTGACATGCCCGTTATTCCCATTACACCGAAATGCCCGTTATTCCCATTATGGCGACAGGCCCGTTATTCCCATTATACTGACATGACCGTTATTCCTATTCTACCGACATGCCCATTATACAGACATGCCTATTATGCCGACATGCCCGATGTTCCCATTATACCGACATGCCCGATCTTCCCATTACACTGACATGCCCGTTGTACAGACATGCCTTTTTCCCACTATATCGACATGACGATTACTCCCATTATACTGACATGCCCATTATACCGACATGCCCGTTATTCCGTTTAATACTCACATTCCAATTATTCCCATTATGCCGACATGCCCATTATGGCGACATGCCCGTCATTCCCATTATATCGACATGCCCGTTATTCTCATTATACTGATGTGCCCAATATACTGACATGCCCGTTATTCCCATTACACCGACATGCCCGATATTCCCATTATGTCGACAGGTCCGTTATTCCCATTATACTGACATGACCGTTATTCCTTTTCTACCGACATGCCCATTATACAGACATGCCTATTATGCCGACATGCCCGATGTTCCCATTATAACGACATGCCCGTTCTTCCCATTATACTGACATGCCCGTTGTACAGACATGCCTTTTTTCCCATTATATCGACATGACCATTATTCCCATTATACTGACATGCCTGTTATACCGACATGCCCGTTTTTCCCATTATATCGACATGACCATTATTCCCATTATACCGATATGCCCGTTATACCGACATGCCCGTTATTCACATTATATTTACATGCCCATTAAACCGACATGCCCGTTATTCCCATTATACCGACATGTCCATTATAATTACATACCTGTTATTACCATTATATTGACATGCCCTTTATACCGACGTGCCCGTTATTCCCATTATATTGACATTCCCATTATTCTCATTATACCGACATGCCCGTTATACAGACATGCCCGGTATTCCCATTATACTGACATGCCCGTTATTCCCATTATACTGACATGCCCGTTATACAGACATGCCCGTTTTTCCCATTATATCGACATGCCCGTTATTCCGTTTAATACTCACATTTCAATTATTCCCATAATACTCCCTTGCCTATTATACCGACATGCCCGTTATTCCTATTACACTCATATGCTAGTTATTCCCATTATGCCGACATGCCCGTTATACTGACATGCCCGTTATACCCCATTACGCCGACATCCCCGTTATTCCCTTTATGGCGACAGGCCCGTTATTCCCATTATACTGACATGACCGTTATTCTTATTCTACCGACATGCCCATTATGCAGACATGCCTATTATGCCGACATGCCCGATGTTCCCATTATACCGACATGCCCGTTATACAGACATGCCCGTTTTCCCCATTACATCGACATACCCATTACTCCCTTTATACTGACATGCCCGTTGTTCCTATTCTACCGATATACCCATTATCCAGACATGCCCGTTATTCCCATTATATTGACATCCTCATTATTCTCCATATACCGACATGTGAGTGTTATTCCCATAATACTGACATGCCCGTTATACCCATTATACTGACATGCCCGTTATTCCCATTATATTGACATGCCCGTTATACTGACATACCCATTATTCAAATTATACCGACATGCCCGTTATTCCGATTATACTCACATGCCAGTCCTTCCCATCATACTGACATGCCCATTATTCCCATGATACCTATATGCCCATTGCACTGACATGAACGTTTTTCCCGTTATGTTGACATGCCCATTATGTCGATATGCCCATGATGCCGACATGCCCGTTATTCCCATTATACCGACATGTCCGTTTTTCACATTATGCCGAGATGCCCCTTATTCTCGTTATATTCACATGCAGATTATACTGACAGGCCCATTATTCCTATTATACTGACATGCCCGTTGTACAGACATGCCCGTTATATCGACATGCCCGATATTCCCATTATACCGACATGCCCGTTTTTCCCATTATACCGACATGCCCGTTATTCCCATTATACCGACATGCCAGTTATTCCCATTATACCGACATGCCCCTTATAGTTACATACCCGTTGTTCCCTTTATATTGACATGCCCGTTGTACTGACATGCCCGATTTTCCCATTATACCGACATGCCCGTTATACAGACATGCCAGTTTTCCCCATTATATCGACATCCCCATTATTCCCATTGTACTGACATGCCCGTTATACCGACATGCCCGTTATCCCCATTATATCGACATGCCCGTTACTTCCGTTATACCGATATGCCCGTTATACCGACATGCCCGTTGTTCACATTACATTTACATGCCCATTATACCGACATGCCAGTTATTCCCATTATACCGACATGCCCATTATAATTACATACCCGTTATTCCCATTATATTGACATGCCCTTTACACCGACGTGCCCGTTATTCCCACTATATTGACATGCCCATTATTCTCATTATACCGACATGCCCTTTATTCCCATTATACTCACTTGCCCGTTATTCCCATTATACTGACATGCCCGTTATACAGACATGCCCGTTTTTCCCATTATGTCGACATGCCCGTTGTTCCGTTTAATACTCACATTCCATTTATTCCCATAATACTCCCTTGCTCATTGTACCGACATGCCCGTTATTCCCATTATACTCATTTGCGAATTATTCCCATTATGCCGACATGCCTGTTATACTGACATGCCCGTTATACCCCATTACGTCGATATGCCCGTTATTCCCTTTATGGCGACAGGCCCGTTATTCCCATTATACTGACATGACCTTTATTCTTATTCAACCGACATGCCCATGATACAGACATGCCCATTATGCCGACATGCCCGATGTTCCTATTATACCGACATGCCCGTTATACAGACATGCCCGTCTTCCCCATTATATCGACATACCCATTATTCCCATTATACTGACATGCCCGTTATACCGACATGCCCGTTATTCACATTATGTTTACATGCCCATTAAACCGACATGCCCGTCATTCCTATTATACCGACATGCCCGTTATACCGACATGCCCGTTATTCCCATTATACTCACATGCCAATTACTCCCATTATGCCGACATGCCCGTTTTTCCATTTTTGGCGACAGGCCCATTATTCCAATGATGCCGATTTGCCCGTTATACCGACATGCCCGTTGTTCACTTTATATTTACATGCCCATTATACGGACATGCCCGTTATTCCCATTGGACCGACATGCCCGTTATTCTCATTATATTCACATACAGATTATACCGACATGCCCGTTCTTCCCATTATACCGACATGCCCCTTATGGCGACATGCCCATTATAGCGACATGCCCGTTCTTGCCATTATGCCGACATGCCCGTTTTTCCCATTTTATCGACATCCCATTACACTGACATGCCCGTGATACAGACATGCCTGTTATCGCCATTTTACCGACATGCCCATTATACCGACATGCCCATTATGGCGACATGCCCGATATTCCCATTATATCGACATGCCCGTTATTCTCATTATACTGATGTGCCCAATATACTGACATGCCCGTTATTCCCATTACACCGAAATGCCCGTTATTCCCATTATGGCGACAGGCCCGTTATTCCCATTATACTGACATGACCGTTATTCCTATTCTACCGACATGCCCATTATACAGACATGCCTATTATGCCGACATGCCCGATGTTCCCATTATATCGACATGCCCGTTATTCTCATTATACTGATGTGCCCAATATACTGACATGCCCGTTTTTCCCATTTTATCGACATCCCATTACACTGACATGCCCGTGATACAGACATGCCTGTTATCGCCATTTTACCGACATGCCCATTATACCGACATGCCCATTATGGCGACATGCCCGATATTCCCATTATATCGACATGCCCGTTATTCTCATTATACTGATGTGCCCAATATACTGACATGCCCGTTATTCCCATTACACCGAAATGCCCGTTATTCCCATTATGGCGACAGGCCCGTTATTCCCATTATACTGACATGACCGTTATTCCTATTCTACCGACATGCCCATTATACAGACATGCCTATTATGCCGACATGCCCGATGTTCCCATTATACCGACATGCCCGATCTTCTTATTACACTGACATGCCCGTTGTACAGACATGCCTTTTTCCCACTATATCGACATGACGATTACTCCCATTATACTGACATGCCCATTATACCGACATGCCCGTTATTCCGTTTAATACTCACATTCCAATTATTCCCATTATGCCGACATGCCCATTATACCGACATGCCCATTATGGCGACATGCCCGTCATTCCCATTATATCGACATGCCCGTTATTCTCATTATACTGATGTGCCCAATATACTGACATGCCCGTTATTCCCATTACACCGACATGCCCGATATTCCCATTATGTCGACAGGTCCGTTATTCCCATTATACTGACATGACCGTTATTCCTTTTCTACCGACATGCCCATTATACAGACATGCCTATTATGCCGACATGCCCGATGTTCCCATTATAACGACATGCCCGTTCTTCCCATTATACTGACATGCCCGTTGTACAGACATGCCTTTTTTCCCATTATATCGACATGACCATTATTCCCATTATACTGACATGCCTGTTATACCGACATGCCCGTTTTTCCCATTATATCGACATGACCATTATTCCCATTATACCGATATGCCCGTTATACCGACATGCCCGTTATTCACATTATATTTACATGCCCATTAAACCGACATGCCCGTTATTCCCATTATACCGACATGTCCATTATAATTACATACCTGTTATTACCATTATATTGACATGCCCTTTATACCGACGTGCCCGTTATTCCCATTATATTGACATTCCCATTATTCTCATTATACCGACATGCCCGTTATACAGACATGCCCGGTATTCCCATTATACTGACATGCCCGTTATTCCCATTATACTGACATGCCCGTTATACAGACATGCCCGTTTTTCCCATTATATCGACATGCCCGTTATTCCGTTTAATACTCACATTTCAATTATTCCCATAATACTCCCTTGCCCATTATACCGACATGCCCGTTATTCCTATTACACTCATATGCTAGTTATTCCCATTATGCCGACATGCCCGTTATACTGACATGCCCGTTATACCCCATTACGCCGACATCCCCGTTATTCCCTTTATGGCGACAGGCCCGTTATTCCCATTATACTGACATGACCGTTATTCTTATTCTACCGACATGCCCATTATGCAGACATGCCTATTATGCCGACATGCCCGATGTTCCCATTATACCGACATGCCCGTTATACAGACATGCCCGTTTTCCCCATTACATCGACATACCCATTACTCCCTTTATACTGACATGCCCGTTGTTCCTATTCTACCGATATACCCATTATCCAGACATGCCCGTTATTCCCATTATATTGACATCCTCATTATTCTCCATATACCGACATGTGAGTGTTATTCCCATAATACTGACATGCCCGTTATACCCATTATACTGACATGCCCGTTATTCCCATTATATTGACATGCCCGTTATACTGACATACCCATTATTCAAATTATACCGACATGCCCGTTATTCCGATTATACTCACATGCCAGTCCTTCCCATCATACTGACATGCCCATTATTCCCATGATACCTATATGCCCATTGCACTGACATGAACGTTTTTCCCGTTATGTTGACATGCCCATTATGTCGATATGCCCATGATGCCGACATGCCCGTTATTCCCATTATACCGACATGTCCGTTTTTCACATTATGCCGAGATGCCCCTTATTCTCGTTATATTCACATGCAGATTATACTGACAGGCCCATTATTCCTATTATACTGACATGCCCGTTGTACAGACATGCCCGTTATATCGACATGCCCGATATTCCCATTATACCGACATGCCCGTTTTTCCCATTATACCGACATGCCCGTTATTCCCATTATACCGACATGCCAGTTATTCCCATTATACCGACATGCCCCTTATAGTTACATACCCGTTGTTCCCTTTATATTGACATGCCCGTTGTACTGACATGCCCGATTTTCCCATTATACCGACATGCCCGTTATACAGACATGCCAGTTTTCCCCATTATATCGACATCCCCATTATTCCCATTGTACTGACATGCCCGTTATACCGACATGCCCGTTATCCCCATTATATCGACATGCCCGTTACTTCCGTTATACCGATATGCCCGTTATACCGACATGCCCGTTGTTCACATTACATTTACATGCCCATTATACCGACATGCCAGTTATTCCCATTATACCGACATGCCCATTATAATTACATACCCGTTATTCCCATTATATTGACATGCCCTTTACACCGACGTGCCCGTTATTCCCACTATATTGACATGCCCATTATTCTCATTATACCGACATGCCCTTTATTCCCATTATACTCACTTGCCCGTTATTCCCATTATACTGACATGCCCGTTATACAGACATGCCCGTTTTTCCCATTATGTCGACATGCCCGTTGTTCCGTTTAATACTCACATTCCATTTATTCCCATAATACTCCCTTGCTCATTGTACCGACATGCCCGTTATTCCCATTATACTCATTTGCGAATTATTCCCATTATGCCGACATGCCTGTTATACTGACATGCCCGTTATACCCCATTACGCCGATATGCCCGTTATTCCCTTTATGGCGACAGGCCCGTTATTCCCATTATACTGACATGACCTTTATTCTTATTCAACCGACATGCCCATGATACAGACATGCCCATTATGCCGACATGCCCGATGTTCCTATTATACCGACATGCCCGTTATACAGACATGCCCGTCTTCCCCATTATATCGACATACCCATTATTCCCATTATACTGACATGCCCGTTATACCGACATGCCCGTTATTCACATTATGTTTACATGCCCATTAAACCGACATGCCCGTCATTCCTATTATACCGACATGCCCGTTATACCGACATGCCCGTTATTCCCATTATACTCACATGCCAATTACTCCCATTATGCCGACATGCCCGTTTTTCCATTTTTGGCGACAGGCCCATTATTCCAATGATGCCGATTTGCCCGTTATACCGACATGCCCGTTGTTCACTTTATATTTACATGCCCATTATACGGACATGCCCGTTATTCCCATTGGACCGACATGCCCGTTATTCTCATTATATTCACATACAGATTATACCGACATGCCCGTTCTTCCCATTATACCGACATGCCCCTTATGGCGACATGCCCATTATAGCGACATGCCCGTTCTTGCCATTATGCCGACATGCCCGTTTTTCCCATTTTATCGACATCCCATTACACTGACATGCCCGTGATACAGACATGCCTGTTATCGCCATTTTACCGACATGCCCATTATACCGACATGCCCATTATGGCGACATGCCCGATATTCCCATTATATCGACATGCCCGTTATTCTCATTATACTGATGTGCCCAATATACTGACATGCCCGTTATTCCCATTACACCGAAATGCCCGTTATTCCCATTATACTCATTTGCGAATTATTCCCATTATGCCGACATGCCCGTTATACTGACATGCCCGTTATACCCCATTACGCCGATATGCCCGTTATTCCCTTTATGGCGACAGGCCCGTTATTCCCATTATACTGACATGACCGTTATTCTTATTCTACCGACATGCCCATTATGCAGACATGCCTATTATGCCGACATGCCCGATGTTCCCATTATACCGACATGCCCGTTATACAGACATGCCCGTTTTCCCCATTACATCGACATACCCATTACTCCCTTTATACTGACATGCCCGTTGTTCCTATTCTACCGATATACCCATTATCCAGACATGCCCGTTATTCCCATTATATTGACATCCTCATTATTCTCCATATACCGACATGTGAGTGTTATTCCCATAATACTGACATGCCCGTTATACCCATTATACTGACATGCCCGTTATTCCCATTATATTGACATGCCCGTTATACTGACATACCCATTATTCAAATTATACCGACATGCCCGTTATTCCGATTATACTCACATGCCAGTCCTTCCCATCATACTGACATGCCCATTATTCCCATGATACCTATATGCCCATTGCACTGACATGAACGTTTTTCCCGTTATGTTGACATGCCCATTATGTCGATATGCCCATGATGCCGACATGCCCGTTATTCCCATTATACCGACATGTCCGTTTTTCACATTATGCCGAGATGCCCCTTATTCTCGTTATATTCACATGCAGATTATACTGACAGGCCCATTATTCCTATTATACTGACATGCCCGTTGTACAGACATGCCCGTTATATCGACATGCCCGATATTCCCATTATACCGACATGCCCGTTTTTCCCATTATACCGACATGCCCGTTATTCCCATTATACCGACATGCCAGTTATTCCCATTATACCGACATGCCCCTTATAGTTACATACCCGTTGTTCCCTTTATATTGACATGCCCGTTGTACTGACATGCCCGATTTTCCCATTATACCGACATGCCCGTTATACAGACATGCCAGTTTTCCCCATTATATCGACATCCCCATTATTCCCATTGTACTGACATGCCCGTTATACCGACATGCCCGTTATCCCCATTATATCGACATGCCCGTTACTTCCGTTATACCGATATGCCCGTTATACCGACATGCCCGTTGTTCACATTACATTTACATGCCCATTATACCGACATGCCAGTTATTCCCATTATACCGACATGCCCATTATAATTACATACCCGTTATTCCCATTATATTGACATGCCCTTTACACCGACGTGCCCGTTATTCCCACTATATTGACATGCCCATTATTCTCATTATACCGACATGCCCTTTATTCCCATTATACTCACTTGCCCGTTATTCCCATTATACTGACATGCCCGTTATACAGACATGCCCGTTTTTCCCATTATGTCGACATGCCCGTTGTTCCGTTTAATACTCACATTCCATTTATTCCCATAATACTCCCTTGCTCATTGTACCGACATGCCCGTTATTCCCATTATACTCATTTGCGAATTATTCCCATTATGCCGACATGCCTGTTATACTGACATGCCCGTTATACCCCATTACGCCGATATGCCCGTTATTCCCTTTATGGCGACAGGCCCGTTATTCCCATTATACTGACATGACCTTTATTCTTATTCAACCGACATGCCCATGATACAGACATGCCCATTATGCCGACATGCCCGATGTTCCTATTATACCGACATGCCCGTTATACAGACATGCCCGTCTTCCCCATTATATCGACATACCCATTATTCCCATTATACTGACATGCCCGTTATACCGACATGCCCGTTATTCACATTATGTTTACATGCCCATTAAACCGACATGCCCGTCATTCCTATTATACCGACATGCCCGTTATACCGACATGCCCGTTATTCCCATTATACTCACATGCCAATTACTCCCATTATGCCGACATGCCCGTTTTTCCATTTTTGGCGACAGGCCCATTATTCCAATGATGCCGATTTGCCCGTTATACCGACATGCCCGTTGTTCACTTTATATTTACATGCCCATTATACGGACATGCCCGTTATTCCCATTGGACCGACATGCCCGTTATTCTCATTATATTCACATACAGATTATACCGACATGCCCGTTCTTCCCATTATACCGACATGCCCCTTATGGCGACATGCCCATTATAGCGACATGCCCGTTCTTGCCATTATGCCGACATGCCCGTTTTTCCCATTTTATCGACATCCCATTACACTGACATGCCCGTGATACAGACATGCCTGTTATCGCCATTTTACCGACATGCCCATTATACCGACATGCCCATTATGGCGACATGCCCGATATTCCCATTATATCGACATGCCCGTTATTCTCATTATACTGATGTGCCCAATATACTGACATGCCCGTTATTCCCATTACACCGAAATGCCCGTTATTCCCATTATGGCGACAGGCCCGTTATTCCCATTATACTGACATGACCGTTATTCCTATTCTACCGACATGCCCATTATACAGACATGCCTATTATGCCGACATGCCCGATGTTCCCATTATACCGACATGCCCGATCTTCCCATTACACTGACATGCCCGTTGTACAGACATGCCTTTTTCCCACTATATCGACATGACGATTACTCCCATTATACTGACATGCCCATTATACCGACATGCCCGTTATTCCGTTTAATACTCACATTCCAATTATTCCCATTATGCCGACATGCCCATTATGGCGACATGCCCGTCATTCCCATTATATCGACATGCCCGTTATTCTCATTATACTGATGTGCCCAATATACTGACATGCCCGTTATTCCCATTACACCGACATGCCCGATATTCCCATTATGTCGACAGGTCCGTTATTCCCATTATACTGACATGACCGTTATTCCTTTTCTACCGACATGCCCATTATACAGACATGCCTATTATGCCGACATGCCCGATGTTCCCATTATAACGACATGCCCGTTCTTCCCATTATACTGACATGCCCGTTGTACAGACATGCCTTTTTTCCCATTATATCGACATGACCATTATTCCCATTATACTGACATGCCTGTTATACCGACATGCCCGTTTTTCCCATTATATCGACATGACCATTATTCCCATTATACCGATATGCCCGTTATACCGACATGCCCGTTATTCACATTATATTTACATGCCCATTAAACCGACATGCCCGTTATTCCCATTATACCGACATGTCCATTATAATTACATACCTGTTATTACCATTATATTGACATGCCCTTTATACCGACGTGCCCGTTATTCCCATTATATTGACATTCCCATTATTCTCATTATACCGACATGCCCGTTATACAGACATGCCCGGTATTCCCATTATACTGACATGCCCGTTATTCCCATTATACTGACATGCCCGTTATACAGACATGCCCGTTTTTCCCATTATATCGACATGCCCGTTATTCCGTTTAATACTCACATTTCAATTATTCCCATAATACTCCCTTGCCCATTATACCGACATGCCCGTTATTCCTATTACACTCATATGCTAGTTATTCCCATTATGCCGACATGCCCGTTATACTGACATGCCCGTTATACCCCATTACGCCGACATCCCCGTTATTCCCTTTATGGCGACAGGCCCGTTATTCCCATTATACTGACATGACCGTTATTCTTATTCTACCGACATGCCCATTATGCAGACATGCCTATTATGCCGACATGCCCGATGTTCCCATTATACCGACATGCCCGTTATACAGACATGCCCGTTTTCCCCATTACATCGACATACCCATTACTCCCTTTATACTGACATGCCCGTTGTTCCTATTCTACCGATATACCCATTATCCAGACATGCCCGTTATTCCCATTATATTGACATCCTCATTATTCTCCATATACCGACATGTGAGTGTTATTCCCATAATACTGACATGCCCGTTATACCCATTATACTGACATGCCCGTTATTCCCATTATATTGACATGCCCGTTATACTGACATACCCATTATTCAAATTATACCGACATGCCCGTTATTCCGATTATACTCACATGCCAGTCCTTCCCATCATACTGACATGCCCATTATTCCCATGATACCTATATGCCCATTGCACTGACATGAACGTTTTTCCCGTTATGTTGACATGCCCATTATGTCGATATGCCCATGATGCCGACATGCCCGTTATTCCCATTATACCGACATGTCCGTTTTTCACATTATGCCGAGATGCCCCTTATTCTCGTTATATTCACATGCAGATTATACTGACAGGCCCATTATTCCTATTATACTGACATGCCCGTTGTACAGACATGCCCGTTATATCGACATGCCCGATATTCCCATTATACCGACATGCCCGTTTTTCCCATTATACCGACATGCCCGTTATTCCCATTATACCGACATGCCAGTTATTCCCATTATACCGACATGCCCCTTATAGTTACATACCCGTTGTTCCCTTTATATTGACATGCCCGTTGTACTGACATGCCCGATTTTCCCATTATACCGACATGCCCGTTATACAGACATGCCAGTTTTCCCCATTATATCGACATCCCCATTATTCCCATTGTACTGACATGCCCGTTATACCGACATGCCCGTTATCCCCATTATATCGACATGCCCGTTACTTCCGTTATACCGATATGCCCGTTATACCGACATGCCCGTTGTTCACATTACATTTACATGCCCATTATACCGACATGCCAGTTATTCCCATTATACCGACATGCCCATTATAATTACATACCCGTTATTCCCATTATATTGACATGCCCTTTACACCGACGTGCCCGTTATTCCCACTATATTGACATGCCCATTATTCTCATTATACCGACATGCCCTTTATTCCCATTATACTCACTTGCCCGTTATTCCCATTATACTGACATGCCCGTTATACAGACATGCCCGTTTTTCCCATTATGTCGACATGCCCGTTGTTCCGTTTAATACTCACATTCCATTTATTCCCATAATACTCCCTTGCTCATTGTACTGACATGCCCGTTATTCCCATTATACTCATTTGCGAATTATTCCCATTATGCCGACATGCCTGTTATACTGACATGCCCGTTATACCCCATTACGCCGATATGCCCGTTATTCCCTTTATGGCGACAGGCCCGTTATTCCCATTATACTGACATGACCTTTATTCTTATTCAACCGACATGCCCATGATACAGACATGCCCATTATGCCGACATGCCCGATGTTCCTATTATACCGACATGCCCGTTATACAGACATGCCCGTCTTCCCCATTATATCGACATACCCATTATTCCCATTATACTGACATGCCCGTTATACCGACATGCCCGTTATTCACATTATGTTTACATGCCCATTAAACCGACATGCCCGTCATTCCTATTATACCGACATGCCCGTTATACCGACATGCCCGTTATTCCCATTATACTCACATGCCAATTACTCCCATTATGCCGACATGCCCGTTTTTCCATTTTTGGCGACAGGCCCATTATTCCAATGATGCCGATTTGCCCGTTATACCGACATGCCCGTTGTTCACTTTATATTTACATGCCCATTATACGGACATGCCCGTTATTCCCATTGGACCGACATGCCCGTTATTCTCATTATATTCACATACAGATTATACCGACATGCCCGTTCTTCCCATTATACCGACATGCCCCTTATGGCGACATGCCCATTATAGCGACATGCCCGTTCTTGCCATTATGCCGACATGCCCGTTTTTCCCATTTTATCGACATCCCATTACACTGACATGCCCGTGATACAGACATGCCTGTTATCGCCATTTTACCGACATGCCCATTATACCGACATGCCCATTATGGCGACATGCCCGATATTCCCATTATATCGACATGCCCGTTATTCTCATTATACTGATGTGCCCAATATACTGACATGCCCGTTATTCCCATTACACCGAAATGCCCGTTATTCCCATTATGGCGACAGGCCCGTTATTCCCATTATACTGACATGACCGTTATTCCTATTCTACCGACATGCCCATTATACAGACATGCCTATTATGCCGACATGCCCGATGTTCCCATTATACCGACATGCCCGATCTTCTTATTACACTGACATGCCCGTTGTACAGACATGCCTTTTTCCCACTATATCGACATGACGATTACTCCCATTATACTGACATGCCCATTATACCGACATGCCCGTTATTCCGTTTAATACTCACATTCCAATTATTCCCATTATGCCGACATGCCCATTATACCGACATGCCCATTATGGCGACATGCCCGTCATTCCCATTATATCGACATGCCCGTTATTCTCATTATACTGATGTGCCCAATATACTGACATGCCCGTTATTCCCATTACACCGACATGCCCGATATTCCCATTATGTCGACAGGTCCGTTATTCCCATTATACTGACATGACCGTTATTCCTTTTCTACCGACATGCCCATTATACAGACATGCCTATTATGCCGACATGCCCGATGTTCCCATTATAACGACATGCCCGTTCTTCCCATTATACTGACATGCCCGTTGTACAGACATGCCTTTTTTCCCATTATATCGACATGACCATTATTCCCATTATACTGACATGCCTGTTATACCGACATGCCCGTTTTTCCCATTATATCGACATGACCATTATTCCCATTATACCGATATGCCCGTTATACCGACATGCCCGTTATTCACATTATATTTACATGCCCATTAAACCGACATGCCCGTTATTCCCATTATACCGACATGTCCATTATAATTACATACCTGTTATTACCATTATATTGACATGCCCTTTATACCGACGTGCCCGTTATTCCCATTATATTGACATTCCCATTATTCTCATTATACCGACATGCCCGTTATACAGACATGCCCGGTATTCCCATTATACTGACATGCCCGTTATTCCCATTATACTGACATGCCCGTTATACAGACATGCCCGTTTTTCCCATTATATCGACATGCCCGTTATTCCGTTTAATACTCACATTTCAATTATTCCCATAATACTCCCTTGCCCATTATACCGACATGCCCGTTATTCCTATTACACTCATATGCTAGTTATTCCCATTATGCCGACATGCCCGTTATACTGACATGCCCGTTATACCCCATTACGCCGACATCCCCGTTATTCCCTTTATGGCGACAGGCCCGTTATTCCCATTATACTGACATGACCGTTATTCTTATTCTACCGACATGCCCATTATGCAGACATGCCTATTATGCCGACATGCCCGATGTTCCCATTATACCGACATGCCCGTTATACAGACATGCCCGTTTTCCCCATTACATCGACATACCCATTACTCCCTTTATACTGACATGCCCGTTGTTCCTATTCTACCGATATACCCATTATCCAGACATGCCCGTTATTCCCATTATATTGACATCCTCATTATTCTCCATATACCGACATGTGAGTGTTATTCCCATAATACTGACATGCCCGTTATACCCATTATACTGACATGCCCGTTATTCCCATTATATTGACATGCCCGTTATACTGACATACCCATTATTCAAATTATACCGACATGCCCGTTATTCCGATTATACTCACATGCCAGTCCTTCCCATCATACTGACATGCCCATTATTCCCATGATACCTATATGCCCATTGCACTGACATGAACGTTTTTCCCGTTATGTTGACATGCCCATTATGTCGATATGCCCATGATGCCGACATGCCCGTTATTCCCATTATACCGACATGTCCGTTTTTCACATTATGCCGAGATGCCCCTTATTCTCGTTATATTCACATGCAGATTATACTGACAGGCCCATTATTCCTATTATACTGACATGCCCGTTGTACAGACATGCCCGTTATATCGACATGCCCGATATTCCCATTATACCGACATGCCCGTTTTTCCCATTATACCGACATGCCCGTTATTCCCATTATACCGACATGCCAGTTATTCCCATTATACCGACATGCCCCTTATAGTTACATACCCGTTGTTCCCTTTATATTGACATGCCCGTTGTACTGACATGCCCGATTTTCCCATTATACCGACATGCCCGTTATACAGACATGCCAGTTTTCCCCATTATATCGACATCCCCATTATTCCCATTGTACTGACATGCCCGTTATACCGACATGCCCGTTATCCCCATTATATCGACATGCCCGTTACTTCCGTTATACCGATATGCCCGTTATACCGACATGCCCGTTGTTCACATTACATTTACATGCCCATTATACCGACATGCCAGTTATTCCCATTATACCGACATGCCCATTATAATTACATACCCGTTATTCCCATTATATTGACATGCCCTTTACACCGACGTGCCCGTTATTCCCACTATATTGACATGCCCATTATTCTCATTATACCGACATGCCCTTTATTCCCATTATACTCACTTGCCCGTTATTCCCATTATACTGACATGCCCGTTATACAGACATGCCCGTTTTTCCCATTATGTCGACATGCCCGTTGTTCCGTTTAATACTCACATTCCATTTATTCCCATAATACTCCCTTGCTCATTGTACCGACATGCCCGTTATTCCCATTATACTCATTTGCGAATTATTCCCATTATGCCGACATGCCTGTTATACTGACATGCCCGTTATACCCCATTACGCCGATATGCCCGTTATTCCCTTTATGGCGACAGGCCCGTTATTCCCATTATACTGACATGACCTTTATTCTTATTCAACCGACATGCCCATGATACAGACATGCCCATTATGCCGACATGCCCGATGTTCCTATTATACCGACATGCCCGTTATACAGACATGCCCGTCTTCCCCATTATATCGACATACCCATTATTCCCATTATACTGACATGCCCGTTATACCGACATGCCCGTTATTCACATTATGTTTACATGCCCATTAAACCGACATGCCCGTCATTCCTATTATACCGACATGCCCGTTATACCGACATGCCCGTTATTCCCATTATACTCACATGCCAATTACTCCCATTATGCCGACATGCCCGTTTTTCCATTTTTGGCGACAGGCCCATTATTCCAATGATGCCGATTTGCCCGTTATACCGACATGCCCGTTGTTCACTTTATATTTACATGCCCATTATACGGACATGCCCGTTATTCCCATTGGACCGACATGCCCGTTATTCTCATTATATTCACATACAGATTATACCGACATGCCCGTTCTTCCCATTATACCGACATGCCCCTTATGGCGACATGCCCATTATAGCGACATGCCCGTTCTTGCCATTATGCCGACATGCCCGTTTTTCCCATTTTATCGACATCCCATTACACTGACATGCCCGTGATACAGACATGCCTGTTATCGCCATTTTACCGACATGCCCATTATACCGACATGCCCATTATGGCGACATGCCCGATATTCCCATTATATCGACATGCCCGTTATTCTCATTATACTGATGTGCCCAATATACTGACATGCCCGTTATTCCCATTACACCGAAATGCCCGTTATTCCCATTATGGCGACAGGCCCGTTATTCCCATTATACTGACATGACCGTTATTCCTATTCTACCGACATGCCCATTATACAGACATGCCTATTATGCCGACATGCCCGATGTTCCCATTATACCGACATGCCCGATCTTCCCATTACACTGACATGCCCGTTGTACAGACATGCCTTTTTCCCACTATATCGACATGACGATTACTCCCATTATACTGACATGCCCATTATACCGACATGCCCGTTATTCCGTTTAATACTCACATTCCAATTATTCCCATTATGCCGACATGCCCATTATACCGACATGCCCATTATGGCGACATGCCCGTCATTCCCATTATATCGACATGCCCGTTATTCTCATTATACTGATGTGCCCAATATACTGACATGCCCGTTATTCCCATTACACCGACATGCCCGATATTCCCATTATGTCGACAGGTCCGTTATTCCCATTATACTGACATGACCGTTATTCCTTTTCTACCGACATGCCCATTATACAGACATGCCTATTATGCCGACATGCCCGATGTTCCCATTATAACGACATGCCCGTTCTTCCCATTATACTGACATGCCCGTTGTACAGACATGCCTTTTTTCCCATTATATCGACATGACCATTATTCCCATTATACTGACATGCCTGTTATACCGACATGCCCGTTTTTCCCATTATATCGACATGACCATTATTCCCATTATACCGATATGCCCGTTATACCGACATGCCCGTTATTCACATTATATTTACATGCCCATTAAACCGACATGCCCGTTATTCCCATTATACCGACATGTCCATTATAATTACATACCTGTTATTACCATTATATTGACATGCCCTTTATACCGACGTGCCCGTTATTCCCATTATATTGACATTCCCATTATTCTCATTATACCGACATGCCCGTTATACAGACATGCCCGGTATTCCCATTATACTGACATGCCCGTTATTCCCATTATACTGACATGCCCGTTATACAGACATGCCCGTTTTTCCCATTATATCGACATGCCCGTTATTCCGTTTAATACTCACATTTCAATTATTCCCATAATACTCCCTTGCCCATTATACCGACATGCCCGTTATTCCTATTACACTCATATGCTAGTTATTCCCATTATGCCGACATGCCCGTTATACTGACATGCCCGTTATACCCCATTACGCCGACATCCCCGTTATTCCCTTTATGGCGACAGGCCCGTTATTCCCATTATACTGACATGACCGTTATTCTTATTCTACCGACATGCCCATTATGCAGACATGCCTATTATGCCGACATGCCCGATGTTCCCATTATACCGACATGCCCGTTATACAGACATGCCCGTTTTCCCCATTACATCGACATACCCATTACTCCCTTTATACTGACATGCCCGTTGTTCCTATTCTACCGATATACCCATTATCCAGACATGCCCGTTATTCCCATTATATTGACATCCTCATTATTCTCCATATACCGACATGTGAGTGTTATTCCCATAATACTGACATGCCCGTTATACCCATTATACTGACATGCCCGTTATTCCCATTATATTGACATGCCCGTTATACTGACATACCCATTATTCAAATTATACCGACATGCCCGTTATTCCGATTATACTCACATGCCAGTCCTTCCCATCATACTGACATGCCCATTATTCCCATGATACCTATATGCCCATTGCACTGACATGAACGTTTTTCCCGTTATGTTGACATGCCCATTATGTCGATATGCCCATGATGCCGACATGCCCGTTATTCCCATTATACCGACATGTCCGTTTTTCACATTATGCCGAGATGCCCCTTATTCTCGTTATATTCACATGCAGATTATACTGACAGGCCCATTATTCCTATTATACTGACATGCCCGTTGTACAGACATGCCCGTTATATCGACATGCCCGATATTCCCATTATACCGACATGCCCGTTTTTCCCATTATACCGACATGCCCGTTATTCCCATTATACCGACATGCCAGTTATTCCCATTATACCGACATGCCCCTTATAGTTACATACCCGTTGTTCCCTTTATATTGACATGCCCGTTGTACTGACATGCCCGATTTTCCCATTATACCGACATGCCCGTTATACAGACATGCCAGTTTTCCCCATTATATCGACATCCCCATTATTCCCATTGTACTGACATGCCCGTTATACCGACATGCCCGTTATCCCCATTATATCGACATGCCCGTTACTTCCGTTATACCGATATGCCCGTTATACCGACATGCCCGTTGTTCACATTACATTTACATGCCCATTATACCGACATGCCAGTTATTCCCATTATACCGACATGCCCATTATAATTACATACCCGTTATTCCCATTATATTGACATGCCCTTTACACCGACGTGCCCGTTATTCCCACTATATTGACATGCCCATTATTCTCATTATACCGACATGCCCTTTATTCCCATTATACTCACTTGCCCGTTATTCCCATTATACTGACATGCCCGTTATACAGACATGCCCGTTTTTCCCATTATGTCGACATGCCCGTTGTTCCGTTTAATACTCACATTCCATTTATTCCCATAATACTCCCTTGCTCATTGTACCGACATGCCCGTTATTCCCATTATACTCATTTGCGAATTATTCCCATTATGCCGACATGCCTGTTATACTGACATGCCCGTTATACCCCATTACGCCGATATGCCCGTTATTCCCTTTATGGCGACAGGCCCGTTATTCCCATTATACTGACATGACCTTTATTCTTATTCAACCGACATGCCCATGATACAGACATGCCCATTATGCCGACATGCCCGATGTTCCTATTATACCGACATGCCCGTTATACAGACATGCCCGTCTTCCCCATTATATCGACATACCCATTATTCCCATTATACTGACATGCCCGTTATACCGACATGCCCGTTATTCACATTATGTTTACATGCCCATTAAACCGACATGCCCGTCATTCCTATTATACCGACATGCCCGTTATACCGACATGCCCGTTATTCCCATTATACTCACATGCCAATTACTCCCATTATGCCGACATGCCCGTTTTTCCATTTTTGGCGACAGGCCCATTATTCCAATGATGCCGATTTGCCCGTTATACCGACATGCCCGTTGTTCACTTTATATTTACATGCCCATTATACGGACATGCCCGTTATTCCCATTGGACCGACATGCCCGTTATTCTCATTATATTCACATACAGATTATACCGACATGCCCGTTCTTCCCATTATACCGACATGCCCCTTATGGCGACATGCCCATTATAGCGACATGCCCGTTCTTGCCATTATGCCGACATGCCCGTTTTTCCCATTTTATCGACATCCCATTACACTGACATGCCCGTGATACAGACATGCCTGTTATCGCCATTTTACCGACATGCCCATTATACCGACATGCCCATTATGGCGACATGCCCGATATTCCCATTATATCGACATGCCCGTTATTCTCATTATACTGATGTGCCCAATATACTGACATGCCCGTTATTCCCATTACACCGAAATGCCCGTTATTCCCATTATGGCGACAGGCCCGTTATTCCCATTATACTGACATGACCGTTATTCCTATTCTACCGACATGCCCATTATACAGACATGCCTATTATGCCGACATGCCCGATGTTCCCATTATACCGACATGCCCGATCTTCCCATTACACTGACATGCCCGTTGTACAGACATGCCTTTTTCCCACTATATCGACATGACGATTACTCCCATTATACTGACATGCCCATTATACCGACATGCCCGTTATTCCGTTTAATACTCACATTCCAATTATTCCCATTATGCCGACATGCCCATTATACCGACATGCCCATTATGGCGACATGCCCGTCATTCCCATTATATCGACATGCCCGTTATTCTCATTATACTGATGTGCCCAATATACTGACATGCCCGTTATTCCCATTACACCGACATGCCCGATATTCCCATTATGTCGACAGGTCCGTTATTCCCATTATACTGACATGACCGTTATTCCTTTTCTACCGACATGCCCATTATACAGACATGCCTATTATGCCGACATGCCCGATGTTCCCATTATAACGACATGCCCGTTCTTCCCATTATACTGACATGCCCGTTGTACAGACATGCCTTTTTTCCCATTATATCGACATGACCATTATTCCCATTATACTGACATGCCTGTTATACCGACATGCCCGTTTTTCCCATTATATCGACATGACCATTATTCCCATTATACCGATATGCCCGTTATACCGACATGCCCGTTATTCACATTATATTTACATGCCCATTAAACCGACATGCCCGTTATTCCCATTATACCGACATGTCCATTATAATTACATACCTGTTATTACCATTATATTGACATGCCCTTTATACCGACGTGCCCGTTATTCCCATTATATTGACATTCCCATTATTCTCATTATACCGACATGCCCGTTATACAGACATGCCCGGTATTCCCATTATACTGACATGCCCGTTATTCCCATTATACTGACATGCCCGTTATACAGACATGCCCGTTTTTCCCATTATATCGACATGCCCGTTATTCCGTTTAATACTCACATTTCAATTATTCCCATAATACTCCCTTGCCCATTATACCGACATGCCCGTTATTCCTATTACACTCATATGCTAGTTATTCCCATTATGCCGACATGCCCGTTATACTGACATGCCCGTTATACCCCATTACGCCGACATCCCCGTTATTCCCTTTATGGCGACAGGCCCGTTATTCCCATTATACTGACATGACCGTTATTCTTATTCTACCGACATGCCCATTATGCAGACATGCCTATTATGCCGACA
Source organism: Haliotis asinina (assembly GCF_037392515.1). NCBI lineage: Eukaryota > Metazoa > Mollusca > Gastropoda > Lepetellida > Haliotidae > Haliotis > Haliotis asinina. Next base: position 2,855,521 of record NC_090291.1, read on the forward strand.
TGCCCGATGTTCCCATTATACCGACATGCCCGTTATACAGACATGCCCGTTTTCCCCATTACATCGACATACCCATTACTCCCTTTATACTGACATGCCCGTTGTTCCTATTCTACCGATATACCCATTATCCAGACATGCCCGTTATTCCCATTATATTGACATCCTCATTATTCTCCATATACCGACATGTGAGTGTTATTCCCATAATACTGACATGCCCGTTATACCCATTATACTGACATGCCCGTTATTCCCATTATATTGACATGCCCGTTATACTGACATACCCATTATTCAAATTATACCGACATGCCCGTTATTCCGATTATACTCACATGCCAGTCCTTCCCATCATACTGACATGCCCATTATTCCCATGATACCTATATGCCCATTGCACTGACATGAACGTTTTTCCCGTTATGTTGACATGCCCATTATGTCGATATGCCCATGATGCCGACATGCCCGTTATTCCCATTATACCGACATGTCCGTTTTTCACATTATGCCGAGATGCCCCTTATTCTCGTTATATTCACATGCAGATTATACTGACAGGCCCATTATTCCTATTATACTGACATGCCCGTTGTACAGACATGCCCGTTATATCGACATGCCCGATATTCCCATTATACCGACATGCCCGTTTTTCCCATTATACCGACATGCCCGTTATTCCCATTATACCGACATGCCAGTTATTCCCATTATACCGACATGCCCCTTATAGTTACATACCCGTTGTTCCCTTTATATTGACATGCCCGTTGTACTGACATGCCCGATTTTCCCACTATACCGACATGCCCGTTATACAGACATGCCAGTTTTCCCCATTATATCGACATCCCCATTATTCCCATTGTACTGACATGCCCGTTATACCGACATGCCCGTTATCCCCATTATATCGACATGCCCGTTACTTCCATTATACCGATATGCCCGTTATACCGACATGCCCGTTGTTCACATTACATTTACATGCCCATTATACCGACATGCCAGTTATTCCCATTATACCGACATGCCCATTATAATTACATACCCGTTATTCCCATTATATTGACATGCCCTTTACACCGACGTGCCCGTTATTCCCACTATATTGACATGCCCATTATTCTCATTATACCGACATGCCCTTTATTCCCATTATACTCACTTGCCCGTTATTCCCATTATACTGACATGCCCGTTATACAGACATGCCCGTTTTTCCCATTATGTCGACATGCCCGTTGTTCCGTTTAATACTCACATTCCATTTATTCCCATAATACTCCCTTGCTCATTGTACCGACATGCCCGTTATTCCCATTATACTCATTTGCGAATTATTCCCATTATGCCGACATGCCTGTTATACTGACATGCCCGTTATACCCCATTACGCCGATATGCCCGTTATTCCCTTTATGGCGACAGGCCCGTTATTCCCATTATACTGACATGACCTTTATTCTTATTCAACCGACATGCCCATGATACAGACATGCCCATTATGCCGACATGCCCGATGTTCCTATTATACCGACATGCCCGTTATACAGACATGCCCGTCTTCCCCATTATATCGACATACCCATTATTCCCATTATACTGACATGCCCGTTATACCGACATGCCCGTTATTCACATTATGTTTACATGCCCATTAAACCGACATGCCCGTCATTCCTATTATACCGACATGCCCGTTATACCGACATGCCCGTTATTCCCATTATACTCACATGCCAATTACTCCCATTATGCCGACATGCCCGTTTTTCCATTTTTGGCGACAGGCCCATTATTCCAATGATGCCGATTTGCCCGTTATACCGACATGCCCGTTGTTCACTTTATATTTACATGCCCATTATACGGACATGCCCGTTATTCCCATTGGACCGACATGCCCGTTATTCTCATTATATTCACATACAGATTATACCGACATGCCCGTTCTTCCCATTATACCGACATGCCCCTTATGGCGACATGCCCATTATAGCGACATGCCCGTTCTTGCCATTATGCCGACATGCCCGTTTTTCCCATTTTATCGACATCCCATTACACTGACATGCCCGTGATACAGACATGCCTGTTATCGCCATTTTACCGACATGCCCATTATACCGACATGCCCATTATGGCGACATGCCCGATATTCCCATTATATCGACATGCCCGTTATTCTCATTATACTGATGTGCCCAATATACTGACATGCCCGTTATTCCCATTACACCGAAATGCCCGTTATTCCCATTATGGCGACAGGCCCGTTATTCCCATTATACTGACATGACCGTTATTCCTATTCTACCGACATGCCCATTATACAGACATGCCTATTATGCCGACATGCCCGATGTTCCCATTATACCGACATGCCCGATCTTCCCATTACACTGACATGCCCGTTGTACAGACATGCCTTTTTCCCACTATATCGACATGACGATTACTCCCATTATACTGACATGCCCATTATACCGACATGCCCGTTATTCCGTTTAATACTCACATTCCAATTATTCCCATTATGCCGACATGCCCATTATGGCGACATGCCCGTCATTCCCATTATATCGACATGCCCGTTATTCTCATTATACTGATGTGCCCAATATACTGACATGCCCGTTATTCCCATTACACCGACATGCCCGATATTCCCATTATGTCGACAGGTCCGTTATTCCCATTATACTGACATGACCGTTATTCCTTTTCTACCGACATGCCCATTATACAGACATGCCTATTATGCCGACATGCCCGATGTTCCCATTATAACGACATGCCCGTTCTTCCCATTATACTGACATGCCCGTTGTACAGACATGCCTTTTTTCCCATTATATCGACATGACCATTATTCCCATTATACTGACATGCCTGTTATACCGACATGCCCGTTTTTCCCATTATATCGACATGACCATTATTCCCATTATACCGATATGCCCGTTATACCGACATGCCCGTTATTCACATTATATTTACATGCCCATTAAACCGACATGCCCGTTATTCCCATTATACCGACATGTCCATTATAATTACATACCTGTTATTACCATTATATTGACATGCCCTTTATACCGACGTGCCCGTTATTCCCATTATATTGACATTCCCATTATTCTCATTATACCGACATGCCCGTTATACAGACATGCCCGGTATTCCCATTATACTGACATGCCCGTTATTCCGATTATACTGACATGCCCGTTATACAGACATGCCCGTTTTTCCCATTATATCGACATGCCCGTTATTCCGTTTAATACTCACATTTCAATTATTCCCATAATACTCCCTTGCCCATTATACCGACATGCCCGTTATTCCTATTACACTCATATGCTAGTTATTCCCATTATGCCGACATGCCCGTTATACTGACATGCCCGTTATACCCCATTACGCCGACATCCCCGTTATTCCCTTTATGGCGACAGGCCCGTTATTCCCATTATACTGACATGACCGTTATTCTTATTCTACCGACATGCCCATTATGCAGACATGCCTATTATGCCGACATGCCCGATGTTCCCATTATACCGACATGCCCGTTATACAGACATGCCCGTTTTCCCCATTACATCGACATACCCATTACTCCCTTTATACTGACATGCCCGTTGTTCCTATTCTACCGATATACCCATTATCCAGACATGCCCGTTATTCCCATTATATTGACATCCTCATTATTCTCCATATACCGACATGTGAGTGTTATTCCCATAATACTGACATGCCCGTTATACCCATTATACTGACATGCCCGTTATTCCCATTATATTGACATGCCCGTTATACTGACATACCCATTATTCAAATTATACCGACATGCCCGTTATTCCGATTATACTCACATGCCAGTCCTTCCCATCATACTGACATGCCCATTATTCCCATGATACCTATATGCCCATTGCACTGACATGAACGTTTTTCCCGTTATGTTGACATGCCCATTATGTCGATATGCCCATGATGCCGACATGCCCGTTATTCCCATTATACCGACATGTCCGTTTTTCACATTATGCCGAGATGCCCCTTATTCTCGTTATATTCACATGCAGATTATACTGACAGGCCCATTATTCCTATTATACTGACATGCCCGTTGTACAGACATGCCCGTTATATCGACATGCCCGATATTCCCATTATACCGACATGCCCGTTTTTCCCATTATACCGACATGCCCGTTATTCCCATTATACCGACATGCCAGTTATTCCCATTATACCGACATGCCCCTTATAGTTACATACCCGTTGTTCCCATTATATTGACATGCCCGTTGTACTGACATGCCCGATTTTCCCATTACACCGACATGCCCGTTATACAGACATGCCAGTTTTCCCCATTATATCGACATCCCCATTATTCCCATTGTACTGACATGCCCGTTATACCGACATGCCCGTTATCCCCATTATATCGACATGCCCGTTACTTCCATTATACCGATGTGCCCGTTATACCGACATGCCCGTTGTTCACATTACATTTACATGCCCATTATACCGACATGCCAGTTATTCCCATTATACCGACATGCCCATTATAATTACATACCCGTTATTCCCATTATATTGACATGCCCTTTACACCGACGTGCCCGTTATTCCCACTATATTGACATGCCCACTATTCTCATTATACCGACATGCCCTTTATTCCCATTATACTCACTTGCCCGTTATTCCCATTATACTGACATGCCCGTTATACAGACATGCCCGTTTTTCCCATTATGTCGACATGCCCGTTGTTCCGTTTAATACTCACATTCCATTTATTCCCATAATACTCCCTTGCTCATTGTACCGACATGCCCGTTATTCCCATTATACTCATTTGCGAATTATTCCCATTATGCCGACATGCCTGTTATACTGACATGCCCGTTATACCCCATTACGCCGATATGCCCGTTATTCCCTTTATGGCGACAGGCCCGTTATTCCCATTATACTGACATGACCTTTATTCTTATTCAACCGACATGCCCATGATACAGACATGCCCATTATGCCGACATGCCCGATGTTCCTATTATACCGACATGCCCGTTATACAGACATGCCCGTCTTCCCCATTATATCGACATACCCATTATTCCCATTATACTGACATGCCCGTTATACCGACATGCCCGTTATTCACATTATGTTTACATGCCCATTAAACCGACATGCCCGTCATTCCTATTATACCGACATGCCCGTTATACCGACATGCCCGTTATTCCCATTATACTCACATGCCAATTACTCCCATTATGCCGACATGCCCGTTTTTCCATTTTTGGCGACATGCCCATTATTCCAATGATGCCGATTTGCCCGTTATACCGACATGCCCGTTGTTCACTTTATATTTACATGCCCATTATACGGACATGCCCGTTATTCCCATTGGACCGACATGCCCGTTATTCTCATTATATTCACATACAGATTATACCGACATGCCCGTTCTTCCCATTATACCGACATGCCCCTTATGGCGACATGCCCATTATAGCGACATGCCCGTTCTTGCCATTATGCCGACATGCCCGTTTTTCCCATTTTATCGACATCCCATTATACTGACATGCCCGTGATACAGACATGCCTGTTATCGCCATTTTACCGACATGCCCATTATACCGACATGCCCATTATGGCGACATGCCCGATATTCCCATTATATCGACATGCCCGTTATTCTCATTATACTGATGTGCCCAATATACTGACATGCCCGTTATTCCCATTACACCGAAATGCCCGTTATTCCCATTATGGCGACAGGCCCGTTATTCCCATTATACTGACATGACCGTTATTCCTATTCTACCGACATGCCCATTATACAGACATGCCTATTATGCCGACATGCCCGATGTTCCCATTATACCGACATGCCCGATCTTCCCATTACACTGACATGCCCGTTGTACAGACATGCCTTTTTCCCACTATATCGACATGACGATTACTCCCATTATACTGACATGCCCATTATACCGACATGCCCGTTATTCCGTTTAATACTCACATTCCAATTATTCCCATTATGCCGACATGCCCATTATACCGACATGCCCATTATGGCGACATGCCCGTCATTCCCATTATATCGACATGCCCGTTATTCTCATTATACTGATGTGCCCAATATACTGACATGCCCGTTATTCCCATTACACCGACATGCCCGATATTCCCATTATGTCGACAGGTCCGTTATTCCCATTATACTGACATGACCGTTATTCCTTTTCTACCGACATGCCCATTATACAGACATGCCTATTATGCCGACATGCCCGATGTTCCCATTATAACGACATGCCCGTTCTTCCCATTATACTGACATGCCCGTTGTACAGACATGCCTTTTTTCCCATTATATCGACATGACCATTATTCCCATTATACTGACATGCCTGTTATACCGACATGCCCGTTTTTCCCATTATATCGACATGACCATTATTCCCATTATACCGATATGCCCGTTATACCGACATGCCCGTTATTCACATTATATTTACATGCCCATTAAACCGACATGCCCGTTATTCCCATTATACCGACATGTCCATTATAATTACATACCTGTTATTACCATTATATTGACATGCCCTTTATACCGACGTGCCCGTTATTCCCATTATATTGACATTCCCATTATTCTCATTATACCGACATGCCCGTTATACAGACATGCCCGGTATTCCCATTATACTGACATGCCCGTTATTCCCATTATACTGACATGCCCGTTATACAGACATGCCCGTTTTTCCCATTATATCGACATGCCCGTTATTCCGTTTAATACTCACATTTCAATTATTCCCATAATACTCCCTTGCCCATTATACCGACATGCCCGTTATTCCTATTACACTCATATGCTAGTTATTCCCATTATGCCGACATGCCCGTTATACTGACATGCCCGTTATACCCCATTACGCCGACATCCCCGTTATTCCCTTTATGGCGACAGGCCCGTTATTCCCATTATACTGACATGACCGTTATTCTTATTCAACCGACATGCCCATTATGCAGACATGCCTATTATGCCGACATGCCCGATGTTCCCATTATACCGACATGCCCGTTATACAGACATGCCCGTTTTCCCCATTACATCGACATACCCATTACTCCCTTTATACTGACATGCCCGTTGTTCCTATTCTACCGATATACCCATTATCCAGACATGCCCGTTATTCCCATTATATTGACATCCTCATTATTCTCCATATACCGACATGTGAGTGTTATTCCCATAATACTGACATGCCCGTTATACCCATTATACTGACATGCCCGTTATTCCCATTATATTGACATGCCCGTTATACTGACATACCCATTATTCAAATTATACCGACATGCCCGTTATTCCGATTATACTCACATGCCAGTCCTTCCCATCATACTGACATGCCCATTATTCCCATGATACCTATATGCCCATTGCACTGACATGAACGTTTTTCCCGTTATGTTGACATGCCCATTATGTCGATATGCCCATGATGCCGACGTGCCCGTTATTCCCATTATACCGACATGTCCGTTTTTCACATTATGCCGAGATGCCCCTTATTCTCGTTATATTCACATGCAGATTATACTGACAGGCCCATTATTCCTATTATACTGACATGCCCGTTGTACAGACATGCCCGTTATATCGACATGCCCGATATTCCCATTATACCGACATGCCCGTTTTTCCCATTATACCGACATGCCCGTTATTCCCATTATACCGACATGCCAGTTATTCCCATTATACCGACATGCCCCTTATAGTTACATACCCGTTGTTCCCATTATATTGACATGCCCGTTGTACTGACATGCCCGATTTTCCCATTATACCGACATGCCCGTTATACAGACATGCCAGTTTTCCCCATTATATCGACATCCCCATTATTCCCATTGTACTGACATGCCCGTTATACCGACATGCCCGTTGTTCACATTACATTTACATGCCCATTATACCGACATGCCAGTTATTCCCATTATACCGACATGCCCATTATAATTACATACCCGTTATTCCCATTATATTGACATGCCCTTTACACCGACGTGCCCGTTATTCCCACTATATTGACATGCCCATTATTCTCATTATACCGACATGCCCTTTATTCCCATTATACTCACTTGCCCGTTATTCCCATTATACTGACATGCCCGTTATACAGACATGCCCGTTTTTCCCATTATGTCGACATGCCCGTTGTTCCGTTTAATACTCACATTCCATTTATTCCCATAATACTCCCTTGCTCATTGTACCGATATGCCCGTTATTCCCATTATACTCATTTGCGAATTATTCCCATTATGCCGACATGCCTGTTATACTGACATGCCCGTTATACCCCATTACGCCGATATGCCCGTTATTCCCTTTATGGCGACAGGCCCGTTATTCCCATTATACTGACATGACCTTTATTCTTATTCAACCGACATGCCCATGATACAGACATGCCCATTATGCCGACATGCCCGATGTTCCTATTATACCGACATGCCCGTTATACAGACATGCCCGTCTTCCCCATTATATCGACATACCCATTATTCCCATTATACTGACATGCCCGTTATACCGACATGCCCGTTATTCACATTATGTTTACATGCCCATTAAACCGACATGCCCGTCATTCCTATTATACCGACATGCCCGTTATACCGACATGCCCGTCATTCCCATTATACTCACATGCCAATTACTCCCATTATGCCGACATGCCCGTTTTTCCATTTTTGGCGACATGCCCATTATTCCAATGATGCCGATTTGCCCGTTATACCGACATGCCCGTTGTTCACTTTATATTTACATGCCCATTATACGGACATGCCCGTTATTCCCATTGGACCGACATGCCCGTTATTCTCATTATATTCACATACAGATTATACCGACATGCCCGTTCTTCCCATTATACCGACATGCCCCTTATGGCGACATGCCCATTATAGCGACATGCCCGTTCTTGCCATTATGCCGACATGCCCGTTTTTCCCATTTTATCGACATCCCATTATACTGACATGCCCGTGATACAGACATGCCTGTTATCGCCATTTTACCGACATGCCCATTATACCGACATGCCCATTATGGCGACATGCCCGATATTCCCATTATATCGACATGCCCGTTATTCTCATTATACTGATGTGCCCAATATACTGACATGCCCGTTATTCCCATTACACCGAAATGCCCGTTATTCCCATTATGGCGACAGGCCCGTTATTCCCATTATACTGACATGACCGTTATTCCTATTCTACCGACATGCCCATTATACAGACATGCCTATTATACCGACATGCCCGATCTTCCCATTACACTGACATGCCCGTTGTACAGACATGCCTTTTTCCCACTATATCGACATGACGATTACTCCCATTATACTGACATGCCCATTATACCGACATGCCCGTTATTCCGTTTAATACTCACATTTCAATTATTCCCATTATGCCGACATGGCCATTATACCGACATGCCCATTATGGCGACATGCCCGTCATTCCCATTATATCGACATGCCCGTTATTCTCATTATACTGATGTGCCCAATATACTGACATGCCCGTTATTCCCATTACACCGACATGCCCGATATTCCCATTATGTCGACAGGTCCGTTATTCCCATTATACTGACATGACCGTTATTCCTTTTCTACCGACATGCCCATTATACAGACATGCCTATTATGCCGACATGCCCGATGTTCCCATTATAACGACATGCCCGTTCTTCCCATTATACTGACATGCCCGTTGTACAGACATGCCTTTTTTCCCATTATATCGACATGACCATTATTCCCATTATACTGACATGCCTGTTATACCGACATGCCCGTTTTTCCCATTATATCGACATGACCATTATTCCCATTATACCGATATGCCCGTTATACCGACATGCCCGTTATTCACATTATATTTACATGCCCATTAAACCGACATGCCCGTTATTCCCATTATACCGACATGTCCATTATAATTACATACCTGTTATTACCATTATATTGACATGCCCTTTATACCGACGTGCCCGTTATTCCCATTATATTGACATTCCCATTATTCTCATTATACCGACATGCCCGTTATACAGACATGCCCGGTATTCCCATTATACTGACATGCCCGTTATTCCCATTATACTGACATGCCCGTTATACAGACATGCCCGTTTTTCCCATTATATCGACATGCCCGTTATTCCGTTTAATACTCACATTTCAATTATTCCCATAATACTCCCTTGCCCATTATACCGACATGCCCGTTATTCCTATTACACTCATATGCTAGTTATTCCCATTATGCCGACATGCCCGTTATACTGACATGCCCGTTATACCCCATTACGCCGACATCCCCGTTATTCCCTTTATGGCGACAGGCCCGTTATTCCCATTATACTGACATGACCGTTATTCTTATTCTACCGACATGCCCATTATGCAGACATGCCTATTATGCCGACATGCCCGATGTTCCCATTATACCGACATGCCCGTTATACAGACATGCCCGTTTTCCCCATTACATCGACATACCCATTACTCCCTTTATACTGACATGCCCGTTGTTCCTATTCTACCGATATACCCATTATCCAGACATGCCCGTTATTCCCATTATATTGACATCCTCATTATTCTCCATATACCGACATGTGAGTGTTATTCCCATAATACTGACATGCCCGTTATACCCATTATACTGACATGCCCGTTATTCCCATTATATTGACATGCCCGTTATACTGACATACCCATTATTCAAATTATACCGACATGCCCGTTATTCCGATTATACTCACATGCCAGTCCTTCCCATCATACTGACATGCCCATTATTCCCATGATACCTATATGCCCATTGCACTGACATGAACGTTTTTCCCGTTATGTTGACATGCCCATTATGTCGATATGCCCATGATGCCGACATGCCCGTTATTCCCATTATACCGACATGTCCGTTTTTCACATTATGCCGAGATGCCCCTTATTCTCGTTATATTCACATGCAGATTATACTGACAGGCCCATTATTCCTATTATACTGACATGCCCGTTGTACAGACATGCCCGTTATATCGACATGCCCGATATTCCCATTATACCGACATGCCCGTTTTTCCCATTATACCGACATGCCCGTTATTCCCATTATACCGACATGCCAGTTATTCCCATTATACCGACATGCCCCTTATAGTTACATACCCGTTGTTCCCTTTATATTGACATGCCCGTTATCCTGACATGCCCGATTTTCCCATTATACCGACATGCCCGTTATACAGACATGCCAGTTTTCCCCATTATATCGACATCCCCATTATTCCCATTGTACTGACATGCCCGTTATACCGACATGCCCGTTATCCCCATTATATCGACATGCCCGTTACTTCCATTATACCGATATGCCCGTTATACCGACATGCCCGTTGTTCACATTACATTTACATGCCCATTATACCGACATGCCAGTTATTCCCATTATACCGACATGCCCATTATAATTACATACCCGTTATTCCCATTATATTGACATGCCCTTTACACCGACGTGCCCGTTATTCCCACTATATTGACATGCCCATTATTCTCATTATACTGATGTGCCCAATATACTGACATGCCCGTTATTCCCATTACACCGAAATGCCCGTTATTCCCATTATGGCGACAGGCCCGTTATTCCCATTATACTGACATGACCGTTATTCCTATTCTACCGACATGCCCATTATACAGACATGCCTATTATACCGACATGCCCGTTCTTCCCATTATACCGACATGCCCCTTATGGCGACATGCCCATTATAGCGACATGCCCGTTCTTGCCATTATGCCGACATGCCCGTTTTTCCCATTTTATCGACATCCCATTATACTGACATGCCCGTGATACAGACATGCCTGTTATCGCCATTTTACCGACATGCCCATTATACCGACATGCCCATTATGGCGACATGCCCGATATTCCCATTATATCGACATGCCCGTTATTCTCATTATACTGATGTGCCCAATATACTGACATGCCCGTTATTCCCATTACACCGAAATGCCCGTTATTCCCATTATGGCGACAGGCCCGTTATTCCCATTATACTGACATGACCGTTATTCCTATTCTACCGACATGCCCATTATACAGACATGCCTATTATGCCGACATGCCCGATGTTCCCATTATACCGACATGCCCGATCTTCCCATTACACTGACATGCCCGTTGTACAGACATGCCTTTTTCCCACTATATCGACATGACGATTACTCCCATTATACTGACATGCCCATTATCCAGACATGCCCGTTATTCCGTTTAATACTCACATTCCAATTATTCCCATTATGCCGACATGCCCATTATACCGACATGCCCATTATGGCGACATGCCCGTCATTCCCATTATATCGACATGCCCGTTATTCTCATTATACTGATGTGCCCAATATACTGACATGCCCGTTATTCCCATTACACCGACATGCCCGATATTCCCATTATGTCGACAGGTCCGTTATTCCCATTATACTGACATGACCGTTATTCCTTTTCTACCGACATGCCCATTATACAGACATGCCTATTATGCCGACATGCCCGATGTTCCCATTATAACGACATGCCCGTTCTTCCCATTATACTGACATGCCCGTTGTACAGACATGCCTTTTTTCCCATTATATCGACATGACCATTATTCCCATTATACTGACATGCCTGTTATACCGACATGCCCGTTTTTCCCATTATATCGACATGACCATTATTCCCATTATACCGATATGCCCGTTATACCGACATGCCCGTTATTCACATTATATTTACATGCCCATTAAACCGACATGCCCGTTATTCCCATTATACCGACATGTCCATTATAATTACATACCTGTTATTACCATTATATTGACATGCCCTTTATACCGACGTGCCCGTTATTCCCATTATATTGACATTCCCATTATTCTCATTATACCGACATGCCCGTTATACAGACATGCCCGGTATTCCCATTATACTGACATGCCCGTTATTCCCATTATACTGACATGCCCGTTGTACAGACATGCCTTTTTTCCCATTATATCGACATGACCATTATTCCCATTATACTGACATGCCTGTTATACCGACATGCCCGTTTTTCCCATTATATCGACATGACCATTATTCCCATTATACCGATATGCCCGTTATACCGACATGCCCGTTATTCACATTATATTTACATGCCCATTAAACCGACATGCCCGTTATTCCCATTATACCGACATGTCCATTATAATTACATACCTGTTATTACCATTATATTGACATGCCCTTTATACCGACGTGCCCGTTATTCCCATTATATTGACATTCCCATTATTCTCATTATACCGACATGCCCGTTATACAGACATGCCCGGTATTCCCATTATACTGACATGCCCGTTATTCCCATTATACTGACATGCCCGTTATACAGACATGCCCGTTTTTCCCATTATATCGACATGCCCGTTATTCCGTTTAATACTCACATTTCAATTATTCCCATAATACTCCCTTGCCCATTATACCGACATGCCCGTTATTCCTATTACACTCATATGCTAGTTATTCCCATTATGCCGACATGCCCGTTATACTGACATGCCCGTTATACCCCATTACGCCGACATCCCCGTTATTCCCTTTATGGCGACAGGCCCGTTATTCCCATTATACTGACATGACCGTTATTCTTATTCTACCGACATGCCCATTATGCAGACATGCCTATTATGCCGACATGCCCGATGTTCCCATTATACCGACATGCCCGTTATACAGACATGCCCGTTTTCCCCATTACATCGACATACCCATTACTCCCTTCATACTGACATGCCCGTTGTTCCTATTCTACCGATATACCCATTATCCAGACATGCCCGTTATTCCCATTATATTGACATCCTCATTATTCTCCATATACCGACATGTGAGTGTTATTCCCATAATACTGACATGCCCGTTATACCCATTATACTGACATGCCCGTTATTCCCATTATATTGACATGCCCGTTATACTGACATACCCATTATTCAAATTATACCGACATGCCCGTTATTCCGATTATACTCACATGCCAGTCCTTCCCATCATACTGACATGCCCATTATTCCCATGATACCTATATGCCCATTGCACTGACATGAACGTTTTTCCCGTTATGTTGACATGCCCATTATGTCGATATGCCCATGATGCCGACATGCCCGTTATTCCCATTATACCGACATGTCCGTTTTTCACATTATGCCGAGATGCCCCTTATTCTCGTTATATTCACATGCAGATTATACTGACAGGCCCATTATTCCTATTATACTGACATGCCCGTTGTACAGACATGCCCGTTATATCGACATGCCCGATATTCCCATTATACCGACATGCCCGTTTTTCCCATTATACCGACATGCCCGTTATTCCCATTATACCGACATGCCAGTTATTCCCATTATACCGACATGCCCCTTATAGTTACATACCCGTTGTTCCCATTATATTGTCATGCCCGTTGTACTGACATGCCCGATTTTCCCATTATACCGACATGCCCGTTATACAGACATGCCAGTTTTCCCCATTATATCGACATCCCCATTATTCCCATTGTACTGACATGCCCGTTATACCGACATGCCCGTTATCCCCATTATATCGACATGCCCGTTACTTCCGTTATACCGATATGCCCGTTATACCGACATGCCCGTTGTTCACATTACATTTACATGCCCATTACACCGACATGCCAGTTATTCCCATTATACCGACATGCCCATTATAATTACATACCCGTTATTCCCATTATATTGACATGCCCTTTACACCGACGTGCCCGTTATTCCCACTATATTGACATGCCCATTATTCTCATTATACCGACATGCCCTTTATTCCCATTATACTCACTTGCCCGTTATTCCCATTATACTGACATGCCCGTTATACAGACATGCCCGTTTTTCCCATTATGTCGACATGCCCGTTGTTCCGTTTAATACTCACATTCCATTTATTCCCATAATACTCCCTTGCTCATTGTACCGACATGCCCGTTATTCCCATTATACTCATTTGCGAATTATTCCCATTATGCCGACATGCCTGTTATACTGACATGCCCGTTATACCCCATTACGCCGATATGCCCGTTATTCCCTTTATGGCGACAGGCCCGTTATTCCCATTATACTGACATGACCTTTATTCTTATTCAACCGACATGCCCATGATACAGACATGCCCATTATGCCGACATGCCCGATGTTCCTATTATACCGACATGCCCGTTATACAGACATGCCCGTCTTCCCCATTATATCGACATACCCATTATTCCCATTATACTGACATGCCCGTTATACCGACATGCCCGTTATTCACATTATGTTTACATGCCCATTAAACCGACATGCCCGTCATTCCTATTATACCGACATGCCCGTTATACCGACATGCCCGTTATTCCCATTATACTCACATGCCAATTACTCCCATTATGCCGACATGCCCGTTTTTCCATTTTTGGCGACATGCCCATTATTCCAATGATGCCGATTTGCCCGTTATACCGACATGCCCGTTGTTCACTTTATATTTACATGCCCATTATACGGACATGCCCGTTATTCCCATTGGACCGACATGCCCGTTATTCTCATTATATTCACATACAGATTATACCGACATGCCCGTTCTTCCCATTATACCGACATGCCCCTTATGGCGACATGCCCATTATAGCGACATGCCCGTTCTTGCCATTATGCCGACATGCCCGTTTTTCCCATTTTATCGACATCCCATTATACTGACATGCCCGTGATACAGACATGCCTGTTATCGCCATTTTACCGACATGCCCATTATACCGACATGCCCATTATGGCGACATGCCCGATATTCCCATTATATCGACATGCCCGTTATTCTCATTATACTGATGTGCCCAATATACTGACATGCCCGTTATTCCCATTACACCGAAATGCCCGTTATTCCCATTATGGCGACAGGCCCGTTATTCCCATTATACTGACATGACCGTTATTCCTATTCTACCGACATGCCCATTATACAGACATGCCTATTATGCCGACATGCCCGATGTTCCCATTATACCGACATGCCCGATCTTCCCATTACACTGACATGCCCGTTGTACAGACATGCCTTTTTCCCACTATATCGACATGACGATTACTCCCATTATACTGACATGCCCATTATCCAGACATGCCCGTTATTCCGTTTAATACTCACATTCCAATTATTCCCATTATGCCGACATGCCCATTATACCGACATGCCCATTATGGCGACATGCCCGTCATTCCCATTATATCGACATGCCCGTTATTCTCATTATACTGATGTGCCCAATATACTGACATGCCCGTTATTCCCATTACACCGACATGCCCGATATTCCCATTATGTCGACAGGTCCGTTATTCCCATTATACTGACATGACCGTTATTCCTTTTCTACCGACATGCCCATTATACAGACATGCCTATTATGCCGACATGCCCGATGTTCCCATTATAACGACATGCCCGTTCTTCCCATTATACTGACATGCCCGTTGTACAGACATGCCTTTTTTCCCATTATATCGACATGACCATTATTCCCATTATACTGACATGCCTGTTATACCGACATGCCCGTTTTTCCCATTATATCGACATGACCATTATTCCCATTATACCGATATGCCCGTTATACCGACATGCCCGTTATTCACATTATATTTACATGCCCATTAAACCGACATGCCCGTTATTCCCATTATACCGACATGTCCATTATAATTACATACCTGTTATTACCATTATATTGACATGCCCTTTATACCGACGTGCCCGTTATTCCCATTATATTGACATTCCCATTATTCTCATTATACCGACATGCCCGTTATACAGACATGCCCGGTATTCCCATTATACTGACATGCCCGTTATTCCCATTATACTGACATGCCCGTTGTACAGACATGCCTTTTTTCCCATTATATCGACATGACCATTATTCCCATTATACTGACATGCCTGTTATACCGACATGCCCGTTTTTCCCATTATATCGACATGACCATTATTCCCATTATACCGATATGCCCGTTATACCGACATGCCCGTTATTCACATTATATTTACATGCCCATTAAACCGACATGCCCGTTATTCCCATTATACCGACATGTCCATTATAATTACATACCTGTTATTACCATTATATTGACATGCCCTTTATACCGACGTGCCCGTTATTCCCATTATATTGACATTCCCATTATTCTCATTATACCGACATGCCCGTTATACAGACATGCCCGGTATTCCCATTATACTGACATGCCCGTTATTCCCATTATACTGACATGCCCGTTATACAGACATGCCCGTTTTTCCCATTATATCGACATGCCCGTTATTCCGTTTAATACTCACATTTCAATTATTCCCATAATACTCCCTTGCCCATTATACCGACATGCCCGTTATTCCTATTACACTCATATGCTAGTTATTCCCATTATGCCGACATGCCCGTTATACTGACATGCCCGTTATACCCCATTACGCCGACATCCCCGTTATTCCCTTTATGGCGACAGGCCCGTTATTCCCATTATACTGACATGACCGTTATTCTTATTCTACCGACATGCCCATTATGCAGACATGCCTATTATGCCGACATGCCCGATGTTCCCATTATACCGACATGCCCGTTATACAGACATGCCCGTTTTCCCCATTACATCGACATACCCATTACTCCCTTCATACTGACATGCCCGTTGTTCCTATTCTACCGATATACCCATTATCCAGACATGCCCGTTATTCCCATTATATTGACATCCTCATTATTCTCCATATACCGACATGTGAGTGTTATTCCCATAATACTGACATGCCCGTTATACCCATTATACTGACATGCCCGTTATTCCCATTATATTGACATGCCCGTTATACTGACATACCCATTATTCAAATTATACCGACATGCCCGTTATTCCGATTATACTCACATGCCAGTCCTTCCCATCATACTGACATGCCCATTATTCCCATGATACCTATATGCCCATTGCACTGACATGAACGTTTTTCCCGTTATGTTGACATGCCCATTATGTCGATATGCCCATGATGCCGACATGCCCGTTATTCCCATTATACCGACATGTCCGTTTTTCACATTATGCCGAGATGCCCCTTATTCTCGTTATATTCACATGCAGATTATACTGACAGGCCCATTATTCCTATTATACTGACATGCCCGTTGTACAGACATGCCCGTTATATCGACATGCCCGATATTCCCATTATACCGACATGCCCGTTTTTCCCATTATACCGACATGCCCGTTATTCCCATTATACCGACATGCCAGTTATTCCCATTATACCGACATGCCCCTTATAGTTACATACCCGTTGTTCCCATTATATTGTCATGCCCGTTGTACTGACATGCCCGATTTTCCCATTATACCGACATGCCCGTTATACAGACATGCCAGTTTTCCCCATTATATCGACATCCCCATTATTCCCATTGTACTGACATGCCCGTTATACCGACATGCCCGTTATCCCCATTATATCGACATGCCCGTTACTTCCGTTATACCGATATGCCCGTTATACCGACATGCCCGTTGTTCACATTACATTTACATGCCCATTATACCGACATGCCAGTTATTCCCATTATACCGACATGCCCATTATAATTACATACCCGTTATTCCCATTATATTGACATGCCCTTTACACCGACGTGCCCGTTATTCCCACTATATTGACATGCCCATTATTCTCATTATACCGACATGCCCTTTATTCCCATTATACTCACTTGCCCGTTATTCCCATTATACTGACATGACCGTTATTCTTATTCTACCGACATGCCCATTATGCAGACATGCCTATTATGCCGACATGCCCGATGTTCCCATTATACCGACATGCCCGTTATACAGACATGCCCGTTTTCCCCATTACATCGACATACCCATTACTCCCTTCATACTGACATGCCCGTTGTTCCTATTCTACCGATATACCCATTATCCAGACATGCCCGTTATTCCCATTATATTGACATCCTCATTATTCTCCATATACCGACATGTGAGTGTTATTCCCATAATACTGACATGCCCGTTATACCCATTATACTGACATGCCCGTTATTCCCATTATATTGACATGCCCGTTATACTGACATACCCATTATTCAAATTATACCGACATGCCCGTTATTCCGATTATACTCACATGCCAGTCCTTCCCATCATACTGACATGCCCATTATTCCCATGATACCTATATGCCCATTGCACTGACATGAACGTTTTTCCCGTTATGTTGACATGCCCATTATGTCGATATGCCCATGATGCCGACATGCCCGTTATTCCCATTATACCGACATGTCCGTTTTTCACATTATGCCGAGATGCCCCTTATTCTCGTTATATTCACATGCAGATTATACTGACAGGCCCATTATTCCTATTATACTGACATGCCCGTTGTACAGACATGCCCGTTATATCGACATGCCCGATATTCCCATTATACCGACATGCCCGTTTTTCCCATTATACCGACATGCCCGTTATTCCCATTATACCGACATGCCAGTTATTCCCATTATACCGACATGCCCCTTATAGTTACATACCCGTTGTTCCCATTATATTGTCATGCCCGTTGTACTGACATGCCCGATTTTCCCATTATACCGACATGCCCGTTATACAGACATGCCAGTTTTCCCCATTATATCGACATCCCCATTATTCCCATTGTACTGACATGCCCGTTATACCGACATGCCCGTTATCCCCATTATATCGACATGCCCGTTACTTCCGTTATACCGATATGCCCGTTATACCGACATGCCCGTTGTTCACATTACATTTACATGCCCATTATACCGACATGCCAGTTATTCCCATTATACCGACATGCCCATTATAATTACATACCCGTTATTCCCATTATATTGACATGCCCTTTACACCGACGTGCCCGTTATTCCCACTATATTGACATGCCCATTATTCTCATTATACCGACATGCCCTTTATTCCCATTATACTCACTTGCCCGTTATTCCCATTATACTGACATGCCCGTTATACAGACATGCCCGTTTTTCCCATTATGTCGACATGCCCGTTGTTCCGTTTAATACTCACATTCCATTTATTCCCATAATACTCCCTTGCTCATTGTACCGACATGCCCGTTATTCCCATTATACTCATTTGCGAATTATTCCCATTATGCCGACATGCCTGTTATACTGACATGCCCGTTATACCCCATTACGCCGATATGCCCGTTATTCCCTTTATGGCGACAGGCCCGTTATTCCCATTATACTGACATGACCTTTATTCTTATTCAACCGACATGCCCATGATACAGACATGCCCATTATGCCGACATGCCCGATGTTCCTATTATACCGACATGCCCGTTATACAGACATGCCCGTCTTCCCCATTATATCGACATACCCATTATTCCCATTATACTGACATGCCCGTTATACCGACATGCCCGTTATTCCCATTATACTCACATGCCAATTACTCCCATTATGCCGATATGCCCGTTATTCCCTTTATGGCGACAGGCCCGTTATTCCCATTATACTGACATGACCTTTATTCTTATTCAACCGACATGCCCATGATACAGACATGCCCATTATGCCGACATGCCCGATGTTCCTATTATACCGACATGCCCGTTATACAGACATGCCCGTCTTCCCCATTATATCGACATACCCATTATTCCCATTATACTGACATGCCCGTTATACCGACATGCCCGTTATTCACATTATGTTTACATGCCCATTAAACCGACATGCCCGTCATTCCTATTATACCGACATGCCCGTTATACCGACATGCCCGTTATTCCCATTATACTCACATGCCAATTACTCCCATTATGCCGACATGCCCGTTTTTCCATTTTTGGCGACATGCCCATTATTCCAATGATGCCGATTTGCCCGTTATACCGACATGCCCGTTGTTCACTTTATATTTACATGCCCATTATACGGACATGCCCGTTATTCCCATTGGACCGACATGCCCGTTATTCTCATTATATTCACATACAGATTATACCGACATGCCCGTTCTTCCCATTATACCGACATGCCCCTTATGGCGACATGCCCATTATAGCGACATGCCCGTTCTTGCCATTATGCCGACATGCCCGTTTTTCCCATTTTATCGACATCCCATTATACTGACATGCCCGTGATACAGACATGCCTGTTATCGCCATTTTACCGACATGCCCATTATACCGACATGCCCATTATGGCGACATGCCCGATATTCCCATTATATCGACATGCCCGTTATTCTCATTATACTGATGTGCCCAATATACTGACATGCCCGTTATTCCCATTACACCGAAATGCCCGTTATTCCCATTATGGCGACAGGCCCGTTATTCCCATTATACTGACATGACCGTTATTCCTATTCTACCGACATGCCCATTATACAGACATGCCTATTATGCCGACATGCCCGATGTTCCCATTATACCGACATGCCCGATCTTCCCATTACACTGACATGCCCGTTGTACAGACATGCCTTTTTCCCACTATATCGACATGACGATTACTCCCATTATACTGACATGCCCATTATCCAGACATGCCCGTTATTCCGTTTAATACTCACATTCCAATTATTCCCATTATGCCGACATGCCCATTATACCGACATGCCCATTATGGCGACATGCCCGTCATTCCCATTATATCGACATGCCCGTTATTCTCATTATACTGATGTGCCCAATATACTGACATGCCCGTTATTCCCATTACACCGACATGCCCGATATTCCCATTATGTCGACAGGTCCGTTATTCCCATTATACTGACATGACCGTTATTCCTTTTCTACCGACATGCCCATTATACAGACATGCCTATTATGCCGACATGCCCGATGTTCCCATTATAACGACATGCCCGTTCTTCCCATTATACTGACATGCCCGTTGTACAGACATGCCTTTTTTCCCATTATATCGACATGACCATTATTCCCATTATACTGACATGCCTGTTATACCGACATGCCCGTTTTTCCCATTATATCGACATGACCATTATTCCCATTATACCGATATGCCCGTTATACCGACATGCCCGTTATTCACATTATATTTACATGCCCATTAAACCGACATGCCCGTTATTCCCATTATACCGACATGTCCATTATAATTACATACCTGTTATTACCATTATATTGACATGCCCTTTATACCGACGTGCCCGTTATTCCCATTATATTGACATTCCCATTATTCTCATTATACCGACATGCCCGTTATACAGACATGCCCGGTATTCCCATTATACTGACATGCCCGTTATTCCCATTATACTGACATGCCCGTTGTACAGACATGCCTTTTTTCCCATTATATCGACATGACCATTATTCCCATTATACTGACATGCCTGTTATACCGACATGCCCGTTTTTCCCATTATATCGACATGACCATTATTCCCATTATACCGATATGCCCGTTATACCGACATGCCCGTTATTCACATTATATTTACATGCCCATTAAACCGACATGCCCGTTATTCCCATTATACCGACATGTCCATTATAATTACATACCTGTTATTACCATTATATTGACATGCCCTTTATACCGACGTGCCCGTTATTCCCATTATATTGACATTCCCATTATTCTCATTATACCGACATGCCCGTTATACAGACATGCCCGGTATTCCCATTATACTGACATGCCCGTTATTCCCATTATACTGACATGCCCGTTATACAGACATGCCCGTTTTTCCCATTATATCGACATGCCCGTTATTCCGTTTAATACTCACATTTCAATTATTCCCATAATACTCCCTTGCCCATTATACCGACATGCCCGTTATTCCTATTACACTCATATGCTAGTTATTCCCATTATGCCGACATGCCCGTTATACTGACATGCCCGTTATACCCCATTACGCCGACATCCCCGTTATTCCCTTTAT
Organism: Haliotis asinina; assembly: GCF_037392515.1. Classification (NCBI taxonomy): domain Eukaryota; kingdom Metazoa; phylum Mollusca; class Gastropoda; order Lepetellida; family Haliotidae; genus Haliotis; species Haliotis asinina. The sequence goes on from NC_090291.1 coordinate 2,878,848, forward strand.
GGCGACAGGCCCGTTATTCCCATTATACTGACATGACCGTTATTCTTATTCTACCGACATGCCCATTATGCAGACATGCCTATTATGCCGACATGCCCGATGTTCCCATTATACCGACATGCCCGTTATACAGACATGCCCGTTTTCCCCATTACATCGACATACCCATTACTCCCTTCATACTGACATGCCCGTTGTTCCTATTCTACCGATATACCCATTATCCAGACATGCCCGTTATTCCCATTATATTGACATCCTCATTATTCTCCATATACCGACATGTGAGTGTTATTCCCATAATACTGACATGCCCGTTATACCCATTATACTGACATGCCCGTTATTCCCATTATATTGACATGCCCGTTATACTGACATACCCATTATTCAAATTATACCGACATGCCCGTTATTCCGATTATACTCACATGCCAGTCCTTCCCATCATACTGACATGCCCATTATTCCCATGATACCTATATGCCCATTGCACTGACATGAACGTTTTTCCCGTTATGTTGACATGCCCATTATGTCGATATGCCCATGATGCCGACATGCCCGTTATTCCCATTATACCGACATGTCCGTTTTTCACATTATGCCGAGATGCCCCTTATTCTCGTTATATTCACATGCAGATTATACTGACAGGCCCATTATTCCTATTATACTGACATGCCCGTTGTACAGACATGCCCGTTATATCGACATGCCCGATATTCCCATTATACCGACATGCCCGTTTTTCCCATTATACCGACATGCCCGTTATTCCCATTATACCGACATGCCAGTTATTCCCATTATACCGACATGCCCCTTATAGTTACATACCCGTTGTTCCCATTATATTGTCATGCCCGTTGTACTGACATGCCCGATTTTCCCATTATACCGACATGCCCGTTATACAGACATGCCAGTTTTCCCCATTATATCGACATCCCCATTATTCCCATTGTACTGACATGCCCGTTATACCGACATGCCCGTTATCCCCATTATATCGACATGCCCGTTACTTCCGTTATACCGATATGCCCGTTATACCGACATGCCCGTTGTTCACATTACATTTACATGCCCATTACACCGACATGCCAGTTATTCCCATTATACCGACATGCCCATTATAATTACATACCCGTTATTCCCATTATATTGACATGCCCTTTACACCGACGTGCCCGTTATTCCCACTATATTGACATGCCCATTATTCTCATTATACCGACATGCCCTTTATTCCCATTATACTCACTTGCCCGTTATTCCCATTATACTGACATGCCCGTTATACAGACATGCCCGTTTTTCCCATTATGTCGACATGCCCGTTGTTCCGTTTAATACTCACATTCCATTTATTCCCATAATACTCCCTTGCTCATTGTACCGACATGCCCGTTATTCCCATTATACTCATTTGCGAATTATTCCCATTATGCCGACATGCCTGTTATACTGACATGCCCGTTATACCCCATTACGCCGATATGCCCGTTATTCCCTTTATGGCGACAGGCCCGTTATTCCCATTATACTGACATGACCTTTATTCTTATTCAACCGACATGCCCATGATACAGACATGCCCATTATGCCGACATGCCCGATGTTCCTATTATACCGACATGCCCGTTATACAGACATGCCCGTCTTCCCCATTATATCGACATACCCATTATTCCCATTATACTGACATGCCCGTTATACCGACATGCCCGTTATTCACATTATGTTTACATGCCCATTAAACCGACATGCCCGTCATTCCTATTATACCGACATGCCCGTTATACCGACATGCCCGTTATTCCCATTATACTCACATGCCAATTACTCCCATTATGCCGACATGCCCGTTTTTCCATTTTTGGCGACATGCCCATTATTCCAATGATGCCGATTTGCCCGTTATACCGACATGCCCGTTGTTCACTTTATATTTACATGCCCATTATACGGACATGCCCGTTATTCCCATTGGACCGACATGCCCGTTATTCTCATTATATTCACATACAGATTATACCGACATGCCCGTTCTTCCCATTATACCGACATGCCCCTTATGGCGACATGCCCATTATAGCGACATGCCCGTTCTTGCCATTATGCCGACATGCCCGTTTTTCCCATTTTATCGACATCCCATTATACTGACATGCCCGTGATACAGACATGCCTGTTATCGCCATTTTACCGACATGCCCATTATACCGACATGCCCATTATGGCGACATGCCCGATATTCCCATTATATCGACATGCCCGTTATTCTCATTATACTGATGTGCCCAATATACTGACATGCCCGTTATTCCCATTACACCGAAATGCCCGTTATTCCCATTATGGCGACAGGCCCGTTATTCCCATTATACTGACATGACCGTTATTCCTATTCTACCGACATGCCCATTATACAGACATGCCTATTATGCCGACATGCCCGATGTTCCCATTATACCGACATGCCCGATCTTCCCATTACACTGACATGCCCGTTGTACAGACATGCCTTTTTCCCACTATATCGACATGACGATTACTCCCATTATACTGACATGCCCATTATCCAGACATGCCCGTTATTCCGTTTAATACTCACATTCCAATTATTCCCATTATGCCGACATGCCCATTATACCGACATGCCCATTATGGCGACATGCCCGTCATTCCCATTATATCGACATGCCCGTTATTCTCATTATACTGATGTGCCCAATATACTGACATGCCCGTTATTCCCATTACACCGACATGCCCGATATTCCCATTATGTCGACAGGTCCGTTATTCCCATTATACTGACATGACCGTTATTCCTTTTCTACCGACATGCCCATTATACAGACATGCCTATTATGCCGACATGCCCGATGTTCCCATTATAACGACATGCCCGTTCTTCCCATTATACTGACATGCCCGTTGTACAGACATGCCTTTTTTCCCATTATATCGACATGACCATTATTCCCATTATACTGACATGCCTGTTATACCGACATGCCCGTTTTTCCCATTATATCGACATGACCATTATTCCCATTATACCGATATGCCCGTTATACCGACATGCCCGTTATTCACATTATATTTACATGCCCATTAAACCGACATGCCCGTTATTCCCATTATACCGACATGTCCATTATAATTACATACCTGTTATTACCATTATATTGACATGCCCTTTATACCGACGTGCCCGTTATTCCCATTATATTGACATTCCCATTATTCTCATTATACCGACATGCCCGTTATACAGACATGCCCGGTATTCCCATTATACTGACATGCCCGTTATTCCCATTATACTGACATGCCCGTTGTACAGACATGCCTTTTTTCCCATTATATCGACATGACCATTATTCCCATTATACTGACATGCCTGTTATACCGACATGCCCGTTTTTCCCATTATATCGACATGACCATTATTCCCATTATACCGATATGCCCGTTATACCGACATGCCCGTTATTCACATTATATTTACATGCCCATTAAACCGACATGCCCGTTATTCCCATTATACCGACATGTCCATTATAATTACATACCTGTTATTACCATTATATTGACATGCCCTTTATACCGACGTGCCCGTTATTCCCATTATATTGACATTCCCATTATTCTCATTATACCGACATGCCCGTTATACAGACATGCCCGGTATTCCCATTATACTGACATGCCCGTTATTCCCATTATACTGACATGCCCGTTATACAGACATGCCCGTTTTTCCCATTATATCGACATGCCCGTTATTCCGTTTAATACTCACATTTCAATTATTCCCATAATACTCCCTTGCCCATTATACCGACATGCCCGTTATTCCTATTACACTCATATGCTAGTTATTCCCATTATGCCGACATGCCCGTTATACTGACATGCCCGTTATACCCCATTACGCCGACATCCCCGTTATTCCCTTTATGGCGACAGGCCCGTTATTCCCATTATACTGACATGACCGTTATTCTTATTCTACCGACATGCCCATTATGCAGACATGCCTATTATGCCGACATGCCCGATGTTCCCATTATACCGACATGCCCGTTATACAGACATGCCCGTTTTCCCCATTACATCGACATACCCATTACTCCCTTCATACTGACATGCCCGTTGTTCCTATTCTACCGATATACCCATTATCCAGACATGCCCGTTATTCCCATTATATTGACATCCTCATTATTCTCCATATACCGACATGTGAGTGTTATTCCCATAATACTGACATGCCCGTTATACCCATTATACTGACATGCCCGTTATTCCCATTATATTGACATGCCCGTTATACTGACATACCCATTATTCAAATTATACCGACATGCCCGTTATTCCGATTATACTCACATGCCAGTCCTTCCCATCATACTGACATGCCCATTATTCCCATGATACCTATATGCCCATTGCACTGACATGAACGTTTTTCCCGTTATGTTGACATGCCCATTATGTCGATATGCCCATGATGCCGACATGCCCGTTATTCCCATTATACCGACATGTCCGTTTTTCACATTATGCCGAGATGCCCCTTATTCTCGTTATATTCACATGCAGATTATACTGACAGGCCCATTATTCCTATTATACTGACATGCCCGTTGTACAGACATGCCCGTTATATCGACATGCCCGATATTCCCATTATACCGACATGCCCGTTTTTCCCATTATACCGACATGCCCGTTATTCCCATTATACCGACATGCCAGTTATTCCCATTATACCGACATGCCCCTTATAGTTACATACCCGTTGTTCCCATTATATTGTCATGCCCGTTGTACTGACATGCCCGATTTTCCCATTATACCGACATGCCCGTTATACAGACATGCCAGTTTTCCCCATTATATCGACATCCCCATTATTCCCATTGTACTGACATGCCCGTTATACCGACATGCCCGTTATCCCCATTATATCGACATGCCCGTTACTTCCGTTATACCGATATGCCCGTTATACCGACATGCCCGTTGTTCACATTACATTTACATGCCCATTATACCGACATGCCAGTTATTCCCATTATACCGACATGCCCATTATAATTACATACCCGTTATTCCCATTATATTGACATGCCCTTTACACCGACGTGCCCGTTATTCCCACTATATTGACATGCCCATTATTCTCATTATACCGACATGCCCTTTATTCCCATTATACTCACTTGCCCGTTATTCCCATTATACTGACATGCCCGTTATACAGACATGCCCGTTTTTCCCATTATGTCGACATGCCCGTTGTTCCGTTTAATACTCACATTCCATTTATTCCCATAATACTCCCTTGCTCATTGTACCGACATGCCCGTTATTCCCATTATACTCATTTGCGAATTATTCCCATTATGCCGACATGCCTGTTATACTGACATGCCCGTTATACCCCATTACGCCGATATGCCCGTTATTCCCTTTATGGCGACAGGCCCGTTATTCCCATTATACTGACATGACCTTTATTCTTATTCAACCGACATGCCCATGATACAGACATGCCCATTATGCCGACATGCCCGATGTTCCTATTATACCGACATGCCCGTTATACAGACATGCCCGTCTTCCCCATTATATCGACATACCCATTATTCCCATTATACTGACATGCCCGTTATACCGACATGCCCGTTATTCCCATTATACTCACATGCCAATTACTCCCATTATGCCGATATGCCCGTTATTCCCTTTATGGCGACAGGCCCGTTATTCCCATTATACTGACATGACCTTTATTCTTATTCAACCGACATGCCCATGATACAGACATGCCCATTATGCCGACATGCCCGATGTTCCTATTATACCGACATGCCCGTTATACAGACATGCCCGTCTTCCCCATTATATCGACATACCCATTATTCCCATTATACTGACATGCCCGTTATACCGACATGCCCGTTATTCACATTATGTTTACATGCCCATTAAACCGACATGCCCGTCATTCCTATTATACCGACATGCCCGTTATACCGACATGCCCGTTATTCCCATTATACTCACATGCCAATTACTCCCATTATGCCGACATGCCCGTTTTTCCATTTTTGGCGACATGCCCATTATTCCAATGATGCCGATTTGCCCGTTATACCGACATGCCCGTTGTTCACTTTATATTTACATGCCCATTATACGGACATGCCCGTTATTCCCATTGGACCGACATGCCCGTTATTCTCATTATATTCACATACAGATTATACCGACATGCCCGTTCTTCCCATTATACCGACATGCCCCTTATGGCGACATGCCCATTATAGCGACATGCCCGTTCTTGCCATTATGCCGACATGCCCGTTTTTCCCATTTTATCGACATCCCATTATACTGACATGCCCGTGATACAGACATGCCTGTTATCGCCATTTTACCGACATGCCCATTATACCGACATGCCCATTATGGCGACATGCCCGATATTCCCATTATATCGACATGCCCGTTATTCTCATTATACTGATGTGCCCAATATACTGACATGCCCGTTATTCCCATTACACCGAAATGCCCGTTATTCCCATTATGGCGACAGGCCCGTTATTCCCATTATACTGACATGACCGTTATTCCTATTCTACCGACATGCCCATTATACAGACATGCCTATTATGCCGACATGCCCGATGTTCCCATTATACCGACATGCCCGATCTTCCCATTACACTGACATGCCCGTTGTACAGACATGCCTTTTTCCCACTATATCGACATGACGATTACTCCCATTATACTGACATGCCCATTATCCAGACATGCCCGTTATTCCGTTTAATACTCACATTCCAATTATTCCCATTATGCCGACATGCCCATTATACCGACATGCCCATTATGGCGACATGCCCGTCATTCCCATTATATCGACATGCCCGTTATTCTCATTATACTGATGTGCCCAATATACTGACATGCCCGTTATTCCCATTACACCGACATGCCCGATATTCCCATTATGTCGACAGGTCCGTTATTCCCATTATACTGACATGACCGTTATTCCTTTTCTACCGACATGCCCATTATACAGACATGCCTATTATGCCGACATGCCCGATGTTCCCATTATAACGACATGCCCGTTCTTCCCATTATACTGACATGCCCGTTGTACAGACATGCCTTTTTTCCCATTATATCGACATGACCATTATTCCCATTATACTGACATGCCTGTTATACCGACATGCCCGTTTTTCCCATTATATCGACATGACCATTATTCCCATTATACCGATATGCCCGTTATACCGACATGCCCGTTATTCACATTATATTTACATGCCCATTAAACCGACATGCCCGTTATTCCCATTATACCGACATGTCCATTATAATTACATACCTGTTATTACCATTATATTGACATGCCCTTTATACCGACGTGCCCGTTATTCCCATTATATTGACATTCCCATTATTCTCATTATACCGACATGCCCGTTATACAGACATGCCCGGTATTCCCATTATACTGACATGCCCGTTATTCCCATTATACTGACATGCCCGTTATACAGACATGCCCGTTTTTCCCATTATATCGACATGCCCGTTATTCCGTTTAATACTCACATTTCAATTATTCCCATAATACTCCCTTGCCCATTATACCGACGTGCCCGTTATTCCTATTACACTCATATGCTAGTTATTCCCATTATGCCGACATGCCCGTTATACTGACATGCCCGTTATACCCCATTACGCCGACATCCCCGTTATTCCCTTTATGGCGACAGGCCCGTTATTCCCATTATACTGACATGACCGTTATTCTTATTCTACCGACATGCCCATTATGCAGACATGCCTATTATGCCGACATGCCCGATGTTCCCATTATACCGACATGCCCGTTATACAGACATGCCCGTTTTCCCCATTACATCGACATACCCATTACTCCCTTTATACTGACATGCCCGTTGTTCCTATTCTACCGATATACCCATTATCCAGACATGCCCGTTATTCCCATTATATTGACATCCTCATTATTCTCCATATACCGACATGTGAGTGTTATTCCCATAATACTGACATGCCCGTTATACCCATTATACTGACATGCCCGTTATTCCCATTATATTGACATGCCCGTTATACTGACATACCCATTATTCAAATTATACCGACATGCCCGTTATTCCGATTATACTCACATGCCAGTCCTTCCCATCATACTGACATGCCCATTATTCCCATGATACCTATATGCCCATTGCACTGACATGAACGTTTTTCCCGTTATGTTGACATGCCCATTATGTCGATATGCCCATGATGCCGACATGCCCGTTATTCCCATTATACCGACATGTCCGTTTTTCACATTATGCCGAGATGCCCCTTATTCTCGTTATATTCACATGCAGATTATACTGACAGGCCCATTATTCCTATTATACTGACATGCCCGTTGTACAGACATGCCCGTTATATCGACATGCCCGATATTCCCATTATACCGACATGCCCGTTTTTCCCATTATACCGACATGCCCGTTATTCCCATTATACCGACATGCCAGTTATTCCCATTATACCGACATGCCCCTTATAGTTACATACCCGTTGTTCCCTTTATATTGACATGCCCGTTGTACTGACATGCCCGATTTTCCCATTATACCGACATGCCCGTTATACAGACATGCCAGTTTTCCCCATTATATCGACATCCCCATTATTCCCATTGTACTGACATGCCCGTTATACCGACATGCCCGTTATCCCCATTATATCGACATGCCCGTTACTTCCATTATACCGATATGCCCGTTATACCGACATGCCCGTTGTTCACATTACATTTACATGCCCATTATACCGACATGCCAGTTATTCCCATTATACCGACATGCCCATTATAATTACATACCCGTTATTCCCATTATATTGACATGCCCTTTACACCGACGTGCCCGTTATTCCCACTATATTGACATGCCCATTATTCTCATTATACCGACATGCCCTTTATTCCCATTATACTCACTTGCCCGTTATTCCCATTATACTGACATGCCCGTTATACAGACATGCCCGTTTTTCCCATTATGTCGACATGCCCGTTGTTCCGTTTAATACTCACATTCCATTTATTCCCATAATACTCCCTTGCTCATTGTACCGACATGCCCGTTATTCCCATTATACTCATTTGCGAGTTATTCCCATTATGCCGACATGCCTGTTATACTGACATGCCCGTTATACCCCATTACATCGACATACCCATTACTCCCTTTATACTGACATGCCCGTTGTTCCTATTCTACCGATATACCCATTATCCAGACATGCCCGTTATTCCCATTATATTGACATCCTCATTATTCTCCATATACCGACATGTGAGTGTTATTCCCATAATACTGACATGCCCGTTATACCCATTATACTGACATGCCCGTTATTCCCATTATATTGACATGCCCGTTATACTGACATACCCATTATTCAAATTATACCGACATGCCCGTTATTCCGATTATACTCACATGCCAGTCCTTCCCATCATACTGACATGCCCATTATTCCCATGATACCTATATGCCCATTGCACTGACATGAACGTTTTTCCCGTTATGTTGACATGCCCATTATGTCGATATGCCCATGATGCCGACATGCCCGTTATTCCCATTATACCGACATGTCCGTTTTTCACATTATGCCGAGATGCCCCTTATTCTCGTTATATTCACATGCAGATTATACTGACAGGCCCATTATTCCTATTATACTGACATGCCCGTTGTACAGACATGCCCGTTATATCGACATGCCCGATATTCCCATTATACCGACATGCCCGTTTTTCCCATTATACCGACATGCCCGTTATTCCCATTATACCGACATGCCAGTTATTCCCATTATACCGACATGCCCCTTATAGTTACATACCCGTTGTTCCCTTTATATTGACATGCCCGTTGTACTGACATGCCCGATTTTCCCATTATACCGACATGCCCGTTATACAGACATGCCAGTTTTCCCCATTATATCGACATCCCCATTATTCCCATTGTACTGACATGCCCGTTATACCGACATGCCCGTTATCCCCATTATATCGACATGCCCGTTACTTCCATTATACCGATATGCCCGTTATACCGACATGCCCGTTGTTCACATTACATTTACATGCCCATTATACCGACATGCCAGTTATTCCCATTATACCGACATGCCCATTATAATTACATACCCGTTATTCCCATTATATTGACATGCCCTTTACACCGACGTGCCCGTTATTCCCACTATATTGACATGCCCATTATTCTCATTATACCGACATGCCCTTTATTCCCATTATACTCACTTGCCCGTTATTCCCATTATACTGACATGCCCGTTATACAGACATGCCCGTTTTTCCCATTATGTCGACATGCCCGTTGTTCCGTTTAATACTCACATTCCATTTATTCCCATAATACTCCCTTGCTCATTGTACCGACATGCCCGTTATTCCCATTATACTCATTTGCGAGTTATTCCCATTATGCCGACATGCCTGTTATACTGACATGCCCGTTATACCCCATTACGCCGATATGCCCGTTATTCCCTTTATGGCGACAGGCCCGTTATTCCCATTATACTGACATGACCTTTATTCTTATTCAACCGACATGCCCATGATACAGACATGCCCATTATGCCGACATGCCCGATGTTCCTATTATACCGACATGCCCGTTATACAGACATGCCCGTCTTCCCCATTATATCGACATACCCATTATTCCCATTATACTGACATGCCCGTTATACCGACATGCCCGTTATTCACATTATGTTTACATGCCCATTAAACCGACATGCCCGTCATTCCTATTATACCGACATGCCCGTTATACCGACATGCCCGTTATTCCCATTATACTCACATGCCAATTACTCCCATTATGCCGACATGCCCGTTTTTCCATTTTTGGCGACATGCCCATTATTCCAATGATGCCGATTTGCCCGTTATACCGACATGCCCGTTGTTCACTTTATATTTACATGCCCATTATACGGACATGCCCGTTATTCCCATTGGACCGACATGCCCGTTATTCTCATTATATTCACATACAGATTATACCGACATGCCCGTTCTTCCCATTATACCGACATGCCCCTTATGGCGACATGCCCATTATAGCGACATGCCCGTTCTTGCCATTATGCCGACATGCCCGTTTTTCTCATTATACTGATGTGCCCAATATACTGACATGCCCGTTATTCCCATTACACCGACATGCCCGATATTCCCATTATGTCGACAGGTCCGTTATTCCCATTATACTGACATGACCGTTATTCCTTTTCTACCGACATGCCCATTATACAGACATGCCTATTATGCCGACATGCCCGATGTTCCCATTATAACGACATGCCCGTTCTTCCCATTATACTGACATGCCCGTTGTACAGACATGCCTTTTTTCCCATTATATCGACATGACCATTATTCCCATTATACTGACATGCCTGTTATACCGACATGCCCGTTTTTCCCATTATATCGACATGACCATTATTCCCATTATACCGATATGCCCGTTATACCGACATGCCCGTTATTCACATTATATTTACATGCCCATTAAACCGACATGCCCGTTATTCCCATTATACCGACATGTCCATTATAATTACATACCTGTTATTACCATTATATTGACATGCCCTTTATACCGACGTGCCCGTTATTCCCATTATATTGACATTCCCATTATTCTCATTATACCGACATGCCCGTTATACAGACATGCCCGGTATTCCCATTATACTGACATGCCCGTTATTCCCATTATACTGACATGCCCGTTATACAGACATGCCCGTTTTTCCCATTATATCGACATGCCCGTTATTCCGTTTAATACTCACATTTCAATTATTCCCATAATACTCCCTTGCCCATTATACCGACATGCCCGTTATTCCTATTACACTCATATGCTAGTTATTCCCATTATGCCGACATGCCCGTTATACTGACATGCCCGTTATACCCCATTACGCCGACATCCCCGTTATTCCCTTTATGGCGACAGGCCCGTTATTCCCATTATACTGACATGACCGTTATTCTTATTCTACCGACATGCCCATTATGCAGACATGCCTATTATGCCGACATGCCCGATGTTCCCATTATACCGACATGCCCGTTATACAGACATGCCCGTTTTCCCCATTACATCGACATACCCATTACTCCCTTCATACTGACATGCCCGTTGTTCCTATTCTACCGATATACCCATTATCCAGACATGCCCGTTATTCCCATTATATTGACATCCTCATTATTCTCCATATACCGACATGTGAGTGTTATTCCCATAATACTGACATGCCCGTTATACCCATTATACTGACATGCCCGTTATTCCCATTATATTGACATGCCCGTTATACTGACATACCCATTATTCAAATTATACCGACATGCCCGTTATTCCGATTATACTCACATGCCAGTCCTTCCCATCATACTGACATGCCCATTATTCCCATGATACCTATATGCCCATTGCACTGACATGAACGTTTTTCCCGTTATGTTGACATGCCCATTATGTCGATATGCCCATGATGCCGACATGCCCGTTATTCCCATTATACCGACATGTCCGTTTTTCACATTATGCCGAGATGCCCCTTATTCTCGTTATATTCACATGCAGATTATACTGACAGGCCCATTATTCCTATTATACTGACATGCCCGTTGTACAGACATGCCCGTTATATCGACATGCCCGATATTCCCATTATACCGACATGCCCGTTTTTCCCATTATACCGACATGCCCGTTATTCCCATTATACCGACATGCCAGTTATTCCCATTATACCGACATGCCCCTTATAGTTACATACCCGTTGTTCCCTTTATATTGACATGCCCGTTGTACTGACATGCCCGATTTTCCCATTATACCGACATGCCCGTTATACAGACATGCCAGTTTTCCCCATTATATCGACATCCCCATTATTCCCATTGTACTGACATGCCCGTTATACCGACATGCCCGTTATCCCCATTATATCGACATGCCCGTTACTTCCGTTATACCGATATGCCCGTTATACCGACATGCCCGTTGTTCACATTACATTTACATGCCCATTATACCGACATGCCAGTTATTCCCATTATACCGACATGCCCATTATAATTACATACCCGTTATTCCCATTATATTGACATGCCCTTTACACCGACGTGCCCGTTATTCCCACTATATTGACATGCCCATTATTCTCATTATACCGACATGCCCTTTATTCCCATTATACTCACTTGCCCGTTATTCCCATTATACTGACATGCCCGTTATACAGACATGCCCGTTTTTCCCATTATGTCGACATGCCCGTTGTTCCGTTTAATACTCACATTCCATTTATTCCCATAATACTCCCTTGCTCATTGTACCGACATGCCCGTTATTCCCATTATACTCATTTGCGAGTTATTCCCATTATGCCGACATGCCTGTTATACTGACATGCCCGTTATACCCCATTACGCCGATATGCCCGTTATTCCCTTTATGGCGACAGGCCCGTTATTCCCATTATACTGACATGACCTTTATTCTTATTCAACCGACATGCCCATGATACAGACATGCCCATTATGCCGACATGCCCGATGTTCCTATTATACCGACATGCCCGTTATACAGACATGCCCGTCTTCCCCATTATATCGACATACCCATTATTCCCATTATACTGACATGCCCGTTATACCGACATGCCCGTTATTCACATTATGTTTACATGCCCATTAAACCGACATGCCCGTCATTTCTATTATACCGACATGCCCGTTATACCGACATGCCCGTTATTCCCATTATACTCACATGCCAATTACTCCCATTATGCCGACATGCCCGTTTTTCCATTTTTGGCGACATGCCCATTATTCCAATGATGCCGATTTGCCCGTTATACCGACATGCCCGTTGTTCACTTTATATTTACATGCCCATTATACGGACATGCCCGTTATTCCCATTGGACCGACATGCCCGTTATTCTCATTATATTCACATACAGATTATACCGACATGCCCGTTCTTCCCATTATACCGACATGCCCCTTATGGCGACATGCCCATTATAGCGACATGCCCGTTCTTGCCATTATGCCGACATGCCCGTTTTTCCCATTTTATCGACATCCCATTACACTGACATGCCCGTGATACAGACATGCCTGTTATCGCCATTTTACCGACATGCCCATTATACCGACATGCCCATTATGGCGACATGCCCGATATTCCCATTATATCGACATGCCCGTTATTCTCATTATACTGATGTGCCCAATATACTGACATGCCCGTTATTCCCATTACACCGAAATGCCCGTTATTCCCATTATGGCGACAGGCCCGATATTCCCATTATGCCGACATGCCCGATGTTCCCATTATAACGACATGCCCGTTCTTCCCATTATACTGACATGCCCGTTGTACAGACATGCCTTTTTTCCCATTATATCGACATGACCATTATTCCCATTATACTGACATGCCTGTTATACCGACATGCCCGTTTTTCCCATTATATCGACATGACCATTATTCCCATTATACCGATATGCCCGTTATACCGACATGCCCGTTATTCACATTATATTTACATGCCCATTAAACCGACATGCCCGTTATTCCCATTATACCGACATGTCCATTATAATTACATACCTGTTATTACCATTATATTGACATGCCCTTTATACCGACGTGCCCGTTATTCCCATTATATTGACATTCCCATTATTCTCATTATACCGACATGCCCGTTATACAGACATGCCCGGTATTCCCATTATACTGACATGCCCGTTATTCCCATTATACTGACATGCCCGTTATACAGACATGCCCGTTTTTCCCATTATATCGACATGCCCGTTATTCCGTTTAATACTCACATTTCAATTATTCCCATAATACTCCCTTGCCCATTATACCGACGTGCCCGTTATTCCTATTACACTCATATGCTAGTTATTCCCATTATGCCGACATGCCCGTTATACTGACATGCCCGTTATACCCCATTACGCCGACATCCCCGTTATTCCCTTTATGGCGACAGGCCCGTTATTCCCATTATACTGACATGACCGTTATTCTTATTCTACCGACATGCCCATTATGCAGACATGCCTATTATGCCGACATGCCCGATGTTCCCATTATACCGACATGCCCGTTATACAGACATGCCCGTTTTCCCCATTACATCGACATACCCATTACTCCCTTTATACTGACATGCCCGTTGTTCCTATTCTACCGATATACCCATTATCCAGACATGCCCGTTATTCCCATTATATTGACATCCTCATTATTCTCCATATACCGACATGTGAGTGTTATTCCCATAATACTGACATGCCCGTTATACCCATTATACTGACATGCCCGTTATTCCCATTATATTGACATGCCCGTTATACTGACATACCCATTATTCAAATTATACCGACATGCCCGTTATTCCGATTATACTCACATGCCAGTCCTTCCCATCATACTGACATGCCCATTATTCCCATGATACCTATATGCCCATTGCACTGACATGAACGTTTTTCCCGTTATGTTGACATGCCCATTATGTCGATATGCCCATGATGCCGACATGCCCGTTATTCCCATTATACCGACATGTCCGTTTTTCACATTATGCCGAGATGCCCCTTATTCTCGTTATATTCACATGCAGATTATACTGACAGGCCCATTATTCCTATTATACTGACATGCCCGTTGTACAGACATGCCCGTTATATCGACATGCCCGATATTCCCATTATACCGACATGCCCGTTTTTCCCATTATACCGACATGCCCGTTATTCCCATTATACCGACATGCCAGTTATTCCCATTATACCGACATGCCCCTTATAGTTACATACCCGTTGTTCCCTTTATATTTACATGCCCGTTGTACTGACATGCCCGATTTTCCCATTATACCGACATGCCCGTTATACAGACATGCCAGTTTTCCCCATTATATCGACATCCCCATTATTCCCATTGTACTGACATGCCCGTTATACCGACATGCCCGTTATCCCCATTATATCGACATGCCCGTTACTTCCATTATACCGATATGCCCGTTATACCGACATGCCCGTTGTTCACATTACATTTACATGCCCATTATACCGACATGCCAGTTATTCCCATTATACCGACATGCCCATTATAATTACATACCCGTTATTCCCATTATATTGACATGCCCTTTACACCGACGTGCCCGTTATTCCCACTATATTGACATGCCCATTATTCTCATTATACCGACATGCCCTTTATTCCCATTATACTCACTTGCCCGTTATTCCCATTATACTGACATGCCCGTTATACAGACATGCCCGTTTTTCCCATTATGTCGACATGCCCGTTGTTCCGTTTAATACTCACATTCCATTTATTCCCATAATACTCCCTTGCTCATTGTACCGACATGCCCGTTATTCCCATTATACTCATTTGCGAGTTATTCCCATTATGCCGACATGCCTGTTATACTGACATGCCCGTTATACCCCATTACGCCGATATGCCCGTTATTCCCTTTATGGCGACAGGCCCGTTATTCCCATTATACTGACATGACCTTTATTCTTATTCAACCGACATGCCCATGATACAGACATGCCCATTATGCCGACATGCCCGATGTTCCTATTATACCGACATGCCCGTTATACAGACATGCCCGTCTTCCCCATTATATCGACATACCCATTATTCCCATTATACTGACATGCCCGTTATACCGACATGCCCGTTATTCACATTATGTTTACATGCCCATTAAACCGACATGCCCGTCATTCCTATTATACCGACATGCCCGTTATACCGACATGCCCGTTATTCCCATTATACTCACATGCCAATTACTCCCATTATGCCGACATGCCCGTTTTTCCATTTTTGGCGACATGCCCATTATTCCAATGATGCCGATTTGCCCGTTATACCGACATGCCCGTTGTTCACTTTATATTTACATGCCCATTATACGGACATGCCCGTTATTCCCATTGGACCGACATGCCCGTTATTCTCATTATATTCACATACAGATTATACCGACATGCCCGTTCTTCCCATTATACCGACATGCCCCTTATGGCGACATGCCCATTATAGCGACATGCCCGTTCTTGCCATTATGCCGACATGCCCGTTTTTCCCATTTTATCGACATCCCATTACACTGACATGCCCGTGATACAGACATGCCTGTTATCGCCATTTTACCGACATGCCCATTATACCGACATGCCCATTATGGCGACATGCCCGATATTCCCATTATATCGACATGCCCGTTATTCTCATTATACTGATGTGCCCAATATACTGACATGCCCGTTATTCCCATTACACCGAAATGCCCGTTATTCCCATTATGGCGACAGGCCCGTTATTCCCATTATACTGACATGACCGTTATTCCTATTCTACCGACATGCCCATTATACAGACATGCCTATTATGCCGACATGCCCGATGTTCCCATTATACCGACATGCCCGATCTTCCCATTACACTGACATGCCCGTTGTACAGACATGCCTTTTTCCCACTATATCGACATGACGATTACTCCCATTATACTGACATGCCCATTATACCGACATGCCCGTTATTCCGTTTAATACTCACATTCCAATTATTCCCATTATGCCGACATGCCCATTATACCGACATGCCCATTATGGCGACATGCCCGTCATTCCCATTATATCGACATGCCCGTTATTCTCATTATACTGATGTGCCCAATATACTGACATGCCCGTTATTCCCATTACACCGACATGCCCGATATTCCCATTATGTCGACAGGTCCGTTATTCCCATTATACTGACATGACCGTTATTCCTTTTCTACCGACATGCCCATTATACAGACATGCCTATTATGCCGACATGCCCGATGTTCCCATTATAACGACATGCCCGTTCTTCCCATTATACTGACATGCCCGTTGTACAGACATGCCTTTTTTCCCATTATATCGACATGACCATTATTCCCATTATACTGACATGCCTGTTATACCGACATGCCCGTTTTTCCCATTATATCGACATGACCATTATTCCCATTATACCGATATGCCCGTTATACCGACATGCCCGTTATTCACATTATATTTACATGCCCATTAAACCGACATGCCCGTTATTCCCATTATACCGACATGTCCATTATAATTACATACCTGTTATTACCATTATATTGACATGCCCTTTATACCGACGTGCCCGTTATTCCCATTATATTGACATTCCCATTATTCTCATTATACCGACATGCCCGTTATACAGACATGCCCGGTATTCCCATTATACTGACATGCCCGTTATTCCCATTATACTGACATGCCCGTTATACAGACATGCCCGTTTTTCCCATTATATCGACATGCCCGTTATTCCGTTTAATACTCACATTTCAATTATTCCCATAATACTCCCTTGCCCATTATACCGACATGCCCGTTATTCCTATTACACTCATATGCTAGTTATTCCCATTATGCCGACATGCCCGTTATACTGACATGCCCGTTATACCCCATTACGCCGACATCCCCGTTATTCCCTTTATGGCGACAGGCCCGTTATTCCCATTATACTGACATGACCGTTATTCTTATTCTACCGACATGCCCATTATGCAGACATGCCTATTATGCCGACATGCCCGATGTTCCCATTATACCGACATGCCCGTTATACAGACATGCCCGTTTTCCCCATTACATCGACATACCCATTACTCCCTTTATACTGACATGCCCGTTGTTCCTATTCTACCGATATACCCATTATCCAGACATGCCCGTTATTCCCATTATATTGACATCCTCATTATTCTCCATATACCGACATGTGAGTGTTATTCCCATAATACTGACATGCCCGTTATACCCATTATACTGACATGCCCGTTATTCCC
The DNA here is from genome assembly GCF_037392515.1 of Haliotis asinina. Taxonomy (NCBI): domain Eukaryota; kingdom Metazoa; phylum Mollusca; class Gastropoda; order Lepetellida; family Haliotidae; genus Haliotis; species Haliotis asinina. The sequence continues at coordinate 2,898,015 of NC_090291.1, forward strand.
ATTATATTGACATGCCCGTTATACTGACATACCCATTATTCAAATTATACCGACATGCCCGTTATTCCGATTATACTCACATGCCAGTCCTTCCCATCATACTGACATGCCCATTATTCCCATGATACCTATATGCCCATTGCACTGACATGAACGTTTTTCCCGTTATGTTGACATGCCCATTATGTCGATATGCCCATGATGCCGACATGCCCGTTATTCCCATTATACCGACATGTCCGTTTTTCACATTATGCCGAGATGCCCCTTATTCTCGTTATATTCACATGCAGATTATACTGACAGGCCCATTATTCCTATTATACTGACATGCCCGTTGTACAGACATGCCCGTTATATCGACATGCCCGATATTCCCATTATACCGACATGCCCGTTTTTCCCATTATACCGACATGCCCGTTATTCCCATTATACCGACATGCCAGTTATTCCCATTATACCGACATGCCCCTTATAGTTACATACCCGTTGTTCCCTTTATATTGACATGCCCGTTGTACTGACATGCCCGATTTTCCCATTATACCGACATGCCCGTTATACAGACATGCCAGTTTTCCCCATTATATCGACATCCCCATTATTCCCATTGTACTGACATGCCCGTTATACCGACATGCCCGTTATCCCCATTATATCGACATGCCCGTTACTTCCATTATACCGATATGCCCGTTATACCGACATGCCCGTTGTTCACATTACATTTACATGCCCATTATACCGACATGCCAGTTATTCCCATTATACCGACATGCCCATTATAATTACATACCCGTTATTCCCATTATATTGACATGCCCTTTACACCGACGTGCCCGTTATTCCCACTATATTGACATGCCCATTATTCTCATTATACCGACATGCCCTTTATTCCCATTATACTCACTTGCCCGTTATTCCCATTATACTGACATGCCCGTTATACAGACATGCCCGTTTTTCCCATTATGTCGACATGCCCGTTGTTCCGTTTAATACTCACATTCCATTTATTCCCATAATACTCCCTTGCTCATTGTACCGACATGCCCGTTATTCCCATTATACTCATTTGCGAGTTATTCCCATTATGCCGACATGCCTGTTATACTGACATGCCCGTTATACCCCATTACGCCGATATGCCCGTTATTCCCTTTATGGCGACAGGCCCGTTATTCCCATTATACTGACATGACCTTTATTCTTATTCAACCGACATGCCCATGATACAGACATGCCCATTATGCCGACATGCCCGATGTTCCTATTATACCGACATGCCCGTTATACAGACATGTCCGTCTTCCCCATTATATCGACATACCCATTATTCCCATTATACTGACATGCCCGTTATACCGACATGCCCGTTATTCACATTATGTTTACATGCCCATTAAACCGACATGCCCGTCATTCCTATTATACCGACATGCCCGTTATACCGACATGCCCGTTATTCCCATTATACTCACATGCCAATTACTCCCATTATGCCGACATGCCCGTTTTTCCATTTTTGGCGACATGCCCATTATTCCAATGATGCCGATTTGCCCGTTATACCGACATGCCCGTTGTTCACTTTATATTTACATGCCCATTATACGGACATGCCCGTTATTCCCATTGGACCGACATGCCCGTTATTCTCATTATATTCACATACAGATTATACCGACATGCCCGTTCTTCCCATTATACCGACATGCCCCTTATGGCGACATGCCCATTATAGCGACATGCCCGTTCTTGCCATTATGCCGACATGCCCGTTTTTCCCATTTTATCGACATCCCATTACACTGACATGCCCGTGATACAGACATGCCTGTTATCGCCATTTTACCGACATGCCCATTATACCGACATGCCCATTATGGCGACATGCCCGATATTCCCATTATATCGACATGCCCGTTATTCTCATTATACTGATGTGCCCAATATACTGACATGCCCGTTATTCCCATTACACCGAAATGCCCGTTATTCCCATTATGGCGACAGGCCCGTTATTCCCATTATACTGACATGACCGTTATTCCTATTCTACCGACATGCCCATTATACAGACATGCCTATTATGCCGACATGCCCGTTTTTCCCATTATACCGACATGCCCGATCTTCCCATTACACTGACATGCCCGTTGTACAGACATGCCTTTTTCCCACTATATCGACATGACGATTACTCCCATTATACTGACATGCCCATTATACCGACATGCCCGTTATTCCGTTTAATACTCACATTCCAATTATTCCCATTATGCCGACATGCCCATTATACCGACATGCCCATTATGGCGACATGCCCGTCATTCCCATTATATCGACATGCCCGTTATTCTCATTATACTGATGTGCCCAATATACTGACATGCCCGTTATTCCCATTACACCGACATGCCCGATATTCCCATTATGTCGACAGGTCCGTTATTCCCATTATACTGACATGACCGTTATTCCTTTTCTACCGACATGCCCATTATACAGACATGCCTATTATGCCGACATGCCCGATGTTCCCATTATAACGACATGCCCGTTCTTCCCATTATACTGACATGCCCGTTGTACAGACATGCCTTTTTTCCCATTATATCGACATGACCATTATTCCCATTATACTGACATGCCTGTTATACCGACATGCCCGTTTTTCCCATTATATCGACATGACCATTATTCCCATTATACCGATATGCCCGTTATACCGACATGCCCGTTATTCACATTATATTTACATGCCCATTAAACCGACATGCCCGTTATTCCCATTATACCGACATGTCCATTATAATTACATACCTGTTATTACCATTATATTGACATGCCCTTTATACCGACGTGCCCGTTATTCCCATTATATTGACATTCCCATTATTCTCATTATACCGACATGCCCGTTATACAGACATGCCCGGTATTCCCATTATACTGACATGCCCGTTATTCCCATTATACTGACATGCCCGTTATACAGACATGCCCGTTTTTCCCATTATATCGACATGCCCGTTATTCCGTTTAATACTCACATTTCAATTATTCCCATAATACTCCCTTGCCCATTATACCGACATGCCCGTTATTCCTATTACACTCATATGCTAGTTATTCCCATTATGCCGACATGCCCGTTATACTGACATGCCCGTTATACCCCATTACGCCGACATCCCCGTTATTCCCTTTATGGCGACAGGCCCGTTATTCCCATTATACTGACATGACCGTTATTCTTATTCTACCGACATGCCCATTATGCAGACATGCCTATTATGCCGACATGCCCGATGTTCCCATTATACCGACATGCCCGTTATACAGACATGCCCGTTTTCCCCATTACATCGACATACCCATTACTCCCTTCATACTGACATGCCCGTTGTTCCTATTCTACCGATATACCCATTATCCAGACATGCCCGTTATTCCCATTATATTGACATCCTCATTATTCTCCATATACCGACATGTGAGTGTTATTCCCATAATACTGACATGCCCGTTATACCCATTATACTGACATGCCCGTTATTCCCATTATATTGACATGCCCGTTATACTGACATACCCATTATTCAAATTATACCGACATGCCCGTTATTCCGATTATACTCACATGCCAGTCCTTCCCATCATACTGACATGCCCATTATTCCCATGATACCTATATGCCCATTGCACTGACATGAACGTTTTTCCCGTTATGTTGACATGCCCATTATGTCGATATGCCCATGATGCCGACATGCCCGTTATTCCCATTATACCGACATGTCCGTTTTTCACATTATGCCGAGATGCCCCTTATTCTCGTTATATTCACATGCAGATTATACTGACAGGCCCATTATTCCTATTATACTGACATGCCCGTTGTACAGACATGCCCGTTATATCGACATGCCCGATATTCCCATTATACCGACATGCCCGTTTTTCCCATTATACCGACATGCCCGTTATTCCCATTATACCGACATGCCAGTTATTCCCATTATACCGACATGCCCCTTATAGTTACATACCCGTTGTTCCCATTATATTGTCATGCCCGTTGTACTGACATGCCCGATTTTCCCATTATACCGACATGCCCGTTATACAGACATGCCAGTTTTCCCCATTATATCGACATCCCCATTATTCCCATTGTACTGACATGCCCGTTATACCGACATGCCCGTTATCCCCATTATATCGACATGCCCGTTACTTCCGTTATACCGATATGCCCGTTATACCGACATGCCCGTTGTTCACATTACATTTACATGCCCATTATACCGACATGCCAGTTATTCCCATTATACCGACATGCCCATTATAATTACATACCCGTTATTCCTATTATATTGACATGCCCTTTACACCGACGTGCCCGTTATTCCCACTATATTGACATGCCCATTATTCTCATTATACCGACATGCCCTTTATTCCCATTATACTCACTTGCCCGTTATTCCCATTATACTGACATGACCTTTATTCTTATTCAACCGACATGCCCATGATACAGACATGCCCATTATGCCGACATGCCCGATGTTCCTATTATACCGACATGCCCGTTATACAGACATGTCCGTCTTCCCCATTATATCGACATACCCATTATTCCCATTATACTGACATGCCCGTTATACCGACATGCCCGTTATTCACATTATGTTTACATGCCCATTAAACCGACATGCCCGTCATTCCTATTATACCGACATGCCCGTTATACCGACATGCCCGTTATTCCCATTATACTCACATGCCAATTACTCCCATTATGCCGACATGCCCGTTTTTCCATTTTTGGCGACATGCCCATTATTCCAATGATGCCGATTTGCCCGTTATACCGACATGCCCGTTGTTCACTTTATATTTACATGCCCATTATACGGACATGCCCGTTATTCCCATTGGACCGACATGCCCGTTATTCTCATTATATTCACATACAGATTATACCGACATGCCCGTTCTTCCCATTATACCGACATGCCCCTTATGGCGACATGCCCATTATAGCGACATGCCCGTTCTTGCCATTATGCCGACATGCCCGTTTTTCCCATTTTATCGACATCCCATTACACTGACATGCCCGTGATACAGACATGCCTGTTATCGCCATTTTACCGACATGCCCATTATACCGACATGCCCATTATGGCGACATGCCCGATATTCCCATTATATCGACATGCCCGTTATTCTCATTATACTGATGTGCCCAATATACTGACATGCCCGTTATTCCCATTACACCGAAATGCCCGTTATTCCCATTATGGCGACAGGCCCGTTATTCCCATTATACTGACATGACCGTTATTCCTATTCTACCGACATGCCCATTATACAGACATGCCTATTATGCCGACATGCCCGATGTTCCCATTATACCGACATGCCCGATCTTCCCATTACACTGACATGCCCGTTGTACAGACATGCCTTTTTCCCACTATATCGACATGACGATTACTCCCATTATACTGACATGCCCATTATACCGACATGCCCGTTATTCCGTTTAATACTCACATTCCAATTATTCCCATTATGCCGACATGCCCATTATACCGACATGCCCATTATGGCGACATGCCCGTCATTCCCATTATATCGACATGCCCGTTATTCTCATTATACTGATGTGCCCAATATACTGACATGCCCGTTATTCCCATTACACCGACATGCCCGATATTCCCATTATGTCGACAGGTCCGTTATTCCCATTATACTGACATGACCGTTATTCCTTTTCTACCGACATGCCCATTATACAGACATGCCTATTATGCCGACATGCCCGATGTTCCCATTATAACGACATGCCCGTTCTTCCCATTATACTGACATGCCCGTTGTACAGACATGCCTTTTTTCCCATTATATCGACATGACCATTATTCCCATTATACTGACATGCCTGTTATACCGACATGCCCGTTTTTCCCATTATATCGACATGACCATTATTCCCATTATACCGATATGCCCGTTATACCGACATGCCCGTTATTCACATTATATTTACATGCCCATTAAACCGACATGCCCGTTATTCCCATTATACCGACATGTCCATTATAATTACATACCTGTTATTACCATTATATTGACATGCCCTTTATACCGACGTGCCCGTTATTCCCATTATATTGACATTCCCATTATTCTCATTATACCGACATGCCCGTTATACAGACATGCCCGGTATTCCCATTATACTGACATGCCCGTTATTCCCATTATACTGACATGCCCGTTATACAGACATGCCCGTTTTTCCCATTATATCGACATGCCCGTTATTCCGTTTAATACTCACATTTCAATTATTCCCATAATACTCCCTTGCCCATTATACCGACATGCCCGTTATTCCTATTACACTCATATGCTAGTTATTCCCATTATGCCGACATGCCCGTTATACTGACATGCCCGTTATACCCCATTACGCCGACATCCCCGTTATTCCCTTTATGGCGACAGGCCCGTTATTCCCATTATACTGACATGACCGTTATTCTTATTCTACCGACATGCCCATTATGCAGACATGCCTATTATGCCGACATGCCCGATGTTCCCATTATACCGACATGCCCGTTATACAGACATGCCCGTTTTCCCCATTACATCGACATACCCATTACTCCCTTTATACTGACATGCCCGTTGTTCCTATTCTACCGATATACCCATTATCCAGACATGCCCGTTATTCCCATTATATTGACATCCTCATTATTCTCCATATACCGACATGTGAGTGTTATTCCCATAATACTGACATGCCCGTTATACCCATTATACTGACATGCCCGTTATTCCCATTATATTGACATGCCCGTTATACTGACATACCCATTATTCAAATTATACCGACATGCCCGTTATTCCGATTATACTCACATGCCAGTCCTTCCCATCATACTGACATGCCCATTATTCCCATGATACCTATATGCCCATTGCACTGACATGAACGTTTTTCCCGTTATGTTGACATGCCCATTATGTCGATATGCCCATGATGCCGACATGCCCGTTATTCCCATTATACCGACATGTCCGTTTTTCACATTATGCCGAGATGCCCCTTATTCTCGTTATATTCACATGCAGATTATACTGACAGGCCCATTATTCCTATTATACTGACATGCCCGTTGTACAGACATGCCCGTTATATCGACATGCCCGATATTCCCATTATACCGACATGCCCGTTTTTCCCATTATACCGACATGCCCGTTATTCCCATTATACCGACATGCCAGTTATTCCCATTATACCGACATGCCCCTTATAGTTACATACCCGTTGTTCCCTTTATATTGACATGCCCGTTGTACTGACATGCCCGATTTTCCCATTATACCGACATGCCCGTTATACAGACATGCCAGTTTTCCCCATTATATCGACATCCCCATTATTCCCATTGTACTGACATGCCCGTTATACCGACATGCCCGTTATCCCCATTATATCGACATGCCCGTTACTTCCATTATACCGATATGCCCGTTATACCGACATGCCCGTTGTTCACATTACATTTACATGCCCATTATACCGACATGCCAGTTATTCCCATTATACCGACATGCCCATTATAATTACATACCCGTTATTCCCATTATATTGACATGCCCTTTACACCGACGTGCCCGTTATTCCCACTATATTGACATGCCCATTATTCTCATTATACCGACATGCCCTTTATTCCCATTATACTCACTTGCCCGTTATTCCCATTATACTGACATGCCCGTTATACAGACATGCCCGTTTTTCCCATTATGTCGACATGCCCGTTGTTCCGTTTAATACTCACATTCCATTTATTCCCATAATACTCCCTTGCTCATTGTACCGACATGCCCGTTATTCCCATTATACTCATTTGCGAGTTATTCCCATTATGCCGACATGCCTGTTATACTGACATGCCCGTTATACCCCATTACGCCGATATGCCCGTTATTCCCTTTATGGCGACAGGCCCGTTATTCCCATTATACTGACATGACCTTTATTCTTATTCAACCGACATGCCCATGATACAGACATGCCCATTATGCCGACATGCCCGATGTTCCTATTATACCGACATGCCCGTTATACAGACATGTCCGTCTTCCCCATTATATCGACATACCCATTATTCCCATTATACTGACATGCCCGTTATACCGATATGCCCGTTATTCACATTATGTTTACATGCCCATTAAACCGACATGCCCGTCATTCCTATTATACCGACATGCCCGTTATACCGACATGCCCGTTATTCCCATTATACTCACATGCCAATTACTCCCATTATGCCGACATGCCCGTTTTTCCATTTTTGGCGACATGCCCATTATTCCAATGATGCCGATTTGCCCGTTATACCGACATGCCCGTTGTTCACTTTATATTTACATGCCCATTATACGGACATGCCCGTTATTCCCATTGGACCGACATGCCCGTTATTCTCATTATATTCACATACAGATTATACCGACATGCCCGTTCTTCCCATTATACCGACATGCCCCTTATGGCGACATGCCCATTATAGCGACATGCCCGTTCTTGCCATTATGCCGACATGCCCGTTTTTCCCATTTTATCGACATCCCATTACACTGACATGCCCGTGATACAGACATGCCTGTTATCGCCATTTTACCGACATGCCCATTATACCGACATGCCCATTATGGCGACATGCCCGATATTCCCATTATATCGACATGCCCGTTATTCTCATTATACTGATGTGCCCAATATACTGACATGCCCGTTATTCCCATTACACCGAAATGCCCGTTATTCCCATTATGGCGACAGGCCCGTTATTCCCATTATACTGACATGACCGTTATTCCTATTCTACCGACATGCCCATTATACAGACATGCCTATTATGCCGACATGCCCGATGTTCCCATTATACCGACATGCCCGATCTTCCCATTACACTGACATGCCCGTTGTACAGACATGCCTTTTTCCCACTATATCGACATGACGATTACTCCCATTATACTGACATGCCCATTATACCGACATGCCCGTTATTCCGTTTAATACTCACATTCCAATTATTCCCATTATGCCGACATGCCCATTATACCGACATGCCCATTATGGCGACATGCCCGTCATTCCCATTATATCGACATGCCCGTTATTCTCATTATACTGATGTGCCCAATATACTGACATGCCCGTTATTCCCATTACACCGACATGCCCGATATTCCCATTATGTCGACAGGTCCGTTATTCCCATTATACTGACATGACCGTTATTCCTTTTCTACCGACATGCCCATTATACAGACATGCCTATTATGCCGACATGCCCGATGATCCCATTATAACGACATGCCCGTTCTTCCCATTATACTGACATGCCCGTTGTACAGACATGCCTTTTTTCCCATTATATCGACATGACCATTATTCCCATTATACTGACATGCCTGTTATACCGACATGCCCGTTTTTCCCATTATATCGACATGACCATTATTCCCATTATACCGATATGCCCGTTATACCGACATGCCCGTTATTCACATTATATTTACATGCCCATTAAACCGACATGCCCGTTATTCCCATTATACCGACATGTCCATTATAATTACATACCTGTTATTACCATTATATTGACATGCCCTTTATACCGACGTGCCCGTTATTCCCATTATATTGACATTCCCATTATTCTCATTATACCGACATGCCCGTTATACAGACATGCCCGGTATTCCCATTATACTGACATGCCCGTTATTCCCATTATACTGACATGCCCGTTATACAGACATGCCCGTTTTTCCCATTATATCGACATGCCCGTTATTCCGTTTAATACTCACATTTCAATTATTCCCATAATACTCCCTTGCCCATTATACCGACATGCCCGTTATTCCTATTACACTCATATGCTAGTTATTCCCATTATGCCGACATGCCCGTTATACTGACATGCCCGTTATTCCCCATTACGCCGACATCCCCGTTATTCCCTTTATGGCGACAGGCCCGTTATTCCCATTATACTGACATGACCGTTATTCCTATTCTACCGACATGCCCATTATACAGACATGCCTATTATGCCGACATGCCCGATGTTCCCATTATACCGACATGCCCGATCTTCCCATTACACTGACATGCCCGTTGTACAGACATGCCTTTTTCCCACTATATCGACATGACGATTACTCCCATTATACTGACATGCCCATTATACCGACATGCCCGTTATTCCGTTTAATACTCACATTCCAATTATTCCCATTATGCCGACATGCCCATTATACCGACATGCCCATTATGGCGACATGCCCGTCATTCCCATTATATCGACATGCCCGTTATTCTCATTATACTGATGTGCCCAATATACTGACATGCCCGTTATTCCCATTACACCGACATGCCCGATATTCCCATTATGTCGACAGGTCCGTTATTCCCATTATACTGACATGACCGTTATTCCTTTTCTACCGACATGCCCATTATACAGACATGCCTATTATGCCGACATGCCCGATGTTCCCATTATAACGACATGCCCGTTCTTCCCATTATACTGACATGCCCGTTGTACAGACATGCCTTTTTTCCCATTATATCGACATGACCATTATTCCCATTATACTGACATGCCTGTTATACCGACATGCCCGTTTTTCCCATTATATCGACATGACCATTATTCCCATTATACCGATATGCCCGTTATACCGACATGCCCGTTATTCACATTATATTTACATGCCCATTAAACCGACATGCCCGTTATTCCCATTATACCGACATGTCCATTATAATTACATACCTGTTATTACCATTATATTGACATGCCCTTTATACCGACGTGCCCGTTATTCCCATTATATTGACATTCCCATTATTCTCATTATACCGACATGCCCGTTATACAGACATGCCCGGTATTCCCATTATACTGACATGCCCGTTATTCCCATTATACTGACATGCCCGTTATACAGACATGCCCGTTTTTCCCATTATATCGACATGCCCGTTATTCCGTTTAATACTCACATTTCAATTATTCCCATAATACTCCCTTGCCCATTATACCGACATGCCCGTTATTCCTATTACACTCATATGCTAGTTATTCCCATTATGCCGACATGCCCGTTATACTGACATGCCCGTTATACCCCATTACGCCGACATCCCCGTTATTCCCTTTATGGCGACAGGCCCGTTATTCCCATTATACTGACATGACCGTTATTCTTATTCTACCGACATGCCCATTATGCAGACATGCCTATTATGCCGACATGCCCGATGTTCCCATTATACCGACATGCCCGTTATACAGACATGCCCGTTTTCCCCATTACATCGACATACCCATTACTCCCTTTATACTGACATGCCCGTTGTTCCTATTCTACCGATATACCCATTATCCAGACATGCCCGTTATTCCCATTATATTGACATCCTCATTATTCTCCATATACCGACATGTGAGTGTTATTCCCATAATACTGACATGCCCGTTATACCCATTATACTGACATGCCCGTTATTCCCATTATATTGACATGCCCGTTATACTGACATACCCATTATTCAAATTATACCGACATGCCCGTTATTCTCATTATACTCACATGCCAGTCCTTCCCATCATACTGACATGCCCATTATTCCCATGATACCTATATGCCCATTGCACTGACATGAACGTTTTTCCCGTTATGTTGACATGCCCATTATGTCGATATGCCCATGATGCCGACATGCCCGTTATTCCCATTATACCGACATGTCCGTTTTTCACATTATGCCGAGATGCCCCTTATTCTCGTTATATTCACATGCAGATTATACTGACAGGCCCATTATTCCTATTATACTGACATGCCCGTTGTACAGACATGCCCGTTATATCGACATGCCCGATATTCCCATTATACCGACATGCCCGTTTTTCCCATTATACCGACATGCCCGTTATTCCCATTATACCGACATGCCAGTTATTCCCATTATACCGACATGCCCCTTATAGTTACATACCCGTTGTTCCCTTTATATTGACATGCCCGTTGTACTGACATGCCCGATTTTCCCATTATACCGACATGCCCGTTATACAGACATGCCAGTTTTCCCCATTATATCGACATCCCCATTATTCCCATTGTACTGACATGCCCGTTATACCGACATGCCCGTTATCCCCATTATATCGACATGCCCGTTACTTCCATTATACCGATATGCCCGTTATACCGACATGCCCGTTGTTCACATTACATTTACATGCCCATTATACCGACATGCCAGTTATTCCCATTATACCGACATGCCCATTATAATTACATACCCGTTATTCCCATTATATTGACATGCCCTTTACACCGACGTGCCCGTTATTCCCACTATATTGACATGCCCATTATTCTCATTATACCGACATGCCCTTTATTCCCATTATACTCACTTGCCCGTTATTCCCATTATACTGACATGCCCGTTATACAGACATGCCCGTTTTTCCCATTATGTCGACATGCCCGTTGTTCCGTTTAATACTCACATTCCATTTATTCCCATAATACTCCCTTGCTCATTGTACCGACATGCCCGTTATTCCCATTATACTCATTTGCGAGTTATTCCCATTATGCCGACATGCCTGTTATACTGACATGCCCGTTATACCCCATTACGCCGATATGCCCGTTATTCCCTTTATGGCGACAGGCCCGTTATTCCCATTATACTGACATGACCTTTATTCTTATTCAACCGACATGCCCATGATACAGACATGCCCATTATGCCGACATGCCCGATGTTCCTATTATACCGACATGCCCGTTATACAGACATGCCCGTCTTCCCCATTATATCGACATACCCATTATTCCCATTATACTGACATGCCCGTTATACCGACATGCCCGTTATTCACATTATGTTTACATGCCCATTAAACCGACATGCCCGTCATTCCTATTATACCGACATGCCCGTTATACCGACATGCCCGTTATTCCCATTATACTGACATGCCAATTACTCCCATTATGCCGACATGCCCGTTTTTCCATTTTTGGCGACATGCCCATTATTCCAATGATGCCGATTTGCCCGTTATACCGACATGCCCGTTGTTCACTTTATATTTACATGCCCATTATACGGACATGCCCGTTATTCCCATTGGACCGACATGCCCGTTATTCTCATTATATTCACATACAGATTATACCGACATGCCCGTTCTTCCCATTATACCGACATGCCCCTTATGGCGACATGCCCATTATAGCGACATGCCCGTTCTTGCCATTATGCCGACATGCCCGTTTTTCCCATTTTATCGACATCCCATTACACTGACATGCCCGTGATACAGACATGCCTGTTATCGCCATTTTACCGACATGCCCATTATACCGACATGCCCATTATGGCGACATGCCCGATATTCCCATTATATCGACATGCCCGTTATTCTCATTATACTGATGTGCCCAATATACTGACATGCCCGTTATTCCCATTACACCGAAATGCCCGTTATTCCCATTATGGCGACAGGCCCGTTATTCCCATTATACTGACATGACCGTTATTCCTATTCTACCGACATGCCCATTATACAGACATGCCTATTATGCCGACATGCCCGATGTTCCCATTATACCGACATGCCCGATCTTCCCATTACACTGACATGCCCGTTGTACAGACATGCCTTTTTCCCACTATATCGACATGACGATTACTCCCATTATACTGACATGCCCATTATACCGACATGCCCGTTATTCCGTTTAATACTCACATTCCAATTATTCCCATTATGCCGACATGCCCATTATACCGACATGCCCATTATGGCGACATGCCCGTCATTCCCATTATATCGACATGCCCGTTATTCTCATTATACTGATGTGCCCAATATACTGACATGCCCGTTATTCCCATTACACCGACATGCCCGATATTCCCATTATGTCGACAGGTCCGTTATTCCCATTATACTGACATGACCGTTATTCCTTTTCTACCGACATGCCCGTTATACAGACATGCCCGGTATTCCCATTATACTGACATGCCCGTTATTCCCATTATACTGACATGCCCGTTATACAGACATGCCCGTTTTTCCCATTATATCGACATGCCCGTTATTCCGTTTAATACTCACATTTCAATTATTCCCATAATACTCCCTTGCCCATTATACCGACATGCCCGTTATTCCTATTACACTCATATGCTAGTTATTCCCATTATGCCGACATGCCCGTTATACTGACATGCCCGTTATACCCCATTACGCCGACATCCCCGTTATTCCCTTTATGGCGACAGGCCCGTTATTCCCATTATACTGACATGACCGTTATTCTTATTCTACCGACATGCCCACTATGCAGACATGCCTATTATGCCGACATGCCCGATGTTCCCATTATACCGACATGCCCGTTATACAGACATGCCCGTTTTCCCCATTACATCGACATACCCATTACTCCCTTTATACTGACATGCCCGTTGTTCCTATTCTACCGATATACCCATTATCCACACATGCCCGTTATTCCCATTATATTGACATCCTCATTATTCTCCATATACCGACATGTGAGTGTTATTCCCATAATACTGACATGCCCGTTATACCCATTATACTGACATGCCCGTTATTCCCATTATATTGACATGCCCGTTATACTGACATACCCATTATTCAAATTATACCGACATGCCCGTTATTCCGATTATACTCACATGCCAGTCCTTCCCATCATACTGACATGCCCATTATTCCCATGATACCTATATGCCCATTGCACTGACATGAACGTTTTTCCCGTTATGTTGACATGCCCATTATGTCGATATGCCCATGATGCCGACATGCCCGTTATTCCCATTATACCGACATGTCCGTTTTTCACATTATGCCGAGATGCCCCTTATTCTCGTTATATTCACATGCAGATTATACTGACAGGCCCATTATTCCTATTATACTGACATGCCCGTTGTACAGACATGCCCGTTATATCGACATGCCCGATATTCCCATTATACCGACATGCCCGTTTTTCCCATTATACCGACATGCCCGTTATTCCCATTATACCGACATGCCATTTATTCCCATTATACCGACATGCCCCTTATAGTTACATACCCGTTGTTCCCTTTATATTGACATGCCCGTTGTACTGACATGCCCGATTTTCCCATTATACCGACATGCCCGTTATACAGACATGCCAGTTTTCCCCATTATATCGACATCCCCATTATTCCCATTGTACTGACATGCCCGTTATACCGACATGCCCGTTATCCCCATTATATCGACATGCCCGTTACTTCCATTATACCGATATGCCCGTTATGCCGACATGCCCGTTGTTCACATTACATTTACATGCCCATTATACCGACATGCCAGTTATTCCCATTATACCGACATGCCCATTATAATTACATACCCGTTATTCCCATTATATTGACATGCCCTTTACACCGACGTGCCCGTTATTCCCACTATATTGACATGCCCACTATTCTCATTATACCGACATGCCCTTTATTCCCATTATACTCACTTGCCCGTTATTCCCATTATACTGACATGCCCGTTATACAGACATGCCCGTTTTTCCCATTATGTCGACATGCCCGTTGTTCCGTTTAATACTCACATTCCATTTATTCCCATAATACTCCCTTGCTCATTGTACCGACATGCCCGTTATTCCCATTATACTCATTTGCGAATTATTCCCATTATGCCGACATGCCTGTTATACTGACATGCCCGTTATACCCCATTACGCCGATATGCCCGTTATTCCCTTTATGGCGACAGGCCCGTTATTCCCATTATACTGACATGACCTTTATTCTTATTCAACCGACATGCCCATGATACAGACATGCCCATTATGCCGACATGCCCGATGTTCCTATTATACCGACATGCCCGTTATACAGACATGCCCGTCTTCCCCATTATATCGACATACCCATTATTCCCATTATACTGACATGCCCGTTATACCGACATGCCCGTTATTCACATTATGTTTACATGCCCATTAAACCGACATGCCCGTCATTCCTATTATACCGACATGCCCGTTATACCGACATGCCCGTTATTCCCATTATACTCACATGCCAATTACTCCCATTATGCCGACATGCCCGTTTTTCCATTTTTGGCGACATGCCCATTATTCCAATGATGCCGATTTGCCCGTTATACCGACAGGCCCGTTGTTCACTTTATATTTACATGCCCATTATACGGACATGCCCGTTATTCCCATTGGACCGACATGCCCGTTATTCTCATTATATTCACATACAGATTATACCGACATGCCCGTTCTTCCCATTATACCGACATGCCCCTTATGGCGACATGCCCATTATAGCGACATGCCCGTTCTTGCCATTATGCCGACATGCCCGTTTTTCCCATTTTATCGACATCCCATTATACTGACATGCCCGTGATACAGACATGCCTGTTATCGCCATTTTACCGACATGCCCATTATACCGACATGCCCATTATGGCGACATGCCCGATATTCCCATTATATCGACATGCCCGTTATTCTCATTATACTGATGTGCCCAATATACTGACATGCCCGTTATTCCCATTACACCGAAATGCCCGTTATTCCCATTATGGCGACAGGCCCGTTATTCCCATTATACTGACATGACCGTTATTCCTATTCTACCGACATGCCCATTATACAGACATGCCTATTATGCCGACATGCCCGATGTTCCCATTATACCGACATGCCCGATCTTCCCATTACACTGACATGCCCGTTGTACAGACATGCCTTTTTCCCACTATATCGACATGACGATTACTCCCATTATACTGACATGCCCATTATACCGACATGCCCGTTATTCCGTTTAATACTCACATTCCAATTATTCCCATTATGCCGACATGCCCATTATACCGACATGCCCATTATGGCGACATGCCCGTCATTCCCATTATATCGACATGCCCGTTATTCTCATTATACTGATGTGCCCAATATACTGACATGCCCGTTATTCCCATTACACCGACATGCCCGATATTCCCATTATGTCGACAGGTCCGTTATTCCCATTATACTGACATGACCGTTATTCCTTTTCTACCGACATGCCCATTATACAGACATGCCTATTATGCCGACATGCCCGATGTTCCCATTATAACGACATGCCCGTTCTTCCCATTATACTGACATGCCCGTTGTACAGACATGCCTTTTTTCCCATTATATCGACATGACCATTATTCCCATTATACTGACATGCCTGTTATACCGACATGCCCGTTTTTCCCATTATATCGACATGACCATTATTCCCATTATACCGATATGCCCGTTATACCGACATGCCCGTTATTCACATTATATTTACATGCCCATTAAACCGACATGCCCGTTTTTCCCATTATACCGACATGTCCATTATAATTACATACCTGTTATTACCATTATATTGACATGCCCTTTATACCGACGTGCCCGTTATTCCCATTATATTGACATTCCCATTATTCTCATTATACCGACATGCCCGTTATACAGACATGCCCGGTATTCCCATTATACTGACATGCCCGTTATTCCCATTATACTGACATGCCCGTTATACAGACATGCCCGTTTTTCCCATTATATCGACATGCCCGTTATTCCGTTTAATACTCACATTTCAATTATTCCCATAATACTCCCTTGCCCATTATACCGACATGCCCGTTATTCCTATTACACTCATATGCTAGTTATTCCCATTATGCCGACATGCCCGTTATACTGACATGCCCGTTATACCCCATTACGCCGACATCCCCGTTATTCCCTTTATGGCGACAGGCCCGTTATTCCCATTATACTGACATGACCGTTATTCTTATTCTACCGACATGCCCATTATGCAGACATGCCTATTATGCCGACATGCCCGATGTTCCCATTATACCGACATGCCCGTTATACAGACATGCCCGTTTTCCCCATTACATCGACATACCCATTACTCCCTTTATACTGACATGCCCGTTGTTCCTATTCTACCGATATACCCATTATCCACACATGCCCGTTATTCCCATTATATTGACATCCTCATTATTCTCCATATACCGACATGTGAGTGTTATTCCCATAATACTGACATGCCCGTTATACCCATTATACTGACATGCCCGTTATTCCCATTATATTGACATGCCCGTTATACTGACATACCCATTATTCAAATTATACCGACATGCCCGTTATTCCGATTATACTCACATGCCAGTCCTTCCCATCATACTGACATGCCCATTATTCCCATGATACCTATATGCCCATTGCACTGACATGAACGTTTTTCCCGTTATGTTGACATGCCCATTATGTCGATATGCCCATGATGCCGACATGCCCGTTATTCCCATTATACCGACATGTCCGTTTTTCACATTATGCCGAGATGCCCCTTATTCTCGTTATATTCACATGCAGATTATACTGACAGGCCCATTATTCCTATTATACTGACATGCCCGTTGTACAGACATGCCCGTTATATCGACATGCCCGATATTCCCATTATACCGACATGCCCGTTTTTCCCATTATACCGACATGCCCGTTATTCCCATTATACCGACATGCCAGTTATTCCCATTATACCGACATGCCCCTTATAGTTACATACCCGTTGTTCCCATTATATTGACATGCCCGTTGTACTGACATGCCCGATTTTCCCATTATACCGACATGCCCGTTATACAGACATGCCAGTTTTCCCCATTATATCGACATCCCCATTATTCCCATTGTACTGACATGCCCGTTATACCGACATGCCCGTTATCCCCATTATATCGACATGCCCGTTACTTCCGTTATACCGATATGCCCGTTATACCGACATGCCCGTTGTTCACATTACATTTACATGCCCATTATACCGACATGCCAGTTATTCCCATTATACCGACATGCCCATTATAATTACATACCCGTTATTCCCATTATATTGACATGCCCTTTACACCGACGTGCCCGTTATTCCCACTATATTGACATGCCCACTATTCTCATTATACCGACATGCCCTTTATTCCCATTATACTCACTTGCCCGTTATTCCCATTATACTGACATGCCCGTTATACAGACATGCCCGTTTTTCCCATTATGTCGACATGCCCGTTGTTCCGTTTAATACTCACATTCCATTTATTCCCATAATACTCCCTTGCTCATTGTACCGACATGCCCGTTATTCCCATTATACTCATTTGCGAATTATTCCCATTATGCCGACATGCCTGTTATACTGACATGCCCGTTATACCCCATTACGCCGATATGCCCGTTATTCCCTTTATGGCGACAGGCCCGTTATTCCCATTATACTGACATGACCTTTATTCTTATTCAACCGACATGCCCATGATACAGACATGCCCATTATGCCGACATGCCCGATGTTCCTATTATACCGACATGCCCGTTATACAGACATGCCCGTCTTCCCCATTATATCGACATACCCATTATTCCCATTATACTGACATGCCCGTTATACCGACATGCCCGTTATTCACATTATGTTTACATGCCCATTAAACCGACATGCCCGTCATTCCTATTATACCGACATGCCCGTTATACCGACATGCCCGTTATTCCCATTATACTCACATGCCAATTACTCCCATTATGCCGACATGCCCGTTTTTCCATTTTTGGCGACATGCCCATTATTCCAATGATGCCGATTTGCCCGTTATACCGACAGGCCCGTTGTTCACTTTATATTTACATGCCCATTATACGGACATGCCCGTTATTCCCATTGGACCGACATGCCCGTTATTCTCATTATATTCACATACAGATTATACCGACATGCCCGTTCTTCCCATTATACCGACATGCCCCTTATGGCGACATGCCCATTATAGCGACATGCCCGTTCTTGCCATTATGCCGACATGCCCGTTTTTCCCATTTTATCGACATCCCATTATACTGACATGCCCGTGATACAGACATGCCTGTTATCGCCATTTTACCGACATGCCCATTATACCGACATGCCCATTATGGCGACATGCCCGATATTCCCATTATATCGACATGCCCGTTATTCTCATTATACTGATGTGCCCAATATACTGACATGCCCGTTATTCCCATTACACCGAAATGCCCGTTATTCCCATTATGGCGACAGGCCCGTTATTCCCATTATACTGACATGACCGTTATTCCTATTCTACCGACATGCCCATTATACAGACATGCCTATTATGCCGACATGCCCGATGTTCCCATTATACCGACATGCCCGATCTTCCCATTACACTGACATGCCCGTTGTACAGACATGCCTTTTTCCCACTATATCGACATGACGATTACTCCCATTATACTGACATGCCCATTATACCGACATGCCCGTTATTCCGTTTAACACTCACATTCCAATTATTCCCATTATGCCGACATGCCCATTATACCGACATGCCCATTATGGCGACATGCCCGTCATTCCCATTATATCGACATGCCCGTTATTCTCATTATACTGATGTGCCCAATATACTGACATGCCCGTTATTCCCATTACACCGACATGCCCGATATTCCCATTATGTCGACAGGTCCGTTATTCCCATTATACTGACATGACCGTTATTCCTTTTCTACCGACATGCCCATTATACAGACATGCCTATTATGCCGACATGCCCGATGTTCCCATTATAACGACATGCCCGTTCTTCCCATTATACTGACATGCCCGTTGTACAGACATGCCTTTTTTCCCATTATATCGACATGACCATTATTCCCATTATACTGACATGCCTGTTATACCGACATGTCCGTTTTTCCCATTATATCGACATGACCATTATTCCCATTATACCGATATGCCCGTTATACCGACATGCCCGTTATTCACATTATATTTACATGCCCATTAAACCGACATGCCCGTTATTCCCATTATACCGACATGTCCATTATAATTACATACCTGTTATTACCATTATATTGACATGCCCTTTATACCGACGTGCCCGTTATTCCCATTATATTGACATTCCCATTATTCTCATTATACCGACATGCCCGTTATACAGACATGCCCGGTATTCCCATTATACTGACATGCCCGTTATTCCCATTATACTGACATGCCCGTTATACAGACATGCCCGTTTTTCCCATTATATCGACATGCCCGTTATTCCGTTTAATACTCACATTTCAATTATTCCCATAATACTCCCTTGCCCATTATACCGACATGCCCGTTATTCCTATTACACTCATATGCTAGTTATTCCCATTATGCCGACATGCCCGTTATACTGACATGCCCGTTATACCCCATTACGCCGACATCCCCGTTATTCCCTTTATGGCGACAGGCCCGTTATTCCCATTATACTGACATGACCGTTATTCTTATTCAACCGACATGCCCATTATAATTACATACCCGTTATTACCATTATATTGACATGCCCTTTACACCGACGTGCCCGTTATTCCCATTATATTGACATGCCCATTATTCTCATTATGCCGACATGCCCGATGTTCCCATTCTATCGACATGCCCGTTATTCTCATTATACTGATGTGCCCAATATACTGAAATGCCCGTTATTCCCACTATGGCGACAGGCCCGTTATTCCCATTATACTGACATGACCGTTGTTCCTATTCTACCGACATGTCCATTATACAGACATGCCTATTATGCCGACATGCCCGATGTTCCCATTATAACGACATGCCCGTTCTTCCCATTATACTGACATGCCCGGTGTACAGATATGCCTTTTTTCCCATTAAATCGACATGACCATTATTCCCATTATACTGACATGCCCGTTATACCGACATGAACGTTTTTCCCATTATATCGACATGACCATTATTCCCATTATACCGATATCCCCGTTATTCACATTACACCGACATGCCCGTTATTCACATTATGCCGACATGCCCGTTATTCCCACTATACTGACATGTCCGTTATTCCTATTCTACCGACATGCCCATTATACAGACATGACCATTGTGCCGACATGCCCGATGTTCCCATTATGCCGACATGCCCGTTCTTCCTATTACACTGACATGCCCGTTATACCCCATTACGCCGACATGCCTGTTATTCTCATTAGATTCACATGCAGATTACACCGAGATGCCTGTTGTTCCCATTATACCGACATGTCCGTTCTTCCAATTATACCGACATGCCCGTTATTCCCATTCTGCCGACATGCCCCTTATTCTCATTATATTCACAGCAGATTATACCGACATGCCCGTTCTTCCCATTATACCGACATGCCCATTATACCGACATGCCCGTTATTCATGTTGTGTTGACATGCCCATTATACCGATGTGCCCATGATGTTGACATGCCCATTATGCCGAAATGCCCGTTATTCCCATTATAGCAACATGCCCGTTTTTCCCATTATGCCGACATGCCCCTTATTCTTATTATATTCACATGCAGATTATACTGACATGCCCGTTATTCCCATTATACTGACATGCCCGTTGTACAGACATGCCCGTTATATCGACATGCCCGATATTCCCATTATACGGATATGATTATATTGACATGATCATTATACCGATATGCCCATGATGCCGACATGTCCATGATGCCGACATGCCCGTTATTCCCATTATACTCACATGCCAATTATTCCCATTATGCCGACATGCCCGTTATACTGACATGCCCGTTATTCCCCATTACGCCGTCATGCCCGTTTTTCCATTTATGGCGACATGCCCATTATTGCCATGATACCGATTTGCCCGTTATACCGACATGCCCGTTGTTCACTTTATATTTACATGCCCATTATGCCGACATGCCCGTTATTCCCATTGGAGCGACATGCCCGTTATTCTCATTATTTTCACGTACAGATTATACCGACATGCCCGTTATTCCCATTGTACCGACATGCCCGTTATTCCCATTCTGCCGACATGCCCCTTATTCTCATTATATTCACAGCAGATTATACCGACATGCCCGTTATTCCCATTATAGCGACATGCCCCTTATGGCGACATGCCCATTATAGCGACATGCCCGTTCTTGCCATTATGCCGACATGCCCGTTTTACCGACATGCCCGTTTTTCCCATTTTATCGACATCCCATTATACTGACATGCATGTGATACAGACATGCCTGTTATCGCCATTTTACCGACATGCCCATTATACCGTCATGCCCATTATGGCGACATGCCCGATATTCCCATTATATCAACATGCCCGTTATTCTTATTATACTGATGTGCCCAATATACTGACATGCCCGGTATTCCCATTACACCGACATGCTCATTATTCCCATTATACCGAAACGCGCATTATAGCGACATTATGCCGACATACCTATTAAGCCGACATGTCAATTATACTGACATGCCCGTTCCTCCCATTACATCGACATGCCCTTTATGTGGACATGCCCGTCATTCCCATTATACCGACATGCCCGTTATTCCCATTATGACGACATCCCCGTTATTCCCAATATACTGACATTCCCGTTATTCCTATTCTACCGACATGCCCATTATACACACATCCCCTTTATTCCCATTATTTTGACATGCTCATTATTCTCCTTATACCGACATGTGAGTGTTATTCCCATAATACTCACATGCCCGTTATACCCATTATATTGACATGCCCGTTATACTGACATGCCCATTGTTCAAATTATACCGACATTCCCGTTATTCTCATTATATTCACATGCAGATTATACGAACATGCCCGTTATTCCCATTGTACCGACATGCCCGTCATTACCATTATACCGACATGCCCGTTGTTCTTATTATATTGACATGCCCATTATTCTCATTATACTGATATGCCCATTATACTGACATGCCCGTTATTCCCATTGTATTGATATACCCATTATACCAACATGCCCATAATGCCTACATGCCCGATATTCCCATTATACGGACATGCCCGTTCCTCCCATCATGCTGACATGCCCGTTATTCCCTTTATACTCACATTCCAATTATTCCCATAATACTCCCTTCCCCATCATACCGACATGCCCGTTATTCCCATCATACTGACATGCCCATGATACCGACATGGCCCTTATTCTCATTATATTCACATGCAGATTATACTGACATGCCCATTATTCCCATTATACCGATATAACCATTATACCGACATGCCTGTTATTCCCATTATTCCGATATGCCCATTATACCGACATGCCCGTTATTTCCATTATACCGACATACCCGTTGTTCCCAGTATTCCCATTATATCGACTTGCCCGTTGTGCCCATTCTACCGATATATCCATTATACCGACATGCCCGTTATTCCCATTACACCGACATGCCTGTTATTCCCATTATACCGATATGCCCATTATACCGACATGGCCATTATGCCAACATGCCCTTTATTCCCATTATACCGACATGCCCGTTATTCCCATTATACCGACATGCTCGTTCTTCCCATTACACCGACATGCCCCTTATACCGACATGCTTATTATTCCCAATTTTCCTGACGTGCCCATTATACTGATATGTCCATTTTACTGACATACCTATTATATTGACATGCCTGTTATTCCCGTTATATTGACATGCCCATTATACCGGCATGCCCATTATGCCGACATGCCCAATATTCCCATTATACCGACATGCTCATTATACTGACACGCACTTTATTCCCATTATATTGACATGCCCATTATACCGACATGCCCGTTATTCCCATAATACCGACATGCCCATTATACCGACTTGCCCATTATACTGATATGCCCGTTATTCCCATTACATTGACCCGCACATTATACCGACATACAGATTATAGCGACATGCCCATTGTACGGACGTACCCATTATACTGACATGCCCATTATTCCCATTATACTGACATGCCCGTATTACAGACATGCCCGTTATTCCCATTATATCGACACGCCCATTGTTCTCATTATACTGACATGATCATTATTCCCATTATACCGACATGGACGTTATATCGGCATGCCCATTATTCCCATTATCCTGATATGCCCATTATTCCCATTATACTGACATACCCTTTATTCCGATTATACCGAGATGCCCATTATACCGCCATGCCCATTATAACGACACGCCCGTTATTCTCATAATACCGACATGCCCTATAACATCCGTGTTAGAAACGGTCTTCAGCAACCCATGCTGACTAACGGAATCGGAGGCTGTCATCAGGTCCCAATTTGCATATCGATGTTCATGCTATATATCACTGGATTGTCTGGTTCAAAATTATTTAGAGACCGCCGCCATATAGACTGGATGTTGCTGAGTGCAGTGTTAAACAAGAAACAAACAAGGACACCTCACAGTGCCGTTATGATGCTGACTAACTACATCTAAGCGCTTACGATTATGTGTATGAAATTCCTGAGCTAGTATTTTATCTGACGCACTATATAGATGCTATATAGACGGATGCTAGTCAGGCGAAACAATAAGTACGGTCTTGGTTTAGTTGAAAGCTAACATGGTTAATGTGCTGACTGGTGCTTGAAGCTCAGCAGTTGGTAATTTAACATTTTTCAAAGATATTTCAATAGTAAACTTTGTTTAACATATTCATTCAGCTCATGAATGTCAACACTTGCAAACTTTTGATGACAGATTGGTTAAAATTGATCTTCTGTAACCCATGCTTGTCGTTAGAGGCGACTAACTGGATCGGATGGCCAAGTTCACTGACTTGGTTGAAACATGTCATCGCAGCCTCAGTAAACTTAGCCTCAGTAAACTTAGCCTCAGTAAACTTAGCCTCAGTACTTTTCGTTACACTCCATCACTTAGTCTAACAACACCTTATGAGAGGTCGCGTCAGGTAACCTTTGAGACTGACCAATCAGAACACAGCTTACCAAATCGCGAAACTGGACATTCGCACATACCTTTTGAACTTTTTATCTCGAAAATGTTCGTACCCGAACGATTCCGAATGCTATTTAGCGTGTGCTCGCTTCCGGGTGATGCACTTGGCGTACGTACAACCATGACAACGGTGAGTAAACAGTCGCTGAAAATAGTGTTTTGGGGAACATTCAATTATGTTATCTAGCGGAAATATTAGCTAATGGTAATCCTATCAACAGAAACCCCAATGCGTATATACCGCAGGTCAAATAACTGTGTTATATGCGGATTTTTGTTTGTGGAGAGTGACCGCAATATTTTGAAAGTACCCCCGATCCCTAAATAGTAGCCGTTGTGTGATTGGTTAAATCTATTTAAGCGTCTCGCGTTTGACTGGACGGTCACTGGTCGCTCAAAGGTTACCTGACGCGACCTTCTACTAGGTTTTGTTAGACTCAGTGGTGGAGTGTAACGATATACACTGAGACTATGTTTACTTAGACTGCATGTCATCGGTTCCCAAATACGCAGATCGAAGCTCATGATGTTACATTCTGGAAGTTCTTGTCCAGACTCTGCTATTTACAGGCACCCGCCACATACCTGGAGGATTGCCCAGTGCTGCGTGAAACAAAACTCACTCACTGTAAGGAATCAGCGAGTCGTGCTTTAAAAGTTCATGAGGTCACATCTGTCTTTTTGTGATGTCTCAGTCTTCAGCCCTTTAAATCCAGTAATTTGAGATTGGAGGTTGTATAAGACATTCATGATTTCCTCCATTTCCAGTTTGTTTCAAATTGTCAGGAATGAAATAAATTATCGTCTCAAGGTTCCTCCGTGTTTCTTGGAAATAGTGTCCCACACTGGAATATAGTTTAAACCTAAGCACAGAAATACGTCGAAAGCTGATAACCGCCTTTGCAAACAGTGAAGTGGACGCTTATTGAAGTTTGGCCAGTAATAGGCTAAGATGTTTGGTTAGCACGTTGGTTAAAGCGTTCGTTCGTTAAGCAGAAAACCTGGTTTCGAATGTTTAGATAGCAAAATCAAGCTAAGCCCTTGGTTTTCAGTTAATGATAATCAGCGGCGATCATGGCAATCCAGCATCCAGTAGTTAACCCCTCGACTCTCACTCACTCATTCTTGCCCTTCACCTGCATGTCAGTGCCAACGCCTCAGCTCAGCGAACTACATGAAGCGTTCGTAGAATACCAACTACAACCGCGGGATCTTCACATGCCGGATGTCGAATTCCTACTGCGCTCAGTCAACTAAACTGACGACTTGTAACTGGACATACTGATTTTTCTGGAAATATATATATATATATATTTATAAATAGAAAAAAAGAACTCCAATGATTTGGAACAGGAGGAAAACGCCGATGATATTTGAAGGTGCTGATGCATTGTGAAGGTAAATCAGCATCGTTTTAGACCTGACGAACAAGACTTACAAACTAACGCTCAGTAAGATCCATGTGCTTTGTGTTTACCTGCCGGCACGACTGACGTGACCCGTGATATAGACTAAGTAATATATGCAGGATGTCGTATGTATCAATCATACATATTTGTGAGAACCAGAAGCATTCGTCACCCCATTCTGTAAACTCCAAGAAGACTCGCCCCCCTCTCAGTGCTTGTTATATGCGAAAATACGACAAAACAAACAGAACTTGCGTAATTTATGTGGTGCTTTGATAAAAATAATAACAACTCCTTTAAGTGTTTATGGCATTATGTTATTGTTAAAAATAATGAAAAATATGTATCGTCATATTGAAAGTACTAACAACGTAGTTCACAAAATTGTGCTGACTAATGTGAAGTTGGTTTTATAAAAAAATTATGCGTTTGTTGAAAAAAGGTTCACACTGATCTAGCTGAGTGAATGTTTTGGCGACCATGGCGATCATGTGGGCTTGTTGTGGGGATTGTACGTGCGCTTCCAACAGATTTAGGAACTGTAATTATAAATCAAAAGTCAGTGATTCATGTAGACTCTGGTATCCAAACACATCAGAGATTCTTGATTGTGATATCTAGTTAGGAGGTCACCAATCATCAGAATGACGTTATGCTTTGAATAGTCCTACAGATCCTTTACAAAATGCTCTCAAGGTCAAGGTCATCTGCTTCCGGTATATATCTTTTTATCACATGTCCGTGGTGAGAGATGACAGTTCTCAATGTCGTTGTCTCCGATGCTTCCGCTCTCGTCGGTGACCCCAGCGCCGCGGCGTGTTGCCGTCAACACCCAATCACGATATTTGTTACGACCTGAGACCAGTGTCTGGCGATGATTAACCTCGGTCGTGATCTGTTGCGGACCTTGTCAATATATCACCGCCCATTTAGAATATATAGAATTACGTGTTCGCAGTGGACGTTTCGTTTGCTCAATGGACTCCCGGAAGACCGGTTTCCACTCTGCTCTTTTCTGTGACATTTTGCACATGCATCTCTCAAATAAATTGTTAAAATTGACCGATGCCTAGAAGCACCGCTTTGCCCGCTGACCGGTCAAGCTGATCTTTACTGACCACAGGCAGGATTTACGTCTGGTGTCTACGTTGTAAATAGCCTCCATTGGGAACCCAACATTGACTCTAAAGAGCTCTGGCCTACCGTGGAGGCGAAAAGCTGTTACCGTCGTTTTCAAGGGTATCGCAGTTACATAGCGACTTGCATGCGATCCGGAAGCTCTAAAACATATTGTTTAACGCTCACTGAGCAAGCTTTCAGCTGTAGACCGGCGGTCTGTAAATGATCGAGTCTGGCCAGAAATCCAGTGACCAACAGCATGAGCATCGACCTATGCAATTGCGATATGATGACCTGTGTCAACTACGTCGGTGAAATAGACCATCCGATCCCGTTAGTCTTCTCTTACGACAAGTATGGGTAGCTAAAACGTTTTTTAACCCGGATGTCCACTCGTCACAAAAATGTTGACGAAACTAATACCAACTTCACAAACTGCTCATTTGATCGTTAACATTGTCACTGTAACTATGCTCATCTGACTACTCACAATGCTCATCTGACTACTCACAATGCTCATCTGACTACTCACAATGCTCATCTGACTACTCACAATGCTCATCTGACTGCTCACAATGCTCATCTGACTGCTGACACAGCACATCTTACTGACAGCCGTGGGAAAATTGCACGTGAAAAAAGCCCTTGTATATGGCAATTAATTAAAATTTTGAAATTTCCATTGCAAATTAAGTATCCTATTCCTCAGATGAATCTTATTAAATGATTGAGGAGAGTTTGCGGTTTTTGCCATGTAGGTGTAGGTTATCCGTAACCATGGTGATAATATGATTTAAATGTGTGTATTCCATCACGGAAACTTCAAAGTCGAGAGGTCAGACGAGAAGGAGACAGCAGGAAGTAGGTAACAGGTCTAAGTAAATTTTTTCCTATTATATTTAAAAATATCGACTTTGGTCTATCTCCTGACGGTTTCGTCAGTACAATTATTGATAAACCCACGCATTCCTAAATGTCACAAACACATCAGGCCAAGATTTCTCTAAACAAACTTAACATTTTTTTCAAATGTCAAACTGGATTTTCAAAATGAAACCTGAATTTTACCTCAGCTGTATTTGTAAAATACAAAAGCAAAAACTATTGTCTGCTATGTTTGAGTTTAATTTTGATTTGATTTCATTTGGGGAAATGCTGTTTCTTGTGTTGTCTCAAATTTGAGTAAAGGCTCTGACTTAAGTAAAAACTCACAGAAATCGGAGCCAGGACATTCCTTATTCAGTGTCTGCATGGTTCAGTGCCATTATGGCCCGCGACCTGTTACGGCTGACTGAATACACTGTCCAATCTGGGAGTTGGTATAAAGAGGTGGCCCAATCTGGGAGCTATGGCACTAACAAATTAAGGAGAGCCAATTAAGCGGGAGAAGCAATGCCGAGATTAACTACTTTCATATTATCCATGCTTGTGAAATCATTTACTTCTGTTTCTGAAGAAGAGAACATGAAGAGAACTAATAAGGATGGCAGTGTAAATTGGCGGTGCAGAACACCTGATTGTTCAGCAACTATCACCACGTCTTCAGACGGAACACCTGATTGTTCAGCAACCATCACCACGTCTTCAGATGGAACACCTGATTGTTCAGCAACCATCACCACTTCTTCAGACGGAACACCTGATTGTTCAGCAACCATCACCACTTCTTCAGACGGAACACCTGATTGTTCAGCAACTATCACCACGTCTTCAGATGGAACACCTGATTGTTCAGCAACTATCACCACGTCTTCAGATGGAACACCTGATTGTTCAGCAACCATCACCACTTCTTCAGACGGAACACCTGATTGTTCAGCAACCATCACCACTTCTTCAGACGGAACACCTGATTGTTCAGCAACCATCACCACGTCTTCAGATGGAACACCTGATTGTTCAGCAACCATCACCACTTCTTCAGATGGTGTGGTTCGTACGAGAGGTCAGCAGCACAGTCATCAGTCCGACTTTGGAAAGACTGCTGCTCATATCATCACCCAGGAGATGAGGAAGAGGACCAGAGATGAGCTGACTCCAGTACGCGTTACTTCTTGATGTTGACAATAATCACAATGATCATGACATGTTCACTTATGTGACTGATTATAACTAACTTAGTTATTAATAACTTAGGTTCACATGTAACATGCATTTCTAACTGTTCATGCTAATGTTTGTTCTCTAGAGTTCACTATGCCGTAATGGAGTCACGGTCCACAGTGGGAAGCCTTATAAGGAGGTGGTCCACAATGGGAGCTCAGAGCAGAATCAGTTAGAAAGGTGTGAAAACATGCGGGCCATAGTGGCACGGGCCATACTGGGAGGTTACCGTCCACATGACAGTGCCTGAACTCCATATAAACATGACACCAACCAACCAACCCAACTGGATGTCTTGGTGGCACTTGGACTTCGCAGGAGACTAAGCTGAACTCCTTACATACCTGACCAAGATCACCTTGGACGCCCCGGCCTAACCTCCTATAGTGCCCGTCGATGACGCGGGCCATGGCACCCCCGTCCCAGCCTCCCGAACTGCTCGGCGATCACGGAGGCCATAGCGACCCCCGTCCCAACCTCCCGAACTGCTGGACGATCACGGAGGCACCATGGCGACCCCGCCCCAGCCTCCTGAACTGCTTGGCGATCACGGAGGCACCACGGCGACCCCGTCCCAACCTCCTGAACTGCTCGGCGATCACGGGGGCCAAGGCGTCCTCGTCCCAGCTCACTGATCAACTGCTCGGCGATGACGCAAGTCTCCAGGGACCAGTGAAGCAAGCGGAGGAGAGTCCGATGTGACAAAGACATACCTCTTGACAGGACGCTGCATGCAGCGACATCAATCATTCCATCTTCCCACCGCCACAGCACTCTCAGCTCTGGAGTGGAAAATGTTTCTGTGTCGTGACTACAGGTTATTCTTTGTACGATACCATTTACAAAGAGACACTACCAACTAATTTTGGCATTTCGTCATCAGTGTTAAGTCCATAGCGTGACTACTGTGACCTGAACCGAATGTATGCTTGAAATTCCTTTGTCTTCTGAAGCCTGTGTCAGTGATGCGTTTTTAAGAAAAGAATAGTTTCAAAATTTCTTTAGAATGTATTTGTATGATTTATAGTCATGGTTTCACTAACAGTTGTCATGACCTGTAAAGATCCGGGTTAGAATTGATCTTAAGCAACCCATACTTGTTGTAAGAGGGGACTAACAGGATCAGGTGGTCAGGTTCGCTGACTCATGTCATCGTATCCAAGTTGTGTAGATCAATGCTCGGGCTGTTGATCCCTGGATTGTCTGGTCCAGACTCCATTATTCAGCTTAAATAGAACTGAAATATTGCTGAGTGTGGCGTTAAACAATTAACTACAGTGATCATGATCTGCCACTGGGCATCATATGATTGTCTGGTCCAGACTGACCAGCATCATATGGCTGGAATATGACAACAAAGAAACAAAGAAACAAAGAAACAAACAAACACACTTCATTATTGCTTCACGTAAACCCTCCATGTATCTAAACAAATGAACTTGGCGCTCTCTCCAAACCAGTAAAATGTGAAGTTTTTAACTGAAGTCTTGAACTACCAAACTATACCCTCGGCGAATATCATGCAATCTCGAAGATGTATCTTCAACGATCTATCTCTATTCTAAATGCAAATACCACCATGTGTGATATTCCACCAGACGAATCGTGCAACCACAACTTTCTGCTAATATACTCTAGGGAGAAGGGTTTAAATTCTCTTCAACAACACGTTTTTAATTTCATGTAACCTCCTCCACAAATACCCTCTCTTGAGGACGTGAGTGTAAAAAAACGTTCATATAGATCACACAGTTCTTGTGGTGATGCTAGCGTCTATCTCCTGAGCTATCAGCGCTCATCCTTCTCTATCAATGACTAGCTGGCATCAGTCACTGCCGCTAGATGGAGAGCTTGTGGAAGTCATATCTTCCTGGAAGAACAGCAAGCTGTCACGCACAGGTCTCCCGTCGCACATATAAGCCCTCGCATATAATCCTTGATATAATTTTTTGAGAAGCGTATTTGTCGACGTGTAATACACACACGTACGCACGCACGCACGCACGCACGGATGAACGTCAACACACGCTTCTTTCTCTCACGCACACATATGCCACGATTGTCAAATGTGCAACGTGAACGTGTCGTTGGCATCTTGCAAGCGTGAAGATCCGATATTGACGTCGCAAGAGCAATGGGATGCAGCCATCGAAGTCTGTATGACTTGGGAGGTCGTCTACAACAAAATGGCACCACTTCTGATCGCCCAAGGTCGGGTCGACCACGTGTGACGTCACGAGCAGAAGACTGGCAAATCGTCCTACGTCACCTACGTGACAGATTTCTGCCGGCTACACGAACCAGGGCTGAGATGTTTAGAGGTCGGCTGTCCTCACAGACCATTCGAAATCGCTTGCGTGCAGCCAATCACCATTCTCGACGTCCATATTGTGTGCCAATATTGACGCGGTTTCATCAACGTCAACGTCTGCTGTGGGTCCAACGTCACCTCCGATGGACCCAGAGAGGCTGGAATGGAGTCATCTTTAGCGATGAATTCAGGTTTACTCTCAGATTCGCTGACGACAGGAATAGATTCTGGAGACGACGTCGTGAACGGTATGCCCTATGTTGTGTACAGGAAGTCGACAGATTCGGGGGCGGAAGTTGCGTGGTGTCGAGTGCCTTCTGTGGGAACAACCGTTCCCGACTTCTGGTCATCCGTGGACACCTCACAGCTGCTGCTTACCACGACCAGGTGCTCGGCCGCATACTGCGATGTTGACACGAAATTCCCTTCAAAACGCTGGAATCAACGTCATGGACTGGCCATCGAGGTCCCCTGACCTTAATCTAATAGAGCACGTTTGGGATGCACTTGGAGGATTTGGAGGAATTGGCTCTGCCTTGCAAGAGCAATGGCGAAGAATCCCCAACCACGTGTTCACAAGCATCATGCAGTCGATGAGGAGACGGTGTTTGGCAGTGGTGAATGCGCGGGGCGACCATACACAATTTCGAAATTGTATTCTTGTGACTTGACATTCTGTATACCCATGTTTTGGAACGGCGGTGTAGCCTAATGGAACTGATTGTGGCACTGTCAGTGTATCGAGTACATGACACAGATCTCAGCAATGACACAATAACAATTTAAATATCTTGTTCTTTTATAGTGCCCTGAAGAAGGAATGTGAAGTTTCTTTTTTTACTTATTATATATACATTCATATGTTCGACAACATAAAACGAACGACACATAGTAGAAAATATGAAGATGGGTACTCCGAATGGTAAATGTAGATGTATTCATAAACTCATGCCAGTATTAAAAAAATATCTTCAAAATAGAAACAGTACTAGCCCTAGTACATGCCATTCAAGGACATATTTCTGCTTGGACCCAATGTTGAAAATTATGTGAATATTATGAATCCCTATTGGAAAGATGTGTTGGCTTAATGGGTAATTTTATATAAAACACATGAAAATGATTTTACAGATATTGATCAAATCTTAACTGCGCCCCTTTGGTTCAATAATTAATTCCAAAATAGTAATCTTATTATATGAGATTCGTATCTCAAAAGTATTTTCTCTATAAGAGACTTGTGTAATGATCAAGATATTCACTCTATAAGAGACTTGTGTAATGATCAAGGTATTCACTCTGTAAGAGACTTGTGTAATGATCAAGGTATTCACTCTATAAGAGACTTGTGTAATGATCAAGGTATTTTGTCACTTAGTGAACTTAAGAAAACTTACAAAATCGAAGGCACAATTCTTGATTATTTTCAGGTTCTGTCAAATATACCCAACATGGAAAGATACTATTAGAAAACAAATCACTAATTGTTCATAATCATTATGTTAGCACATCACTGGTTTACTTTCAGCACGAAAGATATCTAGACATCTTAAAATATGGATAATGATACAGAAAACGTACCTCCTACTTGTGAAAAATGGCAAAACATCTTTGATGCTGCAATTCCATGGGAGCATATTTAAAAACAATATAGAACATGATGTACAAAAGATACTAACTAGCCAGACGGACTAGAGAGACATGAAAGTAACTAGCTAGACGGATTAGATATTCATGAAAGTAACTAGCCAGACGGACTAGATAGACATGAAAGTAACTAGCCAGACAGACTAGATAGGCATCAAGGTAACTAGCCAGACAGACTAGACATGAAAGTAACTAGCCAGACAGACTATATAGACATGAAAGTAACTAGCCAGACAGACTAGATAGGCATGAAAGTATCTAGCCAGACAGACTAGATAGACATGAAAGTAACTAGCCAGACAGACTAGATAGGCATGAAAGTAACTAGCCAGACAGACTAGATAGACATTAAGTAACTAGCCAGACAGGCTAGATAGGCATGAAAGTAACTAGCCAGACAGACTATATAGACATGAAGTAACTAGCCAGACAGACTAGATAGACATGAAGTAACTAGCCAGACAGACTAGATAGACATCAAGTAACTAGCCAGACAGACTAGATAGACATGAAAGTAACTAGCCAGACAGACTAGATAGGCATGAAAGTAACTAGCCAGACGGACTAGATAGACATGAAGTAACTAGCCAGACAGACTAGATAGGCATGAAAGTAACTAGCCAGACAGACTAGATAGGCATGAAAGTATCAAGCGAGACAGACTAGATAGACATGAAAGTATCTATCCAGACAGACTAGATAGACATGAAAGTAACTTGCCAGACGGACTAGATAGACATGAAGTAACTAGCCAGACAAACTAGATAGGCATGAAAGTATCTAGCGAGACAGACTAGATAGACATGAAAGCATCTATCCAGACAGACTAGATAAGCATGAAAGTAACTAGCCAGACAGACTAGATAGGCATGAAAGTAACTAGCCAGACGGACTAGATAGACATGAAAGTAACTAGACAGACAGACTAGATAGGCATGAAAGCAACAAGCCAGACAGACTAGATAGACATGAAAGTAACTAGCCAGACAGACTAGATAGACATGAAGTAACTAGCCAGACAGACTAGATAGACATGAAAGTATCTAGCCAGACAGACTACATAGACATGAAGTAACTAGCCAGACAGACTAGATAGGCATGAAAGTAACTAGCCAGACAGACTAGATAGGCATGAAAGTTTCTAGCCAGACAGACTAGATAGACATGAAGCATCTGGCCAGACAGACTAGATAGACATGAAAGTAACTAGCCAGACAGACTAGATAGACATGAAAGTAACTAGCCAGACAGACTAGATAGACATGAAAGTAACAAGCCAGACAGACTAGATAGACATGAAGTAACTAGCCAGACAGACTAGACAGACATGAAGTAACTAGCCAGACGGACTAGAGAGACATGAAAGTAACTAGCCAGACAGATTAGATAGACATGAAGTAACTAGCCAGACGGACTAGATAGACATGAAGTAACTAGCCAGAGAGACTAGATAGACATGAAAATAGATAGCCAGACAGACTAGATAGGGATGAAAGTATCTAGCCATACAAACTAGATAGACATGAAAGTAACTAGCCAGACAGACTAGATAGGCATGAAGGTAACAAGCCAAACGGACAAGATAGACATGAAAGCAACTAGCCAGACAGACTAGATAGGCATGAAAGTAACTAGCCATACAGACTAGATAAGCGTGAAAGTAACTAGCCAGAGAGACTAGACATGAAAGTAACTAGCCAGACAGACTAGATAGACATGAAAGTAACTAGCCAGACAGACTAGATAGTCATGAAAGTAACTAGCCAGACAGACTAGATAGGCATGAAGGTAACAAGCCAAACGGACAAGATAGACATGAAAGCAACTAGCCAGACAGACTAGATAGGCATGAAAGTAACTAGCCAGACAGACTAGATGAGCGTGAAAGTAACTAGCCAGAGAGACTAGACATGAAAGTAACTAGCCAGACAGACTAGATAGACATGAAAGTAACTAGCCAGACAGACTAGATAGTCATGAAAGTAACTAGCCAGAAAGACTAGATAGGCATGAAAGTAACTAGCCAGACAGACTAGATAGGCATGAAAGTAACTAGCCAGACAGACTAGATAGACATGAAAGTAACTAGCCAGACTGACTAGATAGGCATGAGAGTAACTAGCCATACAGACTAGATAGACATGAAGTAACTAGCCAGACAGACTAGATAGACATGAAAGTAACTAGCCAGACTGACTAGAGAGACATGAAGGTAACTGGCCAGACAGACTAGACATGAAAGTAACTAGCCAGACAGACTATATAGACATGAAAGTAACTAGCCAGACAGACTATATAGACATGAAAGTAATTAGCTAGACAGACTAGATAGACATGAAAGTAACTAGCCAGACAGACTAGATAGGCATGAAAGTTTCTGGCCAGACAGACTAGATAGACATGAAGTAACTAGCCAGACAGACTAGATGAACATGAAGTATCTGGCCAGACAGACTAGATAGACATGAAAGTAACTAGCCAGACAGACTAGATAAGCATGAAAGTAACTAGCCAGACAGACTAGATACACATGAAGTACCTAGCCAGACAGACTAGATAGACATCAAGTAACTAGCCAGACAGACTAGATAGACATGAAAGTAACTAGCCAGACAGACTAGATAGGCATGAAAGTATCTAACCAGACAGACTAGATAGACATGAAAGCAACTAGCCAGACAGACTAGATAGACATGAAGTAACTAGCCAGACAGACTAGATAGGCATGAAAGTAACTAGCCAGACAGACTAGATAGACATGAAAGTAACTAGCCAGACAGACTAGATAGGCATGAAAGTATCTAGCCAGACAGACTAGATAGACATGAAAGTAACTAGCCAGACAGACTAGATAGGCATGAAAGTAACTAGCCAGACAGACTAGATAGGCATGAAAGTAACTAGCCAGACTGACTAGATGGGCATGAAAGTAACTAGCCAGACAGGCTAGATGGTCATGAAAGTAACTAGCCAGACAGACTAGATAGTCATGAAAGTAACTAGCCAGACAGAGTAGATAGGCATGAAAGGAACTAGCCAGACAGACTAGATAGACATGAAAGTAACTAGCCAGACAGACTAGATAGACATGAAAGTAACTAGCCAGACAGACTAGATAGGCATGAAAGTAACTAGCCAGACAGACTAGATAGATATGAAAGTAACTAGCCAGACAGACTATATAGACATGAAAGTAACTAGCCAGACAGACTAGATAGGCATGAAAGTATCTAGCCAGACATACTAGATAGACATGAAAGTAACTAGCCAGACACACTAGATAGGCATGAAAGGAACTAGCCAGACGGACTAGATAGACATGAAGTAACTAGCCAGACAGACTAGATAGACATGAAAGTAACTAGCCAGACAGACTAGATAGGCATGAAAGTATCTAGCGAGACAGACTAGATAGACATGAAAGTATCTAGCCAGACAGACTAGATAGACACGAAAGTAACTAGCCAGACAGACTAGATAGGCATGAAAGTAACTAGCCAGACGAACTAGATAGACATGAAAGTAACTAGCCAGACGAACTAGATAGACATGAAAGTAACTAGCCAGACAGACTAGATAGGCATGAAAGTAACAAGTCAGACAGACTAGATAGACATGAAGGTAACTAGCCAGACAGACTAGATAGACATGAAGTATCTAGCCAGACAGACTAGATAGGCATGAAAGTAACTAGCCAGACAGACTAGATGGACATGAAGTAACTAGCCAGACAGACTAGATAGACATGAAAGTAACTAGCCAGACAGACTAGATAGGCATGAAAGTTTCTGGCCAGACAGACTACATAGACATGAAGTAACTAGCCAGACAGACTAGATAGACATGAAGTATCTGGCTAGACAGACTAGATAGACATGAAAGTAACTAGCCAGACAGACTAGATAGGCATGAAAGTAACTAGCCAGACAGACTAGATAGACATGAAAGTAACTAGCCAGACAGACTATATAGACATGAAAGTAACTAGCCAGACAGACTAGATAGGCATGAAAGTATCTAGCCAGACATACTAGATAGACATGAAAGTAACTAGCCAGACAGACTAGATAGGCATGAAAGGAACTAGCCAGACGGACTAGATAGACATGAAGTAACTAGCCAGACAGACTAGATAGACATGAAAGTAACTAGCCAGACAGACTAGATAGGCATGAAAGTATCTAGCGAGACAGACTAGATAGACATGAAAGTATCTAGCCAGACAGACTAGATAGACACGAAAGTAACTAGCCAGACAGACTAGATAGGCATGAAAGTAACTAGCCAGACGAACTAGATAGACATGAAAGTAACTAGCCAGACGAACTAGATAGACATGAAAGTAGCTAGCCAGACAGACTAGATAGGCATGAAAGTAACAAGTCAGACAGACTAGATAGACATGAAGGTAACTAGCCAGACAGACTAGATAGACATGAAGTATCTAGCCAGACAGACTAGATAGGCATGAAAGTAACTAGCCAGACAGACTAGATGGACATGAAGTAACTAGCCAGACAGACTAGATAGACATGAAAGTAACTAGCCAGACAGACTAGATAGGCATGAAAGTTTCTGGCCAGACAGACTACATAGACATGAAGTAACTAGCCAGACAGACTAGATAGACATGAAGTATCTGGCTAGACAGACTAGATAGACATGAAAGTAACTAGCCAGACAGACTAGATAAGCATGAAAGTAACTAGCCAGACAGACTAGATACACATGAAGTACCTAGCCAGACAGACTAGATAGACATGAAGTAACTAGCCAGACAGACTAGATAGACATGAAGTAACTAGCCAGACAGACTAGATAGACATGAAAGTAACTAGCCAGACAGACTAGATAGGCATGAAAGTATCTAGCCAGACAGACTAGATAGACATGAAAGTAACTAGCCAGACAGACTAGATAGGCATGAAAGTACCTAGCCAGACAGACTAGATAGGCATGAAAGTAACTAGCCAGACTGACTAGATAGGCATGAAAGTAACTAGCCAGACAGACTAGATAAGCATGAAAGTAACTAGCCAGACAGACTAGATAGTCAGGAAAGTAACTTGCCAGACAGAGTAGATAGGCATGAAAGTAACTAGCCAGACAGACTAGATAGGCATGAAGGTAACTAGCCAGACAGACTAGATAGACATGAAAGTAACTAGCCAGACAGACTAGATAGGCATGAAAGTATCTAGCCAGACAGACTAGATAGACATGAAAGTAACTAACCAGAGAGACTAGATAGGCATGAAAGTAACTAGCCAGACAGACTAGATAGGCATGAAGGTAACTAGCCAGACGGACTAGATAGACATGAAAGTAACTAGCCAGACAGACTAGATAGACATGAAAGTAACTAGCCAGACGGACTAGATAGACATGAAAGTAACCGACCCACAAAACGATTCCCTAGCCCGAAACTAAGCAAACTATTACAAACATAGATAAGTAAAAGTTATTGTCGAGGTGATACGCATTTTATCAACTGCTAATATGATGTACACTTAAAAAGTAATTTGATAGTTTTTTTTTAATTCAGTAAGTCCGAGAGAGATATATTTACAAACTGAATCCATGAAAATTAACTAGCCAATCGGACAAGTGGCTGTGAAACTTCCCTTGCACGACTGGATATTTATTGGCAACGGATAGCGGACCATTGTCCATTTCGCACACTGCGTGCACGCTGTGAAATCAAACAAGAATTAGAAACGCGCGACATTGTGGACATGCGTTCTAAAGCTGTCACTTAGTGATGCAGCTGCAAGTTCTTCAAAACAGAGTTAAACAAGGAATTCATCGGTCATCTATAATCGTTGTTCTATCAGCTGCTGCAGATATACATCCCTTATTCTGATAGTGATATTCAGGAACAAATCACAAACAAGGTTTCCCTCCGGAGCATAGCTGTTTCATGATCTCAACACGCCACAAAATTCGATCTTGTCAAATTATTACAACGGCATGATACAGCTTTGATCTTTCTGTTGAAAATGTAAATATATACAGGGCATCCATCAACAGATGACGTTTATGATCCTTGCTCCACCAAGCACATACGTGTTCAGTTACCTGACGCTTCAACGATGAATTCCCCTTGGAATGGACAGTCGTAACAAGATCAAAAAGACGATTGAAATTGACAGTATCACCAGTGGTCATTGTTCCGGTCAGAACAAACTGACTAAAGTTAATCTATATTGATATTGGATAACGAATTGTGCGAGCAGTTTATGTGGCAGCTGTACAAATGGGAACCGATAACGTTGACGCACAAACCGAATATGGTTGTGTTGTCGGCATGACGTCACGCACCGACGGCCCTCTCTGGCAATGCAAGTTATGAGTTTTCACCATGTGAAGCTAATGTCTAACAGCGTAGATTTAGTGTTTCGATAAAGAATGAAATGTCTGGCGACTTCTTTTTCTGCCATTCTCGTTAGTAACATACCTGCGGCTAGTAGGACGCATAATTACGCTGTAAATGACCGAACACAGGTATTGTTATGGGCAGTCGTGTTGTGCATTGTCTGCACAGTATACCAAAACACCCGTGTGAGTATCATACTCACAACACACACGTTGACGTCCAAATTGTACGCCGTGCGAGATACATGAATTGACATTTATGATAAAACGTGTGTGTGTGTGTGTTACCAGAAATGGGTTTCACAAATTGAACTCATGTGGGGAGTCGAACCCGGGTCTCCGACTTGACGCCTTAACCACTAAGCTACCCTCCGTCCTCTAAACATCACCAAAGGAAGAAGGTAAGCCTATTGGTAGTTAGTGATACAAAGGTGGTGGAAGCAGAAAGTCTCAAGTTTCTTCTCCTCATGTCTGAGGTGCTCTCTTTGAGAGCTGGACAATCACTCAGGACGATGTAACACCCTGCTCGCACTTCACACAAGACCCAGCATCGGTTATTTGTGGGCAAGTGGGCTTTGTATTACGGAATCTAGCTTTTAACCCCTGGAGACATCAAACAGAGAAGCGTAGACATTCTTTGAATGGAATAATCTATTTTGTAACGGTCTCACTGGGCGAATCAACTTGCCGACAGGAACTAGTGACATGCAATTGAATTATGGATTGACTGTTATTATTTTTCGGTTCATCACGGATTCATTCAGTCAGTACTTTGCCAAAGA
The DNA here is from genome assembly GCF_037392515.1 of Haliotis asinina. NCBI lineage: Eukaryota > Metazoa > Mollusca > Gastropoda > Lepetellida > Haliotidae > Haliotis > Haliotis asinina. Next base: position 2,939,963 of record NC_090291.1, read on the forward strand.
ATCTTGGGCGATCATTCCCTTGAAATGTTAATGCATTGTTAGATATGTAAGGATATGGGAAAGATTCCAAGTTTCTGGCATTATCACTTACAAACATGCACTAGAAATATAAGACCAGCAGACATACAGTACTCCCAGTAAGCTTTTGATTTCAGTGGTTTATTTAGTGCATGACAGGGACCTTTAGATATAAGAAATTGGAGCAGACGAACCAGTGAATGACATTACAAGTAACCATTCACGCAGTTGGTAAACGATGACACGCTAGCAGCTTCACCACTGTTCAGGTCGTTGCGTTACTTTTTCTAACCAGCAAGGGGTCTTGGCTACTGATTCAATTCCTTATGCGAAAGTTGTAAGTACGCATGAAATTTGACTTCATGATGATCACAACAGATGTTTTTCCAATTAGCAAGGTACGATGATGAAACTGAATTTGAATTTTGATACGTTCTTATCCTGCATGAACACAACTTGAATAATATTCTGTGTTAAAAAGGGACCTGAGTCATAACCATCTCTCTCTGCTGCCGTTATATGTTTCGTTGTGAACATAAAACGCTTGCACCATGAAAGCTCTTAAGATGAAACAACGTCATAAATCACCTGCAGAATTCTCGGGTTCTTTTTAAAGTAAGATTCAGTGATCAAAGTCCCCCGGTGGATTATTTCAAAAACACATCCTATCCACATAATGTATTTATTAGCCAGGCAGATGTTTGAGGGCGCCGCTAGGCACGATGTTGATACAAGCATACATGACTGATACTGTTCTTTGACTTCCAGAGAGCAGTTGGACCGGGGTTGTTCTGAGCCAATTAATTCATTCTTATACTTTGGCATCTTTGGGAAATATAAGGCTAAACAGTTTGCAACTGACATCGGTGAAGATGAGCTGCATTTCCGGGGACTAGCCACGTGATCATATGATTCTTGGAAACCTGTCGTCGGGGAGACTCTGATTTCGATAAGCCAACACTTTCTGGCCTGAATCTCACTGCACACCTGTGTTTGGTTACACGTCGCACTCATCACTATTCCAGCTATATTGCGGCGATCTGTAAATAATGGATTCTGGACCAGACAATCCAGTGATGAACAGCAGGAGCATCGATCTGTTGGGAACCGATGATATGGGTCAACTAAGTCAGCGAGCAGGACCTCCCTGTTCTGATAGTCGCCTCTTACCACAAGCATCGGTTACTAAAGATCAATGTTCGAACCCGGACCTTCAGTGGGTAATAGCATAATGAAACTACTACTAATAGTGCTGCTGTTGCTGCTGTTGCTGCTGTTGCTACTACTACTACTATTACTACTACTACTGCTACTACTACTACTACCACGACTACCACTACTACTTCTTCAATAGTATCAAAGAAAATATTTCTAATAATGTTAATTTAATAACTATGAAATTCATGCGACTCCTCAAAAACTTCGTATGGAATCATATTTAAAACTGCTCAGTGACTCAGCTCGTTCTTTCGTCTGTTGACAGTGCCCTGTGTCCGACTCCCCATAGCCTACAGTGCCCTGTCTCTGACTCCCCATAACCTACAGTGCCCTGTCTCTGACTCCCCATAGCCTACAGTGCCCTGTCTCTGACTCCCCATAGCCTACAGTGCCCTGTCTCTGACTCCCCGTAGCCTACAGTGCCCTGTCTCTGACTCCCCATAGCCTACAGTGCCCTGTCTCCGACCCCCATAACCTACAGTGCCCTGTTTGACTCCTCGTAGCCTACAGTGCCCTGTCTGACTCCCCGTAGCCTACAGTGCCCTGTCTCCGATCCCCCATAGCCTACAGTGCCCTGTCTCCGACTCCCCATAGCCTACAGTGCCCTGTCTGACTCCCCATAGCCTACAGTGCCCTGTCTCCGACCCCCCATAGTCTACAGTGCCCTGTCTCCGACCCCCCATTGCCTACAGTGCCCTGTCTCCGACCCCCCATTCTTGACAGCCATCTATAACTACAGTCGACGTCGCCTTCTGTCCGACTCGTCACAGCAACAATAAATTTATCGAGCGATAAATTCAGATTCAAAACACGAGGTTTCACTTCAAATGGGAAATTTTTATTCTGTTTTAAACGATAAACGTCAGCATGTTTTTTAAACAGTGCCTATATTATGCAAGAGGAGGCAGGGAAAGAATTTGATATAACACTCGCGGCAAATAAAGATGCACTCCATGCAATATTCATCAGACCTATGCACCTGATTAGGAATCGTGTGACAATAATCCCTATGGAAATCAGAGATGTAGTATAATCTATCTTCAAGACGAAAACACTACCATATATAAAGCCAAACCTAAACCATAGTCCGCATGTTTAAGGATACTGCGTTCAAAAAGTGTTCAGTGATGAATCCTAAATGTCGACTGTTGAATGGAGGTGAGTTACGATTCAGTGATGGAAACTCATCCATCACTCTGACTACTTGGCAATAATTCATTATTGCAAAAATATGTAATAAACTTTTATTTTCGACGAAGATTCCGATGTTAAACGAGATGGAAAAGGTGCTGCTGTGGTACATAGAACCGCTCCTGGGTGCGGTAAACTTTGCTTAGAGCCTCTTCCGGTATACCCCTTTATGATCCTTGGGCCGGCGGCTCTGTCCGTTGGCTTTTATCATACGAATTTACCATAGGAATAGTGTTCGATACTATTCTGCAATTGATACTCATGCACCTCAGATTCACTTAATAAAAACCTACGACACATATCTTTTTGTTGTTATCTGAAACTTGTAACGATATCTGATATCTAAAACTCCATCTCAAGCGTGACCTAGAACCCTGTTTTCTTGACCTACACAACTCCTAATTTGTCCCTTAGAGAAATTCTAACATGAATTATTGACTTTCTAAAAATGGCCATTCTTTTCCAGAGAGGAACATTAATCATGTTTAATGTACATTGCATCATTTTCACAGCTTAATGTGGTAATTTGCTTGAATCTCTCAATGTACAATATCTGATGTTCAGTCAGTGTGGCGTATTATTTTTTCATTGTTATTGGTGAAATACTTGAGCAGATTGATCCAGCCATGGGCGTTGTATGATCATCAGCTCAGAATAACGGTAAAATAATGCATCTTTCAGTGCATATTCATGAAGTAATGCCCTAGACCAATTTTCTTGTTCATACACAGCTCTCAGTTTGGATGTTTCATGTTTAATGCGAGCGTAATATAACAAATATAACAACACATCGATTGTTTCAAATTATCTGTGAGTTATTAATGAACATGTTTATTGCATCGAAAATAAGACTTACACACTGCTGAGGTTTGATGAGTCAATGTCTATGATGTCAAAAGGAACGGCGTTTACCAAAACTGCCACACATTTTAATGTTCATCGAAATATAATACATACACCTCGTCAAAAGTATCGCACCACGCATTATAAAGTGAAATGACAAACTGTTGTTTTCGGTTGTAATAGACTACATTTGAATATACTTCACCATCGGCGAACATAATGCCATAAGGACACCCCGTTCCGAGCTGCACGTGCAAGCTAGCGTTGAGCATCCTTGTTCTTAGGGTCGGTTTGCTAAAAATGCAGTATGTCTCTTTTGGCTTATGTTATGTTGACAGACACAGCCAAAATGATTTTAGATATAAATTAACCTTTATTTTGATCAACCAGTGAAATGGCCAAGCGTCCAGTGTCTCTGAACCAAAGATGGCAAATTATAGGTATTCTTCAGACTGATATGTGATGTGATGCTACTGGAGCACAAATGAACATTAATCACAGTCTTTAGCAGGCTCCTACGTAGCCATACTGCTTCCGGTCTGTAAAATATGCACCGAGGTCTGGTAGAGAAGTGAAAAATAAAAGGAAAAAAGGGGGAATGTCGTGCTGTCGTTCACCAGGTCAGAGGGGGCAGAGCAAGACGACCGATCAGACGTCCACTCCTGACATATCAACACTGCCATGCCCGTTTAGTCTGTGACCAAGCACGTGCTCGCTGAAACCTTAAGACATGGAGAAAGAGTTTGGAGGCAGAGAGGCACAGTAAATTAATCTTGAACGCTCACATGAGGCCATACAGACAGTTTAATGTGCTTTTCTAGGCACCATTTTCATATGGTGAGGGAAAAGTGGGTGGTGCGATATTTATGATGACGTGATATGTTTCTTTGAAGACGTACACTCGTGACTTCCCAGGGACGGATCGTGACGGAAAGTCAGCAAGACAATCATATTCGGTTGGTGCACCTGCGGTCTCGATACCAGACTGCCTGAGTACCAACAAGGACCTGGTTATAGGTTATTAGTGTGAGAATTCTGTAAGGTCTTACTGGGGTCCATCTGCACGTTTCATCTCTGCTTGCGTTAGAAGACGTTGTCACAATCCGTCTAAAAAGAAAATGGGTGCGATGGGCATTACGTCACTATTCCACCATATAGTGACATGATCAGATATGAATTTATGCATATTTTTAACTACTCATTGTAAACCCTTGAACTTATATCATCATTATTACTGGTTTTTATGATCGAGTAAAGGTCCGGCACGGGGTCGTTAGAAATCATAATCAGGACTTTTTGCCAATACAGGGACGTGACATGACGTTATATCAAGTAAATACTCATAAACTAGTAACAGATGTTGTCCCACATGTTTTCAGGCAGTATAACATTGTTGCAATGTTTCATCAAACCTATCTTGTATAGAATATGCTATGGTGAAACGCATGGGGCATTACACAGAACATGCATCAGCTGGTAATTCTCTTTCACGTTTGGCTATCCTAGACTGACATTTGAGAAATCCCCAGGCCATTACCACCGCCTTCCCAGCAATAAATGGAAATGGTGGTCAGCCGCCATATTGACATTGTTAATTGAGCTGTTATCTCCTCCGTCAGTCTGGGCGTGTGTATCATCTGTGATGATAAACATTTACCACGTGACTGGACATATTACTTTTTGTTTATTCATTGTACTTGTCCATATATAACATTAAATGCGTTGATATCAAGTTCAAATAACTTTTCCGTAAGTGTATTGACACTATACAAACAGTAAGTAAAGGTCATTTCTGCAGTTACGAGCCGTGATATTACTGGAATACTGCTTAAATCAGCTTAAAGCTAAACTCACTCACTCACTATGTATACTTGGTTAGATGTACCGATGTACATGAGGATGTTAGTTAGGTGTAATGATTTACATGAGGATCTACCTTCAGTAGATACCGACAGCCTTCTCACTGACCAGACAAATACAACAGACAGGATTTTGACTCATTTACTGTTACCTCATGACTGTTGAAGTATTTCCTTATAAGTGTTTAAAGATACTTAAATCAACGTTGAAGAAAACACCTTTACCTCATGGTAATTGGCTCTGTGCTGAAACTGCCTTGCGTTGTCGTTGGATGGTCAAGCTTAAGGCTTAACTATGAACCAGGCGACGAGTGTCCAATTCCTAATGTGTGAAGGAAACATTCACTTTCGATAAAATAAATTCTCAACATTGTGAGGTGAGATCCCCTTTAACTGAATCCTCTGGAATTCTGAATCTAAATCATTGTTAGCATACCTGTTGTTACTTAGGTCTGTGGACTTTATAGCTGCTGTCTGATGACAGGTCTTTGATGTAAAACTTCTTTCTTCGTTCTGTCTGGCACTGCTTGAAAGAACGTCGGCAGTGACCCCAAAAGACGCTGCTTTAAGAAATGTGTTATAAGGTGAAAATTGCTTTCGTATACAAGAAACGAATTATACATCCATCATTGAGATTTGCGGTTAGTTCGGCATAGTACCAATGCTATTACTATTGGGTAATAGATTAAGGGATGGAAAAAAGTGAATAACCGCCAAGCAACAGAACAGAATAGATTCGTCAAGTAGCAATTAAAGCCGAGTCACTGATTAGAATTAAGGGAGATTTCCAATCACGAGGTACGACATGAGACCAGGGAATGATGTAACGAATCAGACAGATTGTAGAGGGTCATGTGACAAGGGTGGAGCACACTCGAACACCTTACAAATATACCGTCAGCACTAAAAAGTGAACGAGGTGCGGTGCAGCTTGAAGAGACAGCAGAACGTTCACATCTCGATGGATCAGTAAAGAGCCTGCTCTACCCTGTCCAGACCAAGTCAGACTGTTATAAAGAGAGGGATCGGGTAAACCGATGTGAGTATAGAACCTTGTGTTGAGTTATTCATTGTATGCCAAAGTGCCAGTACACGAATGCTATGTGTCAGTTAGGAATCCCGGTCGTCCGACCACTCATTCCTGGATGTAGCAGACTGCACGGACCAAGCGAGTATGCCACCAGAGCTTACAACAACCCCAATAAGGCAGAACGGCCATCGTGACAGGTAACTGGTCAGAGGGTTTGCTAACACCCAAATCCCAGTTACGAAAGATGATATGTGAAACTTTGACAAAAACACTATTTTCCTTTATTCTCACGTTCTGTTAACATCTATTCACGCAAGAAGGGAAGTCTGTACTTGGCTGCTTCAGTAAGGATGATGTATGTGATCATACACATTGATTCAGGCTTTTTTGAAGAAGTCTCAAGACACGCGGAGCACCATGTGGAGTAAACAACTTTCTTTTGTCAAACAAGACGCAGATGCTAGAGAAACAGACAGTGAAAGGTTCTAGACAGTCTTGAGTCGCTGCATGTAATAACTTCCCAAATATTTCCTTAAAATTTCAGCCGAGTTTCTTTCATTATGGCGCCGTCTTCAAATACACACACAAACACATGATAGGAGCTGCGAATTAAAAGAAAGCATTTGGTTGCCGTAGAATGGAAATGCCTCTGAGGAATCGATATATGTCGGAGATGTTATGTATTCAGCTGAGAATGTGCTGCCCGCCTCTCACACACATGCTCTCCGCCACACACACATGCTGTAACACTGGTGGTAGGTGGTTGGGTGGGGTGGGGAGTGAGTGAGTGGGGAGGTCGTATAGCTTGAATGTGACTACACCTGGAGCAGGGATGACGAGGTGACTAGGATGACACATCAGCTCATGCCATGACAGAACACAAGGTGCTTGTAAGTCACACGCAGGTCAATGACGAGTCTTATGTGACAGGTCATGAGAAAAACAATAGGTAGTTTAATGACACATTACACGGGAACGTAGTTTTGTGTCACATGACTTGATTAGGTCTAAGGTGAGTAATATTACTATTGACTCTGAAAGGTTTTACAACCCTTCCGAAGGGTCAAGGACACTAATCACCTTAGCATAAAACAAACAATGATTTTATTCATACACATGGAGCACTGGGCTGTACTAAGTATATTAATTTATATTTCCAATTGACATATGGCTCTAGTGTTCATCTTAATGCATATTTCATTTTACAGAGTGACAAGAGAATATTTGACCTTTTCGGCGGTTGTTCTTGGCATTGACACTTTCTATCTCCTTTGTCAGCATTGAGACCAACGGGATGTAATAATCTACTGGTGCTCCAAGGTCAGATGTCTCGCGGCTGCTGCTGCTGCTGCTGCCAGACACGTCAGAGAATCTAGCTCAAGTACGGAACCAGGATCTGCTTCACCTCAGATCGTCCTGATATGAAATATATGCAAGGATCATTAAAACTTTTGTCAGGTACAAAACCGAAACAAATCCATGTCTGACACGGTAAGGGAAAAGATGAGAATGTGTTAAAATTTTATGAAAGAAGAAAATCCAGTGAACTAAACTCTCGAGTCACTGAATATCCTGTTGATCATTTTTGTAGCGTCCATCGCCAAGGAAGATCGACAGTGGTCTATGGCAGACTAAGGACTTTAATAAGCCAGTGAGTGGGTGATTTAGTTTTACGTCGTACTCAGCAATATTCCAGCTATATTGCGGTGTTCTGTATATCATCGAATCTTGACCAGACAACCCAGTGATGGACAGCATGAGCATCGATCTGCGCAACTGGAAACCGATAACAAATGTTAACCATGCCAGCTAGCCTGACCACCTGATCCCGTTAGTCGCCCCTTACGAGCATAGTCGCCTTTTGGAGCAAGCATGTGTTGCTGAAGACTTGTTCTACCACGGATCTCCACGGGTCTAATAAATCCAGTCACGCTGACGTTGATATAATGAAACCTTTTCACGTTTTAGAAATTAGGCGTAGTTCACCCATCGGTACACGGGTATCCTACAGTTCCTCACATCACATGGTATGTATATATACGAGAAGCAGTGAATAAATGATTTGCTTGTTGTTCTATGCTGCAGTCTCCCCACCAGTTGACGGCAGATTATAATCGAGTTTAGATTTGCAATCCAGTGATAATCAGTTTTATCAACTTCGACACAATGAAATCAGCGGGCATGATCACGACCACCAGAGCGCGCTAGAAACCACAATCAGTAATGGATTGACAAATTCCAACCAACCAATTTCCGCAAGTCGAATGAAGTTTTAATGAGTTCTAATTGTTTCAGAAGTATCTAGGTTTGCTTAGATTTATTCAGATATACTTGATTGGTATTTACTTATAACGACCACTGATATATTTCATTCTTTCTGCTATACAACAGATATTTATCTTATCTTCATATATAATAACTAAATTTCTTTGGTCGATGATGTTTTAACAAGCTTCCGTGTCACTCTCTCAGGAGGGTGAGAGCTGGAATAAACAGCACCCACTGCCATGGTAACCGACAAACGCTCCGTCCAGATGTTGTATCGCTGATAGTCGTATGACGTAATAATGTGACGCATGCAGTCCCGGAGTTGGAAAAAACGTTCGATTAGCTGTTTATATATATTTTCTCTGATGATACATCAATGTATTTGACCTGGCATGAGCAATGGGATGCAGCCATCGTACGTCGTGTTGGAGACGGTGTTTGGCAGTGGTGAATGCGCGGGGCGGCCTTACAGAATATTGATCTGAGAAATTTAAAAGTTTTATTCATGTGACTTGACATTCAGGTATACCCATGCTATTGGAACGGCGGTGTAGCCTAATGGAACAAATTGTGGCACTGTCAGTGTAACGAGTGCATGACACAGATCTCAGCAACGAAACAATAACAATGTAACCATCTTACCATCTCTTGTTCTTGTATAGTGCCCTGAAGAAACAATGTGAAGTTTCTTTTTTAACTCAGTGTATTTAAAGATCTAAATAAACAAACCTACCTAATCACGTACCTTCCTGGATTGTTTCAGCTGAACCTTTGTATGTGTTTATGACAGGCGCCACCGGTGTGTCAGGATAGGCTCACACTTTGATTGTGATTCTGTCAGTGTATCTCATTTCGTTTAATAACTGATTTAGATTTTAGACTACGAAGATCTGTGCAAAACACTGATACGAGAGCTTACTTCATGACATTGTTGCTGGTTGAACTATCTCATAATTTTTTATCACCATCTGCAATCTGTTGGAGAGCATCCTCCGAGGCTCTGACATACATCGGGGATTGTGGTGTTATAGCATCCTTTGTACATATGCTCTGATAAAGTTGTATCGTCGTGAATTCTGAAAAGGGAATCCGCGCCGAACCGCGTGTAAACGTTTTGTAAATATCATATAATAATCATCCTTAAACAATAACTTTAAGCTACTCACACGCTTGCAGATATCGGACTAGAATTATTCATTTTAAAGAGATACCCATAAATATAAGATGATTAATAGTTAATGGATTTCATATCGTTAAAATGAATAATATCACATTAAGGCGTTATTCATATTAATGAGTTTCGGTAATTCCAGCACGACTATATGGATATTTGAAACATTAGTTGATTCAGCAGATGTATATAGCGACTCATATACATTTTGATAGCTTCCGTTGTCATTAAACCGCTGTCTGATGAAGTAGAGATACGGCAGTCGGCTAAACCATGGCCTTCTCGTAACCTATGTCAGACGAATCATTTGTCAGAAGTTCTTTGATATAAAATGTTTCAAGTACTGAAAAACCTGAACGCCAGAAAACTAGCTCCAACTGTCTCACCATGAACTATTATGTGCGTGTCTTATAGCATCGATATGGGTAACGTTCAGATAAGTGGAGAGCTTACTTTGGGTTGTTTTCAAACTCTCTCTCGCGCTCTCTTGTTTCTTGTAGCGATAACTGGTTTCGAGCGCGCAAAGCTTTACGCTCTGGTTTGGCGGTTTTGTCCACTAGACTGCGAAGACCCTTGATGATCGGGGGTAGAATAGGTCTCCAGCAGCCCATGCTTACCACAAAAGGCTTGTCGTAAGAGGCGACTAACGGGATCGGGTGGTCAGGCTCGCTGACGTGGTTGACTCGATTTTTTGCAGATCACCGTCATATAGCTGGAATAATGCTGGAAGCGGAGTAAAAGTAAACTCACTTACTCAAAACATACATGATACACACATATATGTTATGACATTCACACATATATGTTATCACATTCACACATATGACATATGAATCAACACAATCACATGTAGGACATGCATATGATAACACAAATAGAGGATGTTATATCAGCGCCCATGTCATACCATGTTTACAACACGAGTATGAATGTAATATTCTGTTTATTACCGAAGTCGTCTAACTGGAAAAACAAAAAAAAAAACACAAAAGGGCAAAAATATCGAGCATCATATATAAACTTAAGCACTCGTGTCGTAAACACATACTACTAAAAAAAATAAAAGAAACGCATAGCTGAAAATTGCTATCAATTTATACATTTAAGGTTCAGTAATACAGGACAGTCATGAAGGAAATCTGAATGAACATTAAAGGTCCAGTGCTGCAAGAAACTGTTCGTCACAAATGACAAGTGTTCCAAGGTCAAGATTGCAGAGCAGTCATTATCCTGTGTGGCCACCATTAGCATCAATGGCTGCTTGGCATCGGCGTACTATAGACTGGACCAGATTCCGTATGAAGAGCTGGGGAATGAGTTGGTACTCTTCCCTCAAGGCCACAAACAGAGCAGGTAACGTTTGTGGCTGAGAGTCACGCTGTCGCGCACGACGATCCAATTCGTCAAATCCACAAATGTTCAGTAGGGTTCAGATCCGGTGATCGTGAGGGTCAGTTAGGAACTTGGACGTTGTTCTGGGCAAGGAAATCCCAGGTTATACTTGCTGTATGCGGCCGAGCGTTATCATGCTGAAAAATGACGTTCTGGCGGTTCTTGAAAGGAAGGACTTGAGGCCTGATGATTTCATCACGGTAACGTGGAGCTGTTAATTGCCCTGGACCTGAATGAGATCTGTCCTGCCACTGTATGAGATATGAGCCCAAACCATGACACCTCCACCACCAAATCTGTCCACTTCCTGTACACAGTTTGCAGCGTACCGTTCGTTGCGAAGTCGATATACACGTGCTCTTCCGTTGGGACGTCGCAGCATGTAACGTGACTCATCACTGGAGATAACAGTTCTCCACCTTTGCAATGGCCATGAGAGATGTTGGTGACATCATTGTCTGCGTTGTTAACATGTAACGACAGGTCCTCGCAAAGGCTCTGGAACGAATGCCAGCCTCACGTGAGCCGTTCCTCACAGTCTGATCAGAAATTGTTCTGAGCCCAGGCACTATCGATACTGTGGAGGATGATGTGATGAACCTGTTCCGCAAATGTCGAAGCCGAATAAACCTGTCCTGCGGCGATCACGTGTTGACCCTTGCTGCTGGTAGCGATGCCAAATTTTAGAGTGCTATGGCACCCTGTAACACATTCGGTTGATTTGCAATCGCAGACTGAGACTCCCAATAACCAATCGCACTTTTGCGCTGAGCCTCAGTAAGTCTCAGCAAGGCATGACTTTAACACCAAATGTAAGATTGTCAACTGTCGCAAGCTCATTAACCTACTGTCTCAGTCAGAACACCCTGAACAGCACTAAACCCATGTCACCTTAATGTAATGTCGTTATTCCCATAATATATCTCTTTTCGATTGGAACAAGAAACTTTGGAGACATACATTAACAGATTAGCTTTCCCTTGCCCTTCCTTGCATAACGATGAGAAACAATGGCACCATGTCTTATTTATACCATTAAATGTGTAACTTTAGAAGATGAATGCTTAAGGTAGTTTTGTAAATGTCAGACGATATCGAGCTCTAATAGACTCTTGTCAGTTTATTGAATATACTCATCATGATAAAAGTTCTATATTGATCACATTTCCAGTAGGAAGTTAAGCACATTGTGCAAACATACATCATTGGTGGTTTTGCTCTCCATTGCAGAATGTCCGGCCTGACTCACTCATCACATTCTCTCATCAACGGTAGAACATCATGACACAGCTATCATGCTGTGTCGGGGGAAACCTTGTTGGTAGCTTCTGTTGCAATTTTCATCTGAAACATGTAGTATCCTCCAAGATGGGACAAGCAGAGCATGATTTAGAACGGTAAAGAACTTCTAACGATCTCGATGCTTATCGCTTGGCCTAAACCCGCCCAGCCATTTACATCGACAGACGGTATTACGCTCAGATCCATAGCTGAAGTTGATGTAATGGGCTTGAATTCCTGTTGTATCTCGCGATCTGAAATACAAAGACATGCTTTAATGAAGGGAAGTGCCTGAAAGCCTGGATGTCATGATTCCAAAGATGTTGTCTTTTCATGTGTGATTTTTAAGATTTTAAGAGAGAGAGAGAGAGAGAGAGAGAGAGAGTGGTGTGTGTGTGTGCGTGCGTGCGTGCGTGCGTGCGTGCGTGCGTAGGCCGGTCAGATGCGCGGCTCGAGTCATGAAGGTACGAAATCTTAGTTTGGGGGAACATAGACACGGCTGGCCTGAGAGAGTCCATTGTCTCGCTGTGTCATGGCGTGGTTATGACAGGTGTTCACTCTCCTCTTTCGGTGAAGATGCACATCACAGAGACAAATGGGGGCATACTATATATAAACTGAAGAAGGCAATATTAAAGACACACGTGGTGTTTGAGTAGACCAGTTTAAATAGTTCACTACTTTGGTGTGGTTTGAATAGATGACAACAGTTTCTGAACACGAACTATTACAAACACTGAGGGCGTTCATCTGAACGAACCAAGTGAACAAAGTAGACAATTAATTCGTCCTTGTTACCTGAACACAGTCAACTGATGTATTAACAGAGGAGTGCCGTGTTTTTCTAGAGTCGATGCAGAGTACACAACTGACGTTTGACTGATAGGCTGTGGACGTTCATCTATACAAGCCGTGTGTACATGGCAGAGTATTTAATCTCCCACGTTACCCAAACAATATGGTATTATATGTTGTTATGATATATCTACCAACCTCGGTCAGCTTTATACATCACATATTTTTATGTATATTCACGTACTATATATACTGAGTCAAATAAGAAACTTCACAAAATGTAATTCTTAAAAATAATGAATAATTTTTCTCTGATGATCCCTATCTTTCGACTCTAGAAAAACGCTAGCAAAACCCACTAAAACCCATCCATTCGTCTTGCAAATGACGTTAGTGGCAAATCAGGTTTTGCACGTGCAGTCGATCGCGTGATCTTCGCATCGAAGTTTTCTTCATTTGCACGTGTTTGCATTGGCCTCCAGAATTGAAAAGAAAACACTTTTAAACCACAGTTCTAACGGTACTTTAAATGCCACGATTGTCAAATGTGCATCGTGAACTTGCCGTTGGCATGTTGCAAGCGGTAAGATCAGTTATTGACCTCGCATGAGCAATGGGATGCAGTCGTCGTACGTCGTGTTGAAGACGGTGTTTGGCAGTGGTGAATGCGTGGGGCGACGATACACAATATCGATCTGAGAAATTTCAATTTTTTATTCTTTGACTTGACGTTCTGTATATCCATGTTTTGGAACGACAGTCAATCAGTTATTGACGTCGTAAGAGCAATGGGATGCAGCCGTCGTACAGTGTATGACTTGCAAGGTTGTCTACAACAAAGTGGCACCACCCAATGTCAAGGTCAAGTCGTCCACGTGTGACGTCACGAGCAGAAGACCGTCAAATCGTCCTACGTCACCTACGTGACAAATTTCTGCCGGCTACACGAACCAGTGCTGAGATGTTTAGCGGTCGACTGTCCTCACAGACCATTCGAAATCGGTTGCGGGCTGCCAATCTCCATTCTCGACGTCCAAATAGTGGGCCAATGTTGACTCCGTTTCATCAACGTCAACGTCTGTTGTGGGTCCAACGTCACCTCCGATGGACCCAGTGGAATTTAGGGATGAATCCAGGTTTACCCTCGCGGATTCGCGGACGGCAGGAATAGATTCTGGAGACGACGTCGTAAACGGTATGCTCACTGTTGTGTACAGGAAGTGGACAGATTCGGGGGCGGAAGTTGCATGTGTGGGGTTCTTTCTGTGGGAACAACCGTTCACGACTTCTGATTATCCGTGGAAACCTCACAGCGTTTGCTCACCCCTGAACTCGTTCCTTTCATTTCCAGCATGATAATGCTTTGTCGCATACCACGAAATTTCCTTCAAAACGGTGGAACCAACATCATGGACTGACTTGCAGGAACTTGGCGCTGCCTTGCAAGAGCAGTGGCGAAGAATCCCCAACCACGTGTTCACAAGCATCAGGGAGTCGATGAGGAGACAGTGTTTGGCAGTGGTGAAAGCGCGGGGCGGCGATACACAATACTGATCTGAGAAATTTCGATTTTTTTCTTGTGACTTGACATTCTGTATGCCCATGTTTTGGAACGGCGGTGTAGCCCAATGGAACTGATTGTGGCACTGTAAGTGTATCGAGTCTATGACACAGATCTCAGCAATGAAACAATAACAATCTAACCATCTTACAATCTCTTGTTCCTTTATAGTGCCCTGAAGAAACAATGTGAAGTTTCATTTTTGAAACCCGTCACCATACGGGCTAATTTGACATATGAATCAGTAGTGTAATATGTATGCACTATCATGTGCCTCTGGTGTTAGTAGGCCTCTGGGCTGATTAACACACGTTTGACAACATGAAATAAATTTGCAACATATAGCACATATCTCCCATATAAACATTTCTTTCATATATATACAGAATAGCACATCTCTCAAACAGAGGTTTAAGGCCCCCAAAAGGCAAAATGGCGTCGCTGCCTGCTTAGTGTTAAGACTGTATTCTTCATCTACTGTATCTATCGTTCCTGAGTGTTTTGTTAATGGCTTGGAATAATTACAACATCCCCTGATACAAGTTTTAGAATTTACGTGTTTGATCAGGTGTGTAAGTGATTGCTCACATTATTTATCTGGCTGATTGTCAGCTAAATTGTAAGGCCAATCAACATGTTGAGGTATCCGAAGGCGCAGATTGACGAGGGAAAGAGCCACAGCGTAGCAATATAATTACCTTAACCACACACCAGGATGGTTTTTGATCGTGTATTGGTTACACAGCCACACAGATTAGATATGCAAGGCTACTTTCTGCTAATGCGTTTCTACACCAGTTGGGTGCACATACATGTATCATGTATTTTCCCAACTGGTTTCATTAAGCCCAAGATGGGCTCATAGTGTGCCGGGCGGAAAGTTTATACTGGGGATCAGGTCTTCTCTGTTACATCTGGGCAAATCAGGTTGGTGTGGGGGAATTCTCTAAGTGGTTCAGGTTTCAGGTGAAACCCACCGCGTTGACAAAGCTGGAAGCATGATTGTGGATCTGAAATCACAGACTGTTGGCACCAACAAGGGGCGCAACTCAGCCCAGCACCTTCGTCGGCTAGACATTCAGAGGTAATTAAACCCAGACTATCACATATTATCTGAAGAAGACAAAGTATGAAGAGTAACTGTGAGACATTGCGTTTTTTAATTATTAGTGGTGGTTACAAGATTTGTACCATTTCGAGAAAAATCATGTTTAATAACACGTGTTATCAATATTACGTGTTGTTAAATATTGCATAGCCTTAAAAGCTATTGTGAGACATTCGTCTTTTATCATTTTTGTTTTTGCTGTGTACCATCTCGAGATACTTCGTTTATTGTTTACTACTTAAGACGACTAATAATAATTAATCATGTCAACTAAATAATGTTATACATTAGTTTCCGATTCGGGGTAGGAGGTGTTTCTTATACACCAACTCCATGACAAATCTCCCTCCCTGTGGATGAAAAGAGGGTTGCTGAAAAACAGTTTTTTCCCCGTTTTACAGATTGACCCTTGTCATTTCTTGCTTGCACGCTGAATGAACCTCATTTGTACTCATCCCCTTCATTGGATTTCACCGTACATTAAATACTCCAGATTTAAACATGAGAATTTCCGTATCTGAAGCTATACATTGACAGACGTGCTTTCATTTGGACTTTGTTGCCCCAAAACATGATAATTATAATTATACCATTCATAATACAAATAACATAAAATGTACTTTAGAAGTTGCATACTCAAAGAATTCCTGTAAAATGTCAAACGACGGACTCAACCTTAAGTACACCTTGTTCAGATACGTTTATTGATTAACTTCAAGATAAAACAAGTTATATATCGATCACATTCTGTACGCATGTACATGTGATGTTTGTCAGCGTCGATGTTGTTGAAATTTGTTGAAAGCTGTACCTGACTCTCTCGAAACTCTCCCCTTATCTCATCATCCGCTATGTGGATCATTATTACACAGTTATTGTATCCTGCATGAGACCGTCCCTTGGGAACGTATTGGTAGCTTATGTTGCTATAACATCTTCCGGGATGTGACTTGCAGTGAACGGGTTCAACGGCTATGGAAACCTTTTTGGGATCTTATCCTTATCCATGGCGAGAGATCGTATTATGTCTTATCCTGACCGGTGCTAAAGGCGAGATATAGTATCAAGTCTTATCCTGACCAGGCGAGAAATGTATCACGTCTTATCCTGACCTGGAGAGAGATAGCATCACGTCTTATCCTCACCTGGAGACAAATAGTATCACGTCTTATCCTGACCTGGCGAGAGAGATAGTATCACGTCTTATCCTGACCTGGAGAGAGATAGTATCCCGTCTTATCCTGACCTGGCGAGAGAGAGAGAGAGAGCATCACGTCTTATCCTGACCTGGTGAGAGAGATAGTATCACGTCTTATCCTGACCTGGAGAGAGATAGCATCACGTCTTATTCTGACCTGGAGACAGATAGTATCACGTCTTATCTTGACCTGCTTTGAGAGATAGTATCACGTCTTATCCTGACCTGACGAGAGAGAGAGAGAGCATCACGTCTTATCCTGACTTGGTGAGAGAGAGAGTATCACGTCTTATCCTGACCTGGAGACAAATAATGTCACGTCTTATCCTGACCTGGAGAGAGACAGTATCACGTCTTATCCTGACTTTGAGAGAGAGAGAGTATCACGTCTTAACCTGACCTGGTGAGAGAGATAGTATCACGTCTTATCCTGACTTGGTGAGAGAGATAGTATCACGTCTTATCCTGACCTGGAGACAAATAATGTCACGTCTTATCCTGACCTGGCGAGAGAGATAGTATCACGTCTTATCCTGACCTGGAGAGAGATAGTATCACGTCTTATCCTGACCTGGCGACAGAGAGAG
The DNA here is from genome assembly GCF_037392515.1 of Haliotis asinina. NCBI lineage: Eukaryota > Metazoa > Mollusca > Gastropoda > Lepetellida > Haliotidae > Haliotis > Haliotis asinina. The sequence goes on from NC_090291.1 coordinate 2,957,483, forward strand.
AGAGCATCACGTCTTATCCTGACCTGGTGAGAGAGATAGTATCACGTCTTATCCTGACCTGGAGAGAGATAGTATCACGTCATATCCTGACCTGGAGAGAGATAGCATCACGTCTTATTCTGACCTGGAGACAGATAGTATCACGTCTTATCTTGACCTGCTTTGAGAGATAGTATCACGTCTTATCCTGACCTGGCGACAGAGAGAGAGAGCATCACGTCTTATCCTGACCTGGTGAGAGAGATAGTATCACGTCTTATCCTGACCTGGAGAGAGATAGTATCACGTCAAATCCTGACCTGGAGAGAGATAGCATCACGTCTTATCCTGACCTGGAGACAAATAATGTCACGTCTTATCCTGACCTGGAGAGAGAGATAGTATCACGTCTTATCCTGACCTGGTGAGAGAGATAGTATCACGTCTTATCCTGACCTGGAGATAAATAGTGTCACGTCTTATCCTGACCTGGAGACAGATAGTATCACGTCTTATCCTGACCTGGAGAGAGAGAGTATTACGTCTTATCCTGACCTGGAGAGAGAGAGTATCACGTCTTATCCTGATCTGGTGAGAGAGATAGTATGACGTCTTATCCTGACCTGGAGACAAATAATGTCACGTCTTATCCTGACCTGGAGAGAGATAGCATCACGTCTTATCCTGACCTGGAGAGAGACAGAGAATATCACGTCTCATCCTGACCTGGAGAGAGATAGTATCACGTCTTATCCTGACCTGGTGAGAGATAGTATCACGTGTTATCCTGACCTGGAGAGAGGAGAGTATGATGTCTTATCCTGACCTGGAGAGAGATAGTATCACGTCATATTCTGACCTGCTGAGAGAGAAAGTATCAAGTCTTATCCTGACCTGGCGAGAGATGTATCACGTCTTATCCTGACCTGGAGACAGATAGTATCACGTCATATCCTGACCTGGAGAGAGAGAGAGTATCACATCTCATCCTGACCTGTGAGAGAGAGAGTATCACGTCTTATCCTGACCTGGAGAGAGATAGTATCACGTCTTATCCTGACCAGCTGAGAGAGAAAGTATCACGTCTTATCCTGACCTGGCGAGAGATGTATCACGTCTTATCCTGACCTGGAGACAGATAGTACCACGTCATATCCTGACCTGGTGAGAGAGATAGTATCACGCCTTATCCTGACCTGGTGAGAGAGATAGTATCACGTTATATCCTGACCTGGAGAGAGAGAGAGTATCACATCTTATCCTGACCTGGTGAGAGAGATAGTATCACGTCCTATCCTGACCTGGGGAGAGAGATAGTATCACGTCTTATCCTGACCTGGGGAGAGAGATAGTATCTCGTCTTATCCTGACCTGGAGACAAACAATGTCACGTCTTATCCTGACTTGGAGAGAGATAGTATCACGTCTTATCCTGACCTGGAGAGAGAGAGAGTATCATGTCTTATCCTGACCTGGAGAGAGATAGTATCACGTCTTATCCTGACCTGGAGAGAGAGAGTATCATGTCTTGTCCTGACCTGGAGAGAGAGAGAGTATCATGTCATATCCTGACCTGGTGAGAGAGATAATATCACGTCTTATCCTGACCTGGTGAGAGAGATAGTATCACGTCTTATCCTGACCTGGAGACAAATAATGTCACGTCTTATCCTGACCTGGAGAGAGATAGTATCACGTCTTATCCTGACCTGGAGAGAGACAGAGAATATCACGTCTCATCCTGACCTGGAGAGAGATAGTGTCACGTCTTATCCTGACCTGGAGAGAGATAGTATCACGTCTTATCCTGACCTGGAGAGAGAGAGAGTGTCATGTCTTATCCTGACCTGGAGAGATATAGTATCACGTCTTATCCTGACCTGGAGAGAGATAGTATCCCGTCTTATCCTGACCTGGCGAGAGAGAGAGAGAGAGCATCACGTCTTATCCTGACCTGGTGAGAGAGATAGTATCACGTCTTATCCTGACCTGGAGAGAGATAGCATCACGTCTCATTCTGACCTGGAGACAGATAGTATCACGTCTTATCTTGACCTGCTTTGAGAGATAGTATCACGTCTTATCCTGACCTGACGAGAGAGAGAGAGCATCACGTCTTATCCTGACTTGGTGAGAGAGAGAGTATCACGTCTTATCCTGACCTGGAGACAAATAATGTCACGTCTTATCCTGACCTGGAGAGAGATAGAATCACGTCGTATCCAGACTTTGAGAGAGAGAGAGTATCACGTCTTAACCTGACCTGGTGAGAGAGATAGTATCACGTCTTATCCTGACTTGGTGAGAGAGATAGTATCACGTCTTATCCTGACCTGGAGACAAATAATGTCACGTCTTATCCTGACCTGGCGAGAGAGATAGTATCACGTCTTATCCTGACCTGGAGAGAGATAGTATCACGTCTTATCCTGACCTGGCGACAGAGAGAGAGAGCATCACGTCTTATCCTGACCTGGTGAGAGAGATAGTATCACGTCTTATCCTGACCTGGAGAGAGATAGTATCACGTCATATCCTGACCTCGAGAGAGATAGCATCACGTCTTATTCTGACCTGGAGACAGATAGTATCACGTCTTATCTTGACCTGCTTTGAGAGATAGTATCACGTCTTATCCTGACCTGGCGAGAGAGAGGGAGTATCACGTCTTATCCTGACCTGGTGAGAGAGATAGTATCACGTCTTATCCTGACCTGGAGAGAGATAGTATCACGTCAAATCCTGACCTGGAGAGAGATAGCATCACGTCTTATCCTGACCTGGAGACAAATAATGTCTCGTCTTATCCTGACCTGGAGAGAGAGATAGTATCACGTCTTATCCTGACCTGGTGAGAGAGATAGTATCACGTCTTATCCTGACCTGGAGATAAATAGTGTCACGTCTTATCCTGACCTGGAGACAGATAGTATCACGTCTTATCCTGACCTGGAGAGAGAGAGTATTACGTCTTATCCTGACCTGGAGAGAGAGAGTATCACGTCTTATCCTGATCTGGTGAGAGAGATAGTATGACGTCTTATCCTGACCTGGAGACAAATAATGTCACGTCTTATCCTGACCTGAAGAGAGATAGTATCACGTCTTATCCTGACCTGGAGAGAGACAGAGAATATCACGTCTCATCCTGACCTGGAGAGAGATAGTATCACGTCTTATCCTGACCTGGAGAGAGGAGAGTATGATGTCTTATCCTGACCTGGAGAGAGATAGTATCACGTCATATTCTGACCTGCTGAGAGAGAAAGTATCAAGTCTTATCCTGACCTGGCGAGAGATGTATCACGTCTTATCCTGACCTGGAGACAGATAGTATCACGTCATATCCTGACCTGGAGAGAGAGAGAGTATCACATCTCATCCTGACCTGTGAGAGAGAGAGTATCACGTCTTATCCTGACCTGGAGAGAGATAGTATCACGTCTTATCCTGACCAGCTGAGAGAGAAAGTATCACGTCTTATCCTGGCCTGGCGAGAGATGTATCACGTCTTATCCTGACCTGGAGACAGATAGTACCACGTCATATCCTGACCTGGTGAGAGAGATAGTATCACGCCTTATCCTGACCTGGTGAGAGAGATAGTATCACGTTATATCCTGACCTGGAGAGAGAGAGAGTATCACATCTTATCCTGACCTGGTGAGAGAGATAGTATCACGTCCTATCCTGACCTGGGGAGAGAGATAGTATCACGTCTTATCCTGACCTGGGGAGAGAGATAGTATCTCGTCTTATCCTGACCTGGAGACAAACAATGTCACGTCTTATCCTGACTTGGAGACAGATAGTACCACGTCATATCCTGACCTGGTGAGAGAGATAGTATCACGCCTTATCCTGACCTGGTGAGAGAGATAGTATCACGTCTTATCCTGACCTGGAGAGAGAGAGTATCATGTCTTGTCCTGACCTGGAGAGAGAGAGAGTATCATGTCATATCCTGACCTGGTGAGAGAGATAATATCACGTCTTATCCTGACCTGGTGAGAGAGATAGTATCACGTCTTATCCTGACCTGGAGACAAATAATGTCACGTCTTATCCTGACCTGGAGAGAGATAGTATCACGTCTTATCCTGACCTGGAGAGAGACAGAGAATATCACGTCTCATCCTGACCTGGAGAGAGATAGTGTCACGTCTTATCCTGACCTGGAGAGAGATAGTATCACGTCTTATCCTGACCTGGAGAGAGAGAGAGTGTCATGTCTTATCCTGACCTGGAGAGATATAGTATCACGTCTTATCCTGACCTGCTGAGAGAGAAAGTATCAAGTCTTATCCTGACCTGGCGAGAGATGTATCACGTCTTATACTGACCTGGAGACAGATAGTATCACGTCTTATCCTGACCGGTGCTAAAGGCGAGATATAGTATCACGCCTTATCCTGACCAGGCGAGAGATGTATCACGTCATATCTTGACCTGGCGAGAGAGAGTATCACGTCTTATCCTGACCTGGCGAGAGATAGTATCACGTCTTATCCTGACCTGGCGAGAGAGAGTATCACGTCTTATCCTGACCTGGCGAGAGAGAGTATCACGTCTTATCCTGACCGGTGCTAAAGGCGAGATATACCAAACCGAAGGCGAAGCAATGTGCTTGAATTTCTGAAAGATGCAGAAAACGTTGACTAGTGTCACCAAGGATATTGTCTTTTCATATGCGTGTTGACTTGACCACAAATTATGTTGACTTGAAACTTGCGCACCTCTATGTTGCAAAACTGCATTTTCTTCACATATTAATCTGTAGAATATCTGTACTTGTACAAAGCAAACATTATTAGCAGGTCGTTTTTCGTTTCAGCACAACCGGAAAATATGATGTCAAACGATTGGAGTCTTCAGCCATTACGTGAATGTCTGGTATATTAACATGTCTTTTGTAAGTTCCGTGAGTTGCGGGGTCTACAGTCCAGCTCAAATACCTGACATACCATTGCCTGTCCATGGTAACATCGATGATTTATTGATGAAGTTATGAAGAGTGACATTTTTGTTCATGAACATGGTGATTCTGCAAACTCGGATCCATTCCCAGTAGCTGGACAACTGTGTGATCATGTTCATATTAATATAATCATAACAATCAGAACCAAACAAAACGATGTACATACACCATGAAGCGTGTTCAGGGCTTCGCGATGGCCTATAGTGACACAAGTTCTTTGTAATCCATCTCTTCCACAGAAACTGATTATTTGTAGCAATTATTAAACCTTACATCTATATTTCAGAACGATGCTGAAAATACGAGTTGATGTAGACTGCAAGATATTATTAAAGCGTCAAAGCAGTGATGGCCCCTTAGAGCACTACAATTACGTGTTTTGAAATGACACTGGTTAGAGAATCTAACACAGTGTGATCTCAGAAGTTGGAACCTTAAGTCCCTGGTTGAAAACGCCTGCATGTACGATGTGTGGCTTTATCGTACATAACATTAAAGGAAACATATCCTCTCTTTGACAAGCTCTCCAGGCCATATAAGTATATATATACTGGTAATATCTGTGTCAGGAATTACGATTCTCAATAAAGATGATAATGTCATACATGTTTCTGATTAATGTAAAGTGCCATGAGGAAATGAATTTGATATTCGCTGGTTTACAATAGACAAATTACCACCAATGAATATGTCTTTTTCCATTCTTTTGTCTGGCTGGATTCAGACTGTGAGAACTGTTCCAGATTCAGATTATAAAACTCTCTTGTTAGAGAATATATAACTATTCATTTATACAGACTTTCATGTAGCATTTGTAGCGTCTGAACAGTTGACAGGACATTCTGTCTGTCAGGTGTTATTTCGTCAATGCCGTTAATGTAGAATTAAACTCTCAAGGGATAAAGAAAGCTTCATCTTTAATGATAAACATTAAGACGAGATAAGTGTTGTCCGAAGTGGGGCCTACATCATGTGCAGTCGTACAGACACGGTCTGCGCCATTAGAAGGGTGGAATAATTAAAGACGTTCCGCCTTCCTTCGACATGAGCACTGCCAGATGTTGATGAAGTTGTACTGCGCATGTCTAACAATTCATCATTATTGAAATGTTCATGTACCTCAAACTAGAAACTCTTCTTAGGAACTGTACAAAGGATTTGTTGTAAAGCTGCTAAACATTGGTCTGGTTGTTTCTTCATGTAACTGATAGGCCCGTAAAACACGGAATTGTTTCGAAAGTTTTTCATGTGTCATCATGGCTTCATTAACAGATATGCTTTCCACAGTAATACGTATACAACGTTGTCATTAGACAACCAACTGACAGTGTAAGCCACATGGAGTGTACTCCGTACGACTGTCACTGTTAGGGTTGTCAGAGGCATGTTTACTTTAATTAGAAACACTGTTGTGTTTGCAATAAAGTTGTTTTTGCGGATTTGCCCATATAGACTGGCTCACAAAACGTGTGCAGAAATTTGTAGGCTTTCCGGAAAATTCTTGTGAAGTCTCTAACCAAGAGAGATAGAGCATGTACAGGAATCTGTTGTTGATCGGTAAATGGCCTGCTCGCACCTCCATCATATCAACACTATTTGCTGTACTACTGTAACTATTTTCATATTATACCGCCTTAGTGTTTGTGTTGCTTTAACATGGCGATACGCTCACCTTTCCTCGATCACCTGGTGTCATCACTATTTCATAGTGATTCATAAACACATGGCCTGTCACAGAACCACGTAGTGACAATCACTGGATTGTCTGGTCCAGACGTGATCTGTAATACTGCTATAACATTTATTTACCCATGCTATAGTCACAACTGTACAATAACAAATGCTCTTAGCGGAGAGTTCTTGTGAATATGGAGAAGGTTTTTATCGCTTCGGTTATATTGATTTGTAAAGTTAGTTTTAAACTGTTCGTCCTAGTGCATTTATTTCTCGTTTATTTTGATCTCACACAGAGATCATACACGGACCGGTTTCTAGTTATCCTACAGGCTGAACATCGGAATCAATACGGAACAGGGCTCAGATAGATGAAGTATGTGATCTTGTTCCTCTCAAGTTGGGATGCTTGCTTTGTATAGGTCCGCACAACCGATGCTCCTCGTAGCAAGCCAACATGTGATCGGTTGAACAGGGGCGTCGGCTTGGTTGATCGCGTTTGTCGTCGTACCCGATGGTGAAGGAAGTTGATTAAAAAATCATTAATGGTTTGTCTGGTCCCAAGATATTTACATCCGCCGCCATACTGCTGAGTGTGTTTTCAACACCACGATATATATCGGATTAGGCTCTCTGGCATGTGTGTCTCTGAGAAGACTTCCTGGATAAACACGTGTCTCAACAAATAGACACAGGATCTGGTAAAATCTAACTATCGTTAAGAAAGAAGATTTTTATGGATATCAACTTCTTTATGAGAGAACACAACGTTTCGGAGTTAATGCTTACTCCTTCATCACCTGATGAAGGAGTAAGCATTAACTCCGAAACGTTGTGTTCTCTCATAAAGAAGTTGATATCCATAAAAATCTTCTTTCTTATGTATTTTCACTTCTAAATGACATTCAAAGACTTGTAACTATCGTTGTCTAAATTCTATCAAACACGGAAATGAAGAATCATCGATTTTCATGCGAGGTAGATAAAAGACAAACAATGGAATTATCTCCTGTTACCGGTGATTTTCATATTCTGAAATTTAATTCTCGGGGCCTGCTACAATGACAACATTAACTTGACAGGATCCCTGTATCTAGCTAGCGTCAGTGCCAGGGAAGTACATTCAGTATTTGACATAGAACTGAATGTAAACGTACATCTTCACGTAGACAGACACTCATGATATTCGCTGCTTTAAGGAATATATCTCATTGCTCGAGAGATGAATATTTTTCATGCATAACTATTTTACATAAAGTACTAAAACATCTAGTGCGCACGTTTTGAATCAAACTAATGATATTTTACGAACCGATTACTGGATTGATTTCATTAAAAAAAAATCCAGAATCGCTTCAACAGATTAAAATATTTAAGAGCTCGGTTTGGAAACATTTCGTTCTAAAAAGCATAATTGAAATTGGATGCTTTTTGTTATTGGGATCGTGTTTTCATTCCAAGTTTTCTTTTACCTGGCAACACACAAAATGCTGTTGTCCTTACAAATGATGTCTATAAAGCATCAACTTCAGTTTAGGTGGGAACGTTTGTGTTCGAAGAAATTTAATGTGTGTTTATTGAATTGAGATTCCGGGCAACTAGCAATAGAAACTAGGAAAAATAATGTTGGCAGTTAACAGTTAATAAACATCACAGAATCAGTTCTGTTTCAAAGGAAAAGATGATGGGGCTGTGATGACTAGTTGTAAAAGAGGATGAGTGACTGAGTGACTGCCATTATGGTAGCAATGTCGCTGATGGGAACACAATAAATGACTTTATACCAAGTAGGGAGTCAAGCCCTTGCCTTCACTGCTACACGTTCTCTTCCGCCCTCGGATTTCACTGTTAATCCATTTCATTATTTCATCCATTCACGGGTCATGACATTTGAGACAGGACATGTCCACACATCAATGAGCTTAATGCCGATGGCTATCCATCGGGTTGTTGAGTATAGGAGATAACACGCCTCCGAGGCTTTGGTAGACAATGTAAAACCGGAGGTGGAAGGATTTCCTAACCCCGATGGGTTTACAATGCCTACCAAAACTAGGAGAAGTGTTTCCTCTAACATATATACTGTTAATGATGAATATCTGCAATGTGCATGATCATATAATGATGCTACATAACAATAACTGAAGCGCACGTAAAATGAATTTAATGACAGTAACTATAAATAGATAAATCGGCCCCAGTGACATCGTTGGGTCGGTGGCCGTATGGTAGAGCGTCTGCCCTCAAATCTGAGACGTGCAGTTCCAACCTTGTTCGGGTAAATGTTTGCATTTCGAGCTTAATCTTAAACGATGTTTTTCAATTGCTTTCACACACCCATACATCATTTGAATGTTAATGTTCAGATAAAGGTATGAAAAGATGATTGCACAAAATAAAAGCTGCGAAGAGGTCTTACTAACGAAAAGTAAAACCTCGGTAGAGGTTTTTCTAGCGAAAGGTAAAGTCTATATATATATATAAATACCCAAAGAAGCAAAACAAATGCGGTTATTCTGGGAAAGTGACCTAATATATAGTGAAAAGCACACTTCGGGTGTTTATTAAACGTTCAATCAGTCAACTAAGCAGCACGAGAGCCTAGATACCGGATGCCGGTTTACAGAGCGTTAACTACTGTACGGTCAGTTGTGCAGTCTTTCTTGTACCGAAATACGGAATAGACTGACTCCGGATTAGAGGGTGCGTAAATGATTATAAATTAACTAGCTTCTGCCGGGACCAAATTCTAGAGCCGATAATTAGAGCACACCGGAAAGTAGGAATGCCGGTTTTGAGGGATTCCACTGTATTTATCTAACATCCTGAAGTCATGATATGTTTGTTGTCAAGAATGCTTCCGTATCCTTAGAAGGGAATAGGAATAGGAACATGGATTACTAATATTAACAATATGTGATAACTCCTCTGTGGAGACGTGCGCTAGAACAGGAAGTTCATTCGTTAGTATTCTCATTTAAAAACGCACGCAGTAGGTTTGCACTTTGATTATGAGGCTTTGTAGCCGCAGTAAATGAACGCTGGAACTTGGTCTTAAACATTTTAAAACATTATATGTGTAATCACTCTCTCCATGGAAATGAACTGGAACAAATGTGTCCTTTGACAAGCTTGTAAAACCAGATTCACGTATGTTTCAAAAACTGTAATCCTGGGTTATAGCGAATTAAAAGTGTCGCCGGGATTTAGTTCGTCCTAGCTATAGCTCGTGATAGACATTTGTAGCAAAAGCAAAACTCTGTTCCTTATATTCGATAGCTCGCTATGAAAAAACGTATGCTTCCATCATTTCAAGACCTCTCCAATGCGGCAGTAATACCACCAGCGCTTCTAACACAGACTCAATATATATGATCTTTCAAAAAAGAAACGCATATATAGTTTTAAGCTATTTTATATCAATCAGTTGAAAACACGGTATTGTTCTTAATAATGGACACAATTCAATGAAAATCTGCATAGGGAACATTGAAATATCCGTCTTATGCACGGAGAAGAAAAAGTCCAATAGGTAGTCACACAGAGGCGCTAGGTGGCGTTGAATCTGTTGTAACCCCCATGAGCGTCTAGGACTGCACGGCATCTTCTCGGCATGGAACGAATGAGTCTCAGGATCTGATTATGTGGAATGGCAGTCCACTCTGCCCGTAGAGCTGTGGCAAGTTGTCCAAGTGCCTGCGGCAGTGGGTTACTCTGTCGTACACGTCTGTCGAGAACATCCCAGAGATGTTCTATTGGGTTCAAGTCTGGTGATCTGGATGGCCATGGCAACACATTGATGTTCTCATTAGTGAAGAAATCTGTTGTGATACGTGCCCTGTGCGGTCTGGCATTACCCTCTTGGAACAGCTCCCTCTGGCCGTTGAGAATATGGCTCCCCACATCATCTTCGTGCTCTTAGACCTGCTTCTCGAAGCCTGTTCCTGACGGTCTGAGCAGAAACTCGGCGTAATCCGGGTATGTTCATAGCGGTACTGGTTGCTGTAGCAGTACGATGACGTAAGTCATGTACCCGGATGTACCGATCTTGGGCTCTGTTGGTCACTCTAGGACGTCCGCTCCTTGGGCTATCTTCGATGGAATTCTGTTGGCGCCATGTCTCCGAGAGACGAGAAATTGTGCTCTGATGGACTCCCATACGGCGGTCGACGGCATGCTGGGACTGTCCTGCTGCGATTGTCTTGCTCGAAGAAGTCCTATGGCGATGTTTCGGTTTGCACGGCTTAGTCTCGGCATTTTCATTCACGTTGAAAGTGGCAGAAAAGGTGAATGAAGGAGAGACATGCGATAAGCATCCCATTTTCACGTGCATTTCATTCACATTTTGCTTTCACTGACAATACATGCACAAAAAAATCATGCCTTTAAATAGGCGTTATGCAGGGTGGGTGCGTTTGGATGCGATGTTTTGATACAAAAACACAAACGAAATTACAAATCCATGGAAGATGCTCTGAAAATTTCGCCTGCATCAATACAAGGAAAATTCAAACTTAGTGATGCGTTTCTTTTTTGAGGGAGTATATATCATGGTTCACGAAGCAAGAACACTTCTAACGCAATATAAATCTCTTTCATATCCATCAAGTGTTAACTATTTCTATTTCAAAGTAAACTTGATGATGAGAACATGAAGTATATCTGTGTCCACCATGTCTGTATGTACCTGGCCTCTGTAGGTTCCTGATAAGTATCGAATGAAGGAAGACATGTGGCTAACGAAGTGGTACATAATTGAAAATCACAATTACCGCTGATAGACACTCAGCCCTTCTTTAATCATAAGGTATCATGCATGACAACATAACTGCCAGTGAGCCTACTGACTCAGCTATATAATCATCTTAATGAATTAGACACTAGATGGTAGTTTGATTATTCCCAATAAGCATGTAGATGTCTACACATAGATGACGTAGGTATGGTGCTTGATCTTCCCAAATTAATTATTCTTTAAGATGTGAGGGATCATTTGATCGAGAAAACCTCTGATCTCTTCCTCGGCAGCTGATGTATTCGACTTGAAGTTTCTTCATCCCTGAACAAACATCGACACTTTGCCGGTGGTGACGTCAATGTAATGGCATCCACGCTGCACGCTCCTGCACCACGTGACTGCCGTGGGATATGTCAACAGTAATGTTTCAAGTACCGACATAAAGCATCAAACGATTGTTTTGAACGCTGTGGGGCAGATAACCATGATGTGTTTGGTCCTTCAAAACGTCCATGGGTCTTTACAATTATATAAGGGTATAACCATGTATCGTGTGTCAACACGTCAACGTTGTCAATACTATATTTGTATCACTGCATCACAATACGACCATATACGAGGTCGCTAAAGGTTCACTAGTCACTTCAGACTTGGTCAGGCACAAGTAACCTGCAATTTGCAATCATATACGGGTCAGAGGAAGTCATTTGAAGCAAACAAACAATACATAGCAAACTATGTGATAATGATAATAATGATAATAATTCACTTATATAGCGCCTAGTATCCATCTGACCAGTTGCTCACTGGACGCTCTAATCAGAATCTGATTATCTGATCATAGCTATCATCCTTAACGAACTACTGAGAACATCCAAATCGAACATTTTATGAGCAAATATCTCGCAAAAACAAATGGAGTTGAGAAACCAGGTATATGATCAGATAGCAACAAAAGAAGTTCCTCGTCAGACCGTAAATCAACTCCAGACATACAAGCGTGTTGCTGGCGTTTATGGTAATAGAAAGCATGCTTGTTCAACAATTCCAAACAGTGTTCTGAATTCTACCGAGGAAGGAGGACTTGAAGTTGACCAAGGTCTTGAAGGGTCGCGCGAACAGATCTTGAATATGCATGATCACCGCGAATGATGACTGAATAACTTACCCTGACAGTGTTTCAATAATTCATAAGCTTCTGGGTATGTATAAGGTGTCGGCCAAAAAGGGTTCATCGAACCTCTAGTGTGTAAGAATGAAGGATTTGGCATTTTTTTTCAAACTGAAATTATTTCCGTTCATACAGTTTCAAATGTGGCCCTAGTTCGTACAATACTTCATTCAACTATGACTATAAACCATTCTTTTACAATGTTGAAATAAATATGTATTTCCTGCGATCCACTACTTTCCTTGAAGAGTATATTATGTATAAAGGCAACCCAGTTGTTCAGATCTGAATCTTGCCTTGATATCAACGGAGGTTGTTGAACCTGTTTCACCTAAGCTACACTGTATCCTGTTGTTGTACTTAATGGTACAGTGACATGCCAATCTAACAAAGTGTTTGATAAAGTGGTTTAGATCAAGATAAAGACGTCATGAACGGCAGGGTTGTATTGAACTGATTACTAATCGATATCAAATCAAGAAATTTAGAACGCCAGCTTGTGCCTTTATGGGAGGTTATTGCATGTCCTCTGCTGGGTTTGCTTGTGGCTGTCTAATTGAATCTGTCCACATTGACGGATCAGAAGGTGAGGTGCGAGAACGCCTCACGACTCAAGACACGCCATGAAAATTCAAAGGAGGCGCAAGCACAATGATAGAGAGCCTTCTACCTCTGACTATTGACTTATTTACGTGAGTTGTGAGATGTAGTTTTATATTGCCCGATACTTGACAAATCTCTCCTTAAATACGGTCGTCTAACCGTTACTTAAACATAACACATAAAATAAGCCAGCGTACATATATATTACCCTATTTTACCTCACCTTACTGCATGTCGAAGAACTAGATATGAAGTGAGAACCCATAATGAATTTTAAGATTTGGGGCTTATAAACAAATTTTGTCACACCAATGCGTTTTCCGGGAATCGAATACGTAATATCAGTTTCACATTTCGAAGTGGAAGAGTTTTGATAAACATTGTAGAAAACAAATTTACAAGTGATTCTACATTTTGTCCCGGTGCCCTCTGTCTGATACAACTACACCATGCGTACTTGCAAACCACTGAGACTGGATCAAAGAACCTCGGGATCAATAATATGAGCAACGATGTCCTCTGATTATTCGCTGTCATACAAGTCATCTAGTGTCACAATCCGGCCCAACTTCTCCTTGGTGCTGCGGAAAGAGCGTCCGATACTGTGTGTGTGGTTCGATCCCCGGTCGCGTCATATCAAATGTCGTTACATGATGGGACGTATTGTTTCCCGGTGTCTGGGAACGGTGTCCCTGTTAAACTGAGTGGATATTACTCCGGTCTAGTACTGGCAGCTAAACACACACATCTCTGTCCCTCACGTGTGCCCTACATGTTTTAGTTGATTAGAAGGTGTTAAACTAAACCAATCCTTTCAACTTTACTTCATGAAATTCGATGCGATTCATAAGAAAAGCAAGATTTACGGGTGTCAGTTTCTTTGTTGTGAATAACACAACGTTTCAGCACCTGATAGTGTGGCAAGCATACACTCTTAAACTTTGTTCACATCCATAAATCTTGCCTTTCTTACCGCAAGTGTATTGTGATCCTTACATATAAGCAGTTCGACCACGACTTTCATCCTCATCACTTGCGTAGGACGTTTGTAAGGTTTTCAGAGAATTGAATTTTCTACTGTCAAGACCAACCCTGTGCTTCGTGAGTTTCACAAAAAAATAAACTATCTGTGTCATTTCTAGTTTTACTCCCACATCCAACGGGGAAGCAGTTACATAGCTTAAAACCCACTCACCCGTTCTTTTTTCTACAAAATCGATACTTTCCACAAATTGTAAAGCTTTAATTTAGAATCCGTCACTGTACATGTTGACGATGCAGATTTCACAAGGGGCAGTAAATACTCCTGGTTACGTATAGTAACTTGTAAAGTAACTTGTATGAAATGAAAGTCTTGGACAAAGCGATGTCCCTAAGGAGTCACTGACAAGACATAAATCTAGTTCTCAGGTAGTTATGCACCGTCCACAGATGTATTCGTATACAATTCATGAATAGACGGATACTCTCTCAAGCGTGAGTACTAAACCCATTTCCCCTACTTGTCTCGTTCTAGTTAAATATGAAGTAGCTGCGAAGACGCCAATAAACCTATCGAATTAAGGAAGTAATAGAAAATATTAATGTTCATGGATCTACATAAGTTATAAACCTTCAAAGTAACTGCCAATAGAACATATAGACCATTTCCTTGGGAACTTTGCAAATTGATTCTGAGAAATCAATTTTCGAGAATACTCCAATATATCAGAATTTTCTCCATTCCCCAAGGCACATCAATTCGCATATTATATGTGCTAACCGATTGAAATTAAGTGATTCGGGTTTAATGACATATTCATTGTTATTGTGCGTATATCTTGAGAAGTGATGGAAGTGACGCGAGGCAGGAAAGTCTAGACTTTGAAGAAATCTGTCAATGGCAGACCAGTACGCAATATCGTTACTTTGTGGAACGAGGTCCTAACTTCAAAATGGACATTTAAAAAGTGCCCTATGTAATTTAATGTTATTGCACTTCAATGTGCATCAAGCCATGGTCTGTTCCAAATAAATCGCTTTGGACTCATTTCTGCATTGATCTGTCCCCACTAAAGTCCTTTTGCACGTGTCCTATCTTCCTACCACTGGAACTGTGGTTAGACCGAGCTTAATTTAACAGATATTTCACACTTTCGCATATAATCTGCATAAACTGAAGAAACAAACATTAAAAACAGTTTGTTTCTATTACCGACAGTACCATAACAACTTGAAGTCTCTTAAATTCCAACACTTCATATTACTACTACTTTTCACGTGATAACATTGACAGGTGGTCGTGTTTCAGAGCCGTCTCAAAGCTGGGCTCCGTCTAAACTACGTGGTTGCTAATCATTGTGCAGGCGTTAAATTCATTAACTCAGGAGGTGGTTGACGTTCGTGTCTTTTTTGACACGGCCTCTACAGTGTGATCAGAGGATAGTCCACGTTTAGAGGGTCAAATGGTTCCAGTTACCCTGTGGAAAATCACTGAAACAGCTAACGTTATTAAATATGACCAGTTATAGTGTCAGGAGTTACGTACTTACGGTGTCACACTCAGGACATGTAAAACATCCTCGACACACATCTTACACATACCTGAAATAAACTGAACCCATTCAAGGTACACTGGACACGTACTGTAAAACATTCTCGACACACATCTTACACATACCTGAATTAAACTGAACCCATTCAAGGGACACTGGACACATATTGTAAAACATCCTCGACACACATCTTACGCATACCTGAAATATACTGAACTCATTCAAGGTACACTGGACACCCACTGGACACATACTTGACAAATGATGGATATGTATACTGACGAGCTAAAGAAGCGTGACTCCTTTGGAAATGAAATTACCAAACATTCCAAGTTCTGCTCAGTCAACATCGCATGAAAACACATCGCGCAAACGCAACGTTGAGTTTTCTACTTGAATGCATGGTGTTACACCATTTTGTCCAAACATGATTTGCAGGTTTTTCACGTTAAGAGAAAATTAAATGTCAAACTGATATGAAACTAATACAAACGGTTGTCTGGCATTCATTCTATCAAAAATAAAAACATCTAAAGAAAGACTCGGTTCGACGTTGGCAGCAACGTGAGTCACAGAGACCGCTATTCTGTAGCCTGTAGTGAAAACGTATCGATGAATTTCACTTTAACGTAAAAGTAAAACATATAAAGTGAAATTAAGATTGCGAATCGTCCTAAAGTTACTTTGCCAAATGAACATCTACATCTTAGAATTTCATTTAACTTAGGATTAATGTTGCTTAACACATACGATCATTGTTCAAATCAATATTATTGGAGGTACGTGTTGAGCGTTAACTAGGACCGTCACTTCTTGCTCTGGGTGTTTCATTTAGTGTGGATACTCCCTTGTCATACAAACCAATAACATCGTTTTGAAACTGTGATAGTTTGTTAAACAACTTTTATCCTAAGATGAATAAAATTCTGAGATTTGAATGTTCAATTGGCAAGGTACGATTGTGAGGATTTGCAAACTTAAGTTATCTTTATTCGATTTGTGATTTTGTTTAAAGTGAAATTCCTCGGTACGCAATCATTCACAATGTACAGAACTGACGGAATTGTGTGTTGACCGCTGTCGTGGAGGTTTTCTCAGTGGAGTTTTTAATCTATTGTAGCGTTTCTTTAACCAGCCAGTTTACTTGACAGATGCAAGACACGTAATAGACACACACAGGACATCTAATGGACACATACTGATGTCATAGATGTCATATTTTAAATATAGTTGACTCATCTGTAAAGAAATGAGAGGCGAACAGGCATATATATGAGAACGAGATTTGTTAAAGAAGAATTAAGTATTGGTAAAAGTTGACCAATGAAAGTCCTTGCTAAAAATATTTCCACTAATACCGACTTAAATCGCAGTGTTGACAGATGGACATTCCAGACATATACAGTAATTGTCGAAATAACACGTAGCGAAACGTCATTATCGAATGGTTGATTGGCAACCGCTTCCTCTGTGTAGTCGATAGAGTCTGGCCAGAGAGCGGATGGACACATTGTTTACAGGCGGCATCCCAGTGTTCCCTATCGCCGTGTCGCTGTCTCGCACATCACCAACCATCTGACATACATGCCATATTTGCCACCATCTCACCATTGTGGACAAACAAACGTCGTGTTTGTCGACGGAGTCGCATAGACTACGATAATTCATTCAACCAAGCCAGTCCTCCGTGTTTCTAATGACGTGCAATGCTTGAGTGAGTATTATTTTATGACGCTGTTAGTGATAGTCCAGCAATGCCACGACGGTGGACACCAGAGTTGAACTTCACCCATTGTATACATTAGGGGATTCGAACCCAGGTTTTCGGTGTCATCAGCAAACGCTTTAACCGCAATGCTACCTTACTGCCCCAGTAATCCAACGCCCTAAATTCACATAACTGAAGTAATGTCTTTGTTGTTTTTAACACCATTTCTACTCATACTATTACTACAGCCCTGTTAACAAAATTTCGGAACTCTGAAGTCTTTAAACACTGTTGATTGGTGTGTACAAGAGGCATCCGAAATTGAACATAAAACAGCTGTGTGCAATAATTGAATCATCAAGGTATTTGAGCACATTTGACGATTAAAGAATTTCGGCATGGATAAAATTGACAAAGCTTTGAAGTTCGAGCGCAACAATTAATCAGTGTTAAGGTTTGTCACCAGCTTGTCAATATGCAACTAATATTTGGAAGGAGAAGAATTAAACCACGCAGCTTGCGATTGATTTTGTATGTAATTGCCTACAGCTCAATGCCATTTCAAGGCAAGTATTATAGACAGTTTCCTTCTTCACGTGAACTCTTTAGAAATACGACCACGGGGAATTTGTTTTGACAGTTCTGCCGATCTGGAAAATCAAATCAGTGAGATATCCTTTAACAACAGACCCGTTTTTATTTATCCGATTCGTTCTTAGAAGGACTACGACCCTTCACACCATGCCTTGTCGGAGAAATGAACTTAAGATATGTGAGTGAGTTGGGTTTTAAGCCGCTTTCAACAACATTGCAAGACCATAAAGGTGGGGATCACTAAACACATGGCCTACAGTGAATACAAATAGACACTAAACATCAACTGGGAAACTAGACAGAAGAAATACAGAAAACACTGTCAAGTATTTATCCTAAAGATATGGAAACGAGATTGTGGAATAAGATGACATGCATGTTTGTGTGTTGTCTTCATAGATATCAACAGTGTTCACATGGGATGTTGCCTTTACAGGTACCTAATGTTTGGTATGCTGTCTTCATTAGTACCTACTGTGTTCACTTGATATGTTGTCTTCACAGGTAGCTAAAGTGATCACGTGGTATGTTTCCTTCACAGGTACCTACTGTGTTCACATATGTTGCCTTCACAGGTACCTACTGTGTTCACATATGTTGCCTTCACAGGTAGCTATTGTGTTCACATATGTTGCCTTCACAGGTAGCTACTGTGTTCACATATGTTGCCTTCACAGGTAGCTATTGTGTTCACATATGTTGCCTTCACAGGTACCTACTGTGTTCACATATGTTGCCTTCACAGGTAGCTATTGTGTTCACATATGTTGCCTTCACAGGTAGCTATTGTGTTCACATATGTTGCCTTCACAGGTAGCTATTGTGTTCACTTGGTATATTGCCTTCAGAGGTATCTACTGTGTTCACACTAACGGGATCGGGTGGTCAGACTAGCTGACTTGGTTGACACATGTCATCGGTTCCCCATTGCGCAGATCGATGCTCATGTTATTGATCACTGGATTGTCTGGTCCAGACTCGATTATTTACAGACCGTCGCCATATAGCTGGAATATTGCTAAGTGCGACGTAAAACTAAACTCACTCACTCACTCACTCACTCACTACTGTGTTCACATGATATGTAGCCATCACAGGTAGCTAAAGTGATCACATGGTATGTTGCCTTCACGGGTAGCTAAAGTGATCACATAATATGTATCCTTCACAGATACCCACAGTGTTCACATGATATGTTGTCTTCACGGGTACCTAAACAGTTCACAGGTATGTTGCCTTCATAGGTACCTAAAGTGATCACATGGTATGCTGTTTTGACAGGTACCTAAAGGGTTTACCAGGCATGTCTTCATTAGTACCAATAGTGTTCACATGTTACGTTGTCTTCACAGGTACGAATACCCAAAGTGTTTACATGGTATGCTGCCTTCACAGGTACGAATACCCAAAGTGCTTACATGGTATGCTGCCTTCACAGGTACCTATAGTGTTTACAATTTAGATTGCCGTCATCAGTACCTGTAATGTTCAGACGCTATGTTTCCTTGATAGGTACCTGTAGTGTTTACATGTTATTTTATATCCATCAAGAACGCCAGTACCTATGATCCCCAGCGAAGTTTCATCATGTTGACTGTTTCGTATTGCTTTCTTAAGAGTATGGATCCCCCAGGGGATTTACATTTATTTGATTAATATGTGAATATTGAATTACGTCTTTTGATCGATGTGAGATCATTCCTTGAAACCACCAAGGATGTGGTCGCAGACTGATTAGTTTGTTGCCAAAGCCCTTCTTGGGCGATTTGTTGATTTGGAACCTGCTAAACTTACGAGATAGATACAAATTTAATTGTGGGATGAATGTCGGTACACAATTCACCAACACTCGAGAGACTCCTGGTGTCTGTGGTTGTTTTGCTGCTAGTCATCAACTGTCCCTCGTACAAGTAGCTATGTACATCTCTTCAACACTCGAGAGACAATAGGAGTTTACTGGCTGTCATCACTGGTGCCGCGTGTGCTCTTCACCAGTAGGACAACTCGAATTTATCATCTTGTACTTTCGCATTTAGTTTAGCTTTTTGTTTGTCTCGTTGTGCAAGCCAGTTCCTACTTGGTAAAAGTTAGGTCGATAATTCATACATCGCGTTCCACGTTTGACTGGTACATCGTGATGTCAGAACCCCGCTTGTACGGACCTCTTTTATCCGGAAACCCGTCCTATAACTGGACACAAACTCTTGTGATTCATCACCTAAATTCTCCCGAGGCACTTGAGCACATTGTATCTATAGTAAAACCATAAAGTATTGTCACAAATACAAACATTGTCCACAACAGCGAGAAACAAGAGTGGTGAAAGGGACCACATGCACTAGTCTGTTGTTATTTGATGTTTGAATCAAACATGGTCCTGGTGTTTTTCAACAACCAGCACGCTGTTTTTTGATGATGTTTCATTTCACTCAAACGCGAAGAATATTGGCCATGTGAGACACTTAATATGGTTTTGTTCCTCCTTATCAGCAACAATATGTCCCCGATGAACTGGAGCATTGTGATCCTGGGACAAATATTTTTCATCTCCAAAATGCCGTGCCATGAGAGGCCACAAATTATCTTCCAGTATGTCCACATACGAGGTTTGGCTGAAACGTTCTAAGCCTCACTGTGAAAAAAAGTTACAAAGTCCACGTTTGTAATTTACTTTTCTACATAGTCCCCTTCCAAGTTCACACACTTTTGCCAGCGATGCTGCAAGGCCCGAATCCTGGTCAGGAAGAAATCTTCTTCAGGTACCCTAAAAAAATCAGTCACAGCGGAAATGACGTCATCATTACTTGCAAAATGGCGACCGGCGAGTTCCTTTTTCATTTTGGGGAACAGGTGGAAGTCAGAAGGAGCCAAATCAGGTGAATAAGGAGGATGGTCAATGGGTTCAAAGCCAAAATCGCGGATTGTTGACATGGCCACCACCGATTTGTGAACAGGCGCATTGTCTTGGTGGAAGAGGACACCTTTAGCGACATCCCTTTGGCTTTGATTGCTTCTCGCAACTGGTTCAGTAGATCAGCATAGTATCTGCCGTTAATAGTTTGACCTTTTTCAAGATAATCAATGAGCAGAATACCCCTGGAATCCCAAAAGACTGATGCCATCACCTTTCCAGCTGAAGACTTGGCTTTCTTCGGAGCTGGTGAATCAGGATGCTTCCACTGTTTTGACTGTAGTTTTGTTTCTGTTTGAAAGTGATGTATCCAGGTCTCATCCATGGTTACAAATCGTGCCACAAAATCATCGGGATCTGCTTCAAAACGACGCAAATTGTCAAGGGACGTCTGGAACCTGACACGTTTCTGTTCTGCTGTCAAGAGCTTTGGCACCCATCTTGCAGAAACTTTAGTCATTCCTAATTCGTTCGTGATAATATGCTCAACCCTCTCATGAGAGATGCCCACTACACTTGCAATATGTCGAGTAGTCAATCGTCGATCATCCATCAACATATCGAGCACTCGCGTGATGTTTTCTGGAGTGGTTGCTGTTGAAGGCCTTCCTGAGCGTGGGTCATCATCAAGGCTTTGTCTGTCACGCTTAAATTCTGCAGCCCACTTCTTTACTGTGGAAAATGAAGGAGCATCATCCCCTAGAGTGGAGACCATGTCAGCATGTATCTGTGTTGGGGACATCCCTTTCTTTTGCAAGTACTTGATGACTACACTGTATTCAGTTTTGTCCATTTCTGATGATTTCAGAGGGTAGGTTTACCAAAAGAGCTGTAGTTGAGATAAAACTATTAGTACGTTTGTAGTTCTTGTGTCTATGATTCACTAAATGATTGTCCTCATTGGTGGCAAACACCTGTCTCTACCTGGTGGGGAAAAAACACTCAGGCTGAGAACTTTTCAGCCAACCCTCGTATGTTTGGGTATTTATACCCTAAACGACACCTTCTGCTGACTTCTCGGACACACACGGGTCGGCCTACCTCGTCTACCTCGCTTTCCTCCATATAAAGACGTGATTATTCTTACCAATCACAATTTGACTTTCATCAGAAAAATGTCACTGAAATCCAGTTGACATCATCATTCCAGTGTCTCCATTCCTTACACCATGCGAGGCGTTTTTGTCGGTTCACTTTCTTCCCGAACAACCATTTTCTTCTTAGCTATCCACCGGTTATAAGTTTCCTGGTGAAGATTTCTTTGCACAATCCTCACCTCAACTTGACCTGCGGCCTTTTTTCACGAGCCGAAAAAGTGCTGCCTTGTTTCAATTGGATATGACTTTAGATTGTCCTTGCTCGTTCACAACGCTGCCAGTTGCGTGATATTGTTTTATGATATCTCCAATCATAGTCCGTGTGATATGTCCAACAAACGAGATATTTCAGAATTTTTATGCCGTCTTAAAGCCGTAGCTCAATTGTTTGGTGGCATAGTCAACTTCACCCACGCTGGCAGACGGTATATAGACCGGACACGAAGAAGCAGACGATAATAAGGCACTCAAGTGATGGTCACTTGCCGGCAGCGTTAACAGAATCTGTCGGCCATGCACGACAATGACTTGACAACGCGCGGAATTGAGTACATTTATTTCCTTGATATAACGTCATAGAAAAAGACAAATACTTTTTCCACTGGTCTGTGCATCACAAAATGTTATTGTTGGTACTTCAGTTCAGTGTGTACCCTAACACCACAACTGTGTGTACCAGAGCATATATGTTTGGCCAATGGCACACATTACCTACCACACTATTTAACAAATGACTCGCCAATGGCGAATTCTAACGCCAACACATCGCCGTCGATGTCGACATCTCCGGTGGAGCAGGCTACACTGACGATGGGGTTGACGACAGGACAAGTGTCTACAGGCCCCCAAGTCAACTTTACAGAAAGGCCATGTGTTTTGGAATGAGATCGTTACGATCAGGGTTTTGATGCCAGCCTATGGCCGTCTGGACGCTGTTGTTCCAAAATAGGCACTATTATACCAGACCACACGTTGCTCGAGTCGTACAGTAGTATCCTAATCAGAACAGTGTTAATGTGCTACCATGACCAACAAGGTCTCTTGTTTCTGTCACCCGAACACGCCCAGGATGAAATGGAGAGACGTTTACGACGTCATCCGAAGTCTTGTCGGAACGCAGTTTGTAACGATGAAGGTATTGTTGAAAGGAAAGCGTTTGCAGTATATTTTATGTTGCACAGCACTGTATTCAGAGCGTGTGTCGAGTAATCCATACCCGACAGCGACACTGTGGCCACTTGTATTGCGTACGGTCTCAATTAGGAGTTATGGCTTTGGTGTCTCGTTTACAACACGTGCAGAGGAAATGTTATTGATGTGAACGCATGATAGGATTCAACTGACACAGTGTATTGAATAGCTGTTTCCTTTCATGGAGAACCGTTTTACAGTTATTTGCATCATGTATCCTAGTAACGAGACACGCTGGATAACATCAGCCACCAATGAGGGAATTCCTGCTCCCATGTCCTGGTTGTGACAGGATATAAAACATGTCAGCTCTAAATGGTTAGTCATCCAACAACAGGACGTCTACTGATCATTAATTCACGAGTTTCAGACACGAGTTTATTCATTATTTCAGTCCAAGTGACCTATAGTACAGTTTTGGTATATTTTCACTTAGAACAGTCACGTGGAAGTATAAATATACATTCATATATTACCGTCTAATTAAAAAAAATCCTTTTTGAGGAATATTGAAACAGATATTATTATTTTTATATTTTTTTGAGTTTAACAGGTTTTTCAATGGTTGTTCATCCTTGTACACACGTTAGATATTAGGAAGGTTTCTGTTTCTAGGAGACTGTTAATGTTTACAAATGAGAAGAACATGAAACTCATCTTCGACATAGTCTTCATTACAAAAACTGTTATTTCCATCATGTACAATTTTTCTTTCTGAGACTTTTAACATTAAAATTGTGAAGTTATGTTTGGAATTTACAGAAAGCTCTCTTTAAAGTTCTATCCGAGTTTCAATGTGTTTCATGGTGCGGAAAGGTTCCCATAGAACTTGGGGCCTTGGTAAAGTTATAGTACAGTCCTATAGGAAGACGTGAACACTTTCTTTCTGAATTAAATGCGATCACCTAATCAGGTGGGATACAGGAAGACAAACTATTGAAGGTGTTTTTTGCATCGTGCCCAAGCTGGTTCGTTGGTTCCAGTAGCAAGGCAGTGCTATGAAAACAATTGATTTTGGACCAGACAATCCATTGATTACTAACATGGTTCCCAAAATGGCATTTTGGGAGAATGGTAAAAGTATATTACGTACGAGATGATACTTTCCTAGTGTGAGAACATGTTTTGCAACTTGTGTTTCACTGGCAGTTGTCTTCCGCTTTCAGTTTCTAGTAGTTTCAAGTAAACTCTCACAGTTTCATGTCCACATCCAATGAGGCAAGAGATATACTATGATGACGTCATCATTGCCTTACACGTCCAAATGACAGTTCTTCACGTTCTATCTCATAACAAATTGAATGCACAGTAACATTACACATTACAACCTGTTTTCAGTTCGACCTCGCATGCGATGTAGGGTGTATTTCTACTTTTTAGAAACCGAATGTTTCCTGGGGAACTACTGCCAGGAATTCGTAAGGCAACTCACGTTCTCCAAGATCTCCAAAGGCAAACGAAACCCGGCGTAATTGCTCGTGGTTTGGGAAATCTAGCTAATGGAACGAATCCAGTGTTGCCATAGTTTTTATGACTGCATGTTTTTAAATGTTGAACGTGTTCAGTTTTAGACTGAAGTGAAGTGTTGATTTAAACGTATGCTGTAAAGTTAATACAATGCGTTAAGACCAACGCTTTTTATTGATAGATATGGGTGTTTACAACATGTGCCCATATTTTCTTTCGTAAAGTATATAGAACACCTTCTTAGTGTAGTAGAAAGAGTAGCGGAAAATCATAAAAGATATATACTATCCCCAAAAAGAAATGCATAGACCAGAAGTCTGTTGCGAAAATGTATATACAAACATGTATAACTCTCCCACAAATAGACTTTAATGCATGTATTTTACACCAGTTCAACAGAAGGCAATGTCTATACAACCAAGTGGATACTTTTAGATAACGGCGACGCTGACCGCGATGGCCCCAAATCAGGTCTCTGGGCTCTCAGACCAATCTCTTTAAACCTCCGTACAGTCCGGATATCCTCCGAAGTCCAGGCACCCTGGCTGTTGTGCTCTTACTCGTGGCAGTGCGATCAGGCTAATGTAGTAACCGGATGTACTGGGGTTGCAGTGGTAACGGGGATGGTCATTTGTTGTACTTGTTGGGTTGGAACGAGCTGCAAGCCATGATATCATGCTCAGACTAAGATTCAGACACTTGGCAACAGAAGATAGGTAATCTCCAGCATGCCTATTTAATCCTTGCAAGTAATCTCACCCAAGTCAACATTTACGGGTAACGTCGTCTGTTTACTTGCGCAATTATGTAAACGTATCGAAACATAAGTCTCATTAACGTATTCAGACAGTGACCTACTTTTCAGCTGATCCGAATTTCTCGTGTGAAACTGAAAAAAGACAGCACAAACAACTCTGGTTAAACTGAATTCCAATTTCGTGTTTCATAAGAAAATGATATATACAAGTGAACTTTAATTCTAAACTTTAATAACACCGTATTTCTATACGTTATGTGGAGGTCCAGACCGTATACCTTAACTATGGAATGACAGACTATCACTGTTTGATAGTCACAATGATTCACAATGCACCTGGCTCACTGGTTAAACCTGTTATGTGTTTTGTGCGCTTATTCAGCGTAGTTCTGTAATGCACAATGAGGTTGATGTAGGATCAGTTCCGTACAGGACAGCCAAACTTTTCTCGCGTTAGAGCCTCGTTTTCAGATTTCCACGATTTCCAGGTTTCCATTGTTATAGCTCGCTGCACGACAGAGCACGTTGTACGACGTGTTTGCAAGGATTAGAAGGATCGTAGCGTTGCGATATACTAGTACTTAGACGTATCAAATCATACTGATTAATATTTATACGTCCAGTTAATTTAATTTCTCTCAAAATTCTGGTGTGGTCATTGCACTAAGTTGCGTAATAAGACGGAACCCAGTCAACAGGAAACGGGACTGTTCTGTAATCATGTTTTGACATGATCATGTTATCAACATTTTTGTAAAAGATTATGACTTTTGTTTGAACACAAAAGGTAAAGAATAAATTTTGAAAAAATGCAAATCGGCTATGCGTTTCTTTTTGGGGATAGTATTTTTTGTTAACCAGGTTGATGTGCGACCTTAAGGGGAAATATCAAGGATAGGCCAGCGTGAAATACTGGTGTGCCAGTAACAAGTACAACAATCCTGGTGTTATACACTCTTCCAGCAATACGTTTGTTTATTCACAGAGGTCAGCCTTGATAAGTGATATGTAGTCTAGTTTAGTGATGTATATGAGCATTGTCTGCCGAGAAACGGTAACAGACTTTCAGCCGTGACAACCAGATTCATTTATCTCCTGACTAACAGTTGTTGTGACAAATACCATTTGTTGCTTTCAGACATTCGGATCAACCAACTTGAGTGACGTCATTGTCGTAGATCTCGCCTTACAGATCCATTGCTTCCTTTTCATCCTTGGCACTCTTGTACTTCATCTTCAACGCTACATCATCATCTTTTCTCATTTTGTGATAATCTGCTAATGTTTGTGTCCTTCGTTCACAGAGCTTTGTGAAATATGTGTATTTATCATGAATATAGAATCTGTATTAGTCACGATATGTTTGAAATATTGCCGATGTAACTGTAAATCTGAACTCACTCACTCTTTAAGGCTTGTACTGCACAGACAAAACAGTATTCGCTCACAGAACGCATGCGTGCGAAAATGCTACTTTCGAACCACACAATAAACGCGCAAAGAGGATTTCAAATTACCACCTAACACTTTTTTGTAATACTAACCTCGCATGTATCCAAGGAAACACTACAGCTGATGTTGTTATGTCTTGTAGGTGAACAAGGCCATACTTACATGTACTTACATGTATGTGCAGCAAACAAAACGCTGGAAAATGTTGTCGATGTTAATTAGTTTCCTACTTTGATCGTCATATCGTCACTTACGTTTTTGAACAACTGCTCAATAACTGCCTATGTACGAAAATGTTACTTTATTATTAACGAAATTTTACAACGAAAACGTTCATTGAAGTCAGTTTTGTAAACAGGTTTTCCCGAAATATTCCAAAACGCAAAACTGCCTGGGGATACACAGCATCTAACCATCTCTCTGAATACTCTTTGATTGGGAATCCAGACAAACCCTCCAACTAACAATCTGCCGGCTTGGCGATCTGTAATGTAAGTAGAGCGGTCGTTGAACTTGTATCCTGTCTCAAGCGTAACCAAGCACTCATTGTCTAAAGTAGGAATTGTGTCATCTCTTTGACAGACACATTAGTCCTGAATTCAAATAATTTGTTTTCAGGAATGTTTATTGAATTGGCGATATCGTTTTTGAAGTGTTGGTCGGTGAGCGTTGGCGAATGTCGTGCAATAAGAGGCAACTGATTGGAAAATGAATCACCGTCCATGGAGCTGCATGTTTTTCAATTTATCACATCATTTTGGTTGTTTAGTGTATTTGATGTTTAATGAATTGAGCCAGGAACAAAATCAATTACCCTTTTAGGTGCTCACATGGTTAATCGCTCTGAAATAGTCTGAATACTGTTGGTAATATGTTCTCTGGAGCCATTATGACAGTTAAGTAGATTATAGAGGATACTGGCAATTTCCCCCTTTCCTGTTACTATTCAGCGATCTTTGTAATCCCAATATTAAAAGATATTTGAGTAAATTGTTTTCTTTTCATTTCCGAGTATTCAGAGCTTTTTTCAGAGTATTTTTGTCCATTGTCTTAATTCGTTAGACGCAGATCTCATTGTAAAGAATGCTGACAGTTTGTAGTCAGATGAACTTATATGTATGTGACAGTCAAAAGGACCAGGCGGAATGGGAAAGTCACTTAATGTTTACCCGGCAAGACATGTCCAAACACAGTCTTTAATTGTATCCAGCCCATAGAAAGTAGCCTCACTTAAAGCATTCACTGTATGGTGTTCTTAAATGTGTGGCTACATCGAAAATGAATGAAATTCTCTACTAACTTTGGAAACCAACTGCAAACATTATGCAGATGAATTGTTAGAAAGCATGTGGATTTTTCGCGCATGTGAACAGATGCGTTTCGGTGTAAATTGTTGTTTGTCTTTGCTAATTTTCACTCTATTTTCATAATTTACTGAACGTGTGACAATAGTCTTTTCATCATTACACCAGTTCATGTGTAAACAGTGGATACCGAACCGAACCAGGGATAGATGTTCTGCTCCAAACAAGTTAGACAAACACAGAATTAATTCAACATTTCAAATGCTGTAAGGCTTATTAGTTTCTAGTAATCATTTTATGGCGGTCATACGGAAAACGACGATTACGTTTCGAGGCTCTGTACGTTCCTGACGACTGTTAGATGACGATTTTACAGAGAAGGCTCAGAAGGTGCCTCTCCAGCATCATGATGAGCTTCAAGTAGAATGGAAATGCTGATTGTGTTAGGGATGTTCATCATTCTGAGTGTTAATCATTGTGACGTGGGTACTGCAAACATGAGACATAATCGATGAGATAGGTTTGTTAAACTGGTGTATTAAAGGTGAACATTAATTTTGTTCATGGTGGAGAACAGTCAGTTAAGTGTACCAACGTAGACCTCGGTTTTCTATGTGGAGGACCAGGTTCTATTCTAGACAAGGCACGTCGTCACCTGTAAACGGATAATTCGATAGTCAATGCTTTAAATAAGAATGTTTCGAGCATCTATCGTCTACAATCAGAAATAGTTTGATTTGTTTCAACAGATGTGTGTTCTCTGTATACTATCTATGCTAATATATTTGACATTCCATTTGATAACAAGGGATATATATATGGGAAATATTTCCGTGGATGGTCTGGTAGCTAACACTGCAGCCATCAGCCTCGGGAGACTTAACGTAATAGAGTGGACATCCTATCCCAGAACCACTAACAGTGGATTGGCAATCGGAACTGCTTCCATCGTTTATATATGTTGTACTTCTTTCATAGACTTTAATATTGCTCATGTAAGGACAGTGTCTGTATACCCCAAATGATTCATTATATCAGTAGCTGACTGGCCATAACAATAATGGTGTTCATTACCCGTAGAACACCACAGTGGGATAGACATTGTTGCATATCATTGAATCGATTTCTTCCTCGATGACGTAAACACGTCCTTGCATTACCGCTCTTTGGAGTACCTCTGCTATGAATTAATGACCATTGTGTAAACTCAAGGGACGGAACCAGGAACATTATCTCACAAACATTCCTTAATTAGAAACTTTGTTTCTGCCTGACTAACGGAATGAAATTACTTTGAATAGAGCCTCAACTGTATCAGCTCTCGACGTCTACTGCATCAAACACTCTAACACGTCTTTGTGTGAGTGTTGCCGCACTCATCTATATTCCTGCAACATGGCCGCGGCCTGTTAATAATCGAGTTTGGACCAGACAATCTTGTAATCGACAGAATGAGGATCGATGTACACGACTGAAATATGATGACAAGTGTTACCGGATCCCCTTAAACACATCTTAAGACAAATATGGGTTACTGAATACCAATTCTAACCCGGATCTTCACGGGTCTGTAACGCGTAAAAAAACAAAGCAACCCCCCCCCCTAAAAAAAAAAACAAAACAAAAAACAGATAAAAAACAAAACAAAAAAACAAAACAAAACAAAACAAAACCAAAAAAACCAAAAAAACCAACAACAACAAAAACAAAACAAAAAACAACAACCACAAACAAACAAAAAACAAACAAACAACAAAAACAAAAGCAAAAATAAAAAAAAAAACCCAAAAAAACAAAAACAAAACAACAAGAAGAAGAACAACAAAAAATATACAAACAAAAAAACACCGTGATGGGCCTTAGCCTTTCACTTCCATGGGTGATTGACTAATTATTTTGCATTTTGCACATTCTTTTGTATTTTAAACTATAAGTGTCATAGAGGTAGTAATTTTTGGTCTCCTTTCTTATGTTTTTGGAATGTGGTAGATCAGATCTCCAGGCCAATTAAGTAACTAGTTAACTGTAAGCTGCTGCTTGTATGTTGTTCTGTATGTATGGACATTAGCATTATGCGTGTCCATGTATGAACGCATACATTTGGTTCATGAAGAAAAAAGTCTGTGGTAAATGCAAATACCAAGAACGCTTGGATGGACACCATCTACTTTCTTTCCATGATCGGGCTTATAGTTCGGTACTCTGTAAGTGACATTAAATAATTCCACACTGAGGCAGCAAAACCTTCCATGCAATCTTCATATTACTGCTACACGTACAGTTGTCAACAGAGCCTCTTTATTTTGATCCTGGCGTCGTGATGTGGAATGAAGATGGATTCCATTACGTGCTTTTTGAGGAACATAAACGTGCTTTTTGGGACTTACAATATTGTGCACTCAAAGACCAGCGGTGTTGTTTCCAGAAAGCCTGGACTAACAGTAATACCCAGAGTCTTAGTGAGAGATGCTGTTATTAGATGCAGTTGGTTGAATTGGATATGGAAACTCTGCCCGAGCAGGAGCCCTACACAAAGGTTTGATGTTTAGGACTGAGGGGTGCAGGATATATCATTGTGTTGGCGTCATCTCTTTGGTTCATGTAAAGTTGATACTGTTGAAGGATACACTCTCAGGGTAAACATGATAGCTTAACATAACTGGTTTTTAAACCAGTATATTGAATTGTAATTTTGAATATAAAACACCGCATATTCAGCTCTTGAGCATAATCTGATCAGATTAAAACTACTCGTATTTATTCGAAAGACAATGATGTTCAAATGGATGTAATCGTAATTCATCAGTGTTTTTGCGATAAAATTTAAACCTTGTCTGCAGCTACAAGAACATCCGACCACCTTGTGTACTTTGGCCTTGATACGATGTGTATAGTGTTGTATTTTCAAGAACATACAGGGTTTTACCAACATTAACGGGAATCACGATCAGCATGTCAACAGGAGATGTCAGTGCCACGGAAAGTATGGAAACAGAATATGTGTCAGAGATGGCGCTGGTCTTTGAAATGAGCCTTCTGTGAATGTCAGGACACCGACGGAAGTGTGCAGCTTTCAAGACCATCCTTATAGAATTGATACAAGACTGATCACTCATACTGATGGATAGTAGCCAAGAAAGCACAGACTCACATCCTTATCTATTCAAGGACGGAAATGACAGCAGGCCTTAAATGTGACAATCGAAGTATATAATTTTAACGTAAACCTCACATTCACTAGCCGCATTATTGGACACCATGGCTTCATCGCACTATGTAACATTTTCAAATGTCAAGAATATTGCCGCATATTTGCCTCAATGGCGTTTTTCGGCCGATAGATGCGTAATTAGCTGGTGCGTGATAAAGCGTACATTTTGCTGACAGCAGTCACTGTGTAAACCGGAAACCTACCTGATGTGGCCAGGCAAATATGTACAAGATCAAAATAAACCTTCTGTAAAGTGAAGACAAACATTGGTGTGGGTGCAGTCGAACCGACGCAGGATGTGTCGACACGTCCATGACGACTGGGCGAGAGATTGATTGATATGTACACACACTGGGAACACCTTGTGCTTCATCTTGAGGGTGAGTGACCTTAAGACAGTTTCAGCTTAAGTAATATAACCCAAAAAATTATGTTTGTTGATTATATCACCAGCATAAGCCATGAGTAGAAAACATATTTTCAAACCTTGAAGTTCGAAGTCAAGTAGTGTTTTGTGTTACAATTTTGCAGCCCTACTGTTAAAAAAAATACTTAACTCTATTTAGCTTTACATTCATCAAGTTTTGTGTTAACCTATACAAAGTCATTAAGGCAGCGACCGATAGAATCGTGATAGTCATACCGGAACAATAGTCTCATTAAGCTATTCAGACAGTGACCTACTTTTCAGGCTATCCGAAGTTTCTCGGGTGGAAGTGAAAATTGACATTACAAACAACTCTGTTTACACTGAATTCCAGTTTCTTGTTGCATAAAAATAGAAACAAATGTTAAGTTCAAACTTTAATAACATCGTATTTCTATATTTTATGGCGACGTGTAGGCAGCATCACTTTAACTAGGACGTCACAGACTGCCCTGTGAAAATGAGCTCGTAAAACGATTCACACTGTTTGTGTTTGTTCAGAGTAGTTCTGATAACGCACAATGAGATTGATATAATATCATTTCCGTACCAGAACTCAGTATGTTTCTAGCGGCAGAATCTCTTTGAAAGTTTCACGATTTCAAGGTTTCCGTTTGTCAGAGCCCACTGTACGATAAAGCACCCTGTACGACGTGTTTGCAGGGATTTAGGTGCGTTCTGTTCCAAGATATAAGTATTTAAATATATCAAGTCATACTGGTTGTAGATGCACGAACAAAATATTCGATACTCGCATCAGACTTTATTATATTCATATTCAGCCACAATGTATCCTTGAAAACATTCTTGAGACGTTGACTGACAGATGAATGCTTTAATGATACATCAGGATAGAAGAAAACCGTTTCACGAATCAGGGGCATGAAGAAATCTGTTCGGCTCTGATAAGGTAAAAAAAAACACTACAATGTAAGCAAAAAAACAATTCCATAATCTTTGCTCAGAGCAGTTCAAACTTATTTACTTTAGGCATTAACAAACTTTACAATGTGTACTGAAATTGTACGAAGACATTTGGTTGAATACACATTTGAACAACATTTCATTAAACTTATCAAAATAGTTTACCAGGAATTATACATATATAGGAATAAAGGTAGAAGTGATATGAGTTCAAAGTTACACCCATTTGGTCCTTAACATGCAGTAATTAGCAAACAGTGAGGTGAGCAACTTTCCCGCATAGTGGTCAGGCGCACAGACTGAAGTGCATGTTTTTTTAAGACCATGTGCTTCCTTAGGGATGTCATGTGATAAACAAGTGCTGGAAACGAGAACGGGTGGTCAGGTTTGCTTACTTGGTTGACACATGCCATTGTATACCAATATCGTAGACCAAGGTTCATTCAGTTGAACTGGAATGTATAGTATAGACTCGATTATTGACAAAACTACCAACTGACTATAGCTGGTGTTAGCATGTGTCTTGGTGAACGGGTCCATTCATGTACATATACTACATGTCACTGCAGTAGTAGCTATTTTAGATGTTAACACGTAGTAGTCCCATGTTGTGTTGTTGTCCTTGGGTAGAGCGTCTTGTTTAACCGTTGGAACAATAACGAAACATTTACTAATAAATACAGTGCCAAAGCATTACACTGAATTGCGACCTAAATTGTTGATAATGACAGCAGCGTCCATCGTTAAGGAGACAAACTTCGTCTTTCCAGACAGATTGAGACACTTGCACATTCCAGCAAGAAAAGCCTGAAGATCTACTGATCAGCTGATGTACACACCGTGTAGTGGTTGACGTTTTATCCTATTGACGAGCTTAACAAAGCACACATTTATAGAGTTGCAGGAACTGTTTTATCTCCTTATCAGCACAGTACCTCTAAATTCTAACCATTTGTTTTAAGAGTGTTTATTGAATTGACGTTGGAAATGTGCCGTTTGATAACTGGGGATCTTTGGAGATCATTGAGCAATAATGAATCTGAGCGGAAATAAATCACCTATCATGAAATTGCTTGTTTGTTTTAATTACTGAATCCTGGTGGTTGTGGAAAACATTTGGCGTTTGATAAATTGGGCTTGGAAGAGATCGATTACTCTTCCATGTTCACGCATATGAGATTCTCCTAATTATGGTTTGTGAGATTCTTTGTATATATTTTTTGACTATAAAGAATATTGGCAAGATCCCCATACCCGTCAGTATCAAATTAAAGAACATATTTCTTAGGGTAAATGCCGACAAGTACAGTGAGCAATATATTATTCAAAAGGCTGTTTCAGTTTAGAGCCAAAACGTTATGAACGTTGTCAAAACTCATAAGAGACAGAAAGAAATGCTGACAGTCTTGATTATGTACAACCTTTACTTAAGGCTAGTTGTATTTTGCAGACAAAGAAAACTGGTTTTGGAACCACGAGTGAGTGAGTTGAGTTTTACGCCGCACTCAGCAATATTCCAGCTATATGGCGGAAAAATAAATAGTCTGTAAATAATCGAGTCTGGACCAGACAATCTAGTGATCAACAGCATGAGCATCGTTCTGTGTAATTGGGAACCCATGACATGTGTCAACGAAGTCAGCGAGTCAGCAAAATCATACCTATCTGCACTAACGATATAACGACCAGCTGTTTCCGATGTGTGACTGACAAGGAGTCCTTGTTTGTGTATTTCATGTTACGTTCAGCAGATATATGCACAGTATAGACACACACTCACAGAAACAAATACATGGACATGAACACTATGAATATCACTACTAGTGCAATATATACCTTGTGAAGACGACAGGAAAATAACAAAGGAACACTTGTACTTCTATATGTTCCCTTATTTGTTTCCATGATTATATATAGTCGTTGTATGACTAGTCAACAAATCCTGACTGACACTAGTTTTTCATGTAGGTGCCTTGTATGTCTCATTAATGATACTGTGGGATACTGTTGTATACAGACGCTTATAACGAACAGCGAACTGTGTCCTTGTCCTGGCTGTTTGCCGTGTATATTGTAGTCAAAGTACATGTGTGGGTTATAACGAACTAATAATTGCGGTCCATTGGAGTTAGGGTTAAGCGCAGTTTGCTGTTGTATATATTATATATACTATAATGCTGAAAATACCCTCATCGAGTAATATACAAACAGTGTTTTCTTGACTGTGGATTATGACGCAGTTACATTTTGGCTTTCCTCATCCCTGGAGCAGCTCTGGAGTGTGCGTTTACTTTAGATAGACTTTAAGGAAAACTTTATGACAAGAGGGATTACTACAAATGGTCAGCTCTCAACTGTTTCTAACGTCGAACAATCTTCCTGCAGTACAAAGCTTTGGACAAAGGTAGCCTAGTTCCACAACCGGTCAGGGTTCGATTCTCACATGGACGTATTTGAGAACAGTTATGCTAGATTCCCTTTTCGTGTTGTTTGAATGTTGCTGAAAGGCGTAAAAAGCCGACGTCATATTCTCTGTGCTATAGGAATGCACGTACCTTGTCTTGTTTGCAGGTATATCACACTGTTATAACGAAAAAATAGATTGCAGATAACTAAGTTCAAAGAATCCATGGCTGAAGAACAACCTTCTTAAATGAACACTTGAATTTTCCTCCTCATGATTTCTACTGGGTTTTTGAACAGAAAGTCTTTGGATAAGATCTGCGATATAATATAAGGGAGATTGGTAACTTAATATGTATTTCTTCTTGTTGGCAAAATACCATTTCTGTAATCACAATTTAGAATCTATTAATGGCTTTTGATCACCTCAAGAGCATGGGATTGTGAATCATAATACGATATCAGGAACATTTGCCGTGTCCTCGTCGTTATATTGACAAATAACGCGGCATGAACGACGCCACATGCACGCATATATTCCAGATCAGAATCGCCACTAATCGTTACATGTAAAGTTTCCTGAAGTAATACTGACAAAACCATTATTTATGAGAGTGATGCCAAGAATATTGGAAACTGGTACCTGTTATAGGCTGGTAAAACATTCCATATAGTTATTGGTTCAAATGCCGAACGCTGGCACAGATGGAGCTCTTTGGAAACCCATTTGATTCTGTCAATCAGCAACAACCATGCCTTTAATTAAGGAATATCTGTAAGATAATATTCCTGGTTCCGTTCCCTTGAGTCTGCATAATGTTCACTAATTCATAGCAGTGGTACTCCAGAGAGTGGTAATGTGAAGATGTAACTGCGTCATAATGCACATTCAGGAAGAAATCGATTCAGTGTCGGAACGATGGCTATCGCACAGCTAATTAACACCATGACTATTGTACATACAGGTCACTGACACAGCGAGGTTCATTTGCAAGTGTTAGTCCTCTTAAAGTCGAAGTTCTATAAGAACAACAAATATATGTCATAAAGATCTTGTAGTTTCGATTCTAGTAGTTTCAGGGCATTATTTCCACTTAAGGAATAACCTTATCTCGTCCAGTGCATCCGGGATTGATGACTGCTGTGTGTGAGCTTATCACATTTACTGATCGAAGTGTGAGCTTCAGATCGTTCCCCGAAGGTCTGGTCTGTTTGTCGTCATTTACAAGATATTTAGTCAGTGATGCTGCAGGCCCATAGTTTGAGAAACACCAACGGGCTACGAGGAATTACAGGAATTATGCAGTTTCAGTCCCGAGTGAATGAATAGTGCTAACGTATTCCGAGCCTTAGGCAGTTGACTTCCAATGGTCATTATCCAGAGACAGAAGCGACCTAATTCAGAGTTCCGAGGGGTCTGGTTGATATATCAGATGTTGAGATGTTCGCAATGAACGCACTTGTGTATACATCAAAAAATATTCCATGGCATGTGATGCTCTCGTATTAATAAACTATATTGAGGATCGATTTGATCTTTACATTGGAATCAAACATAGTCTTTCAGCACTAGGTATCAACGTTGTAACTACGGAGCTCTCTAACCACTAAAGAATTACTTTGATACACCCTAATAGTACATGATTAAGTGAGAAGACGTTCACCATCATGAACAAGTTTCTATGTAAAGTATCAACATTGTCGGCAAGCAGACACAGATATGTGTGTATAACACACACATTACAGTGATGTGTTTTGTAGGTTTTTCTGCATTATACCAACTGGGTTATCGTTCAAAACAGATGAACATTAACCTCGACATTTCGGGATTATCTCTCATCTGAAGGTGATACTAAGTAATATACTCTTCGTTGAAAAAAAAACATCTTCCCTGTTGATACATCAAATTTGTCAGGGGCATGTCTTCGTCGTTTGACGTCATGCCAACAAGAGCGAGTAAGTTTAGATTTACCACGCTCTCGGCAGTATTACAACTTTATGGCGGCGGTCTGTAAATAATTGAGTCTAAAATAGAGGATCCAGTGATCGACAGCACGAGCATCGATCAATACAAATGAGATATGATCACATGTGTCTATCACGTCAGCGAGCCTGACCACAATATCTCGTTAGTCGCCTCTTAAGACAAACATAATCGCCTCTCAGGACAAACATAAGCGCCTCTTAGGACAAACATTCGCTTCTCAGGACAAACATAGTCGCCTCTTAGCACAAACTTAGCTTACTGAAGGCCACATCTATCCCGGATCTGTAACACGTAACGGTAATTAACATAAGTCAGGTCTTAGGTGAAGTAAATGTGACCACCTGGCTGCCTGCTTGTCTATGTGTCTCATTCAGTCCTTGTCATGTTGTCTAATGGCGTAGAAGCTGTTTTGTTTGGTAGCTAATCAGCCTTTAACTGGCATAAATAACTATCGATAGATATATAGTAATTAATTGTCGCTGCTTCTATGCTGTTCTGTATGTGTGGACATTAACATTGTGCGTGTTGTCGTATGGACGCACAAATGAGGTTTCTTAGGCTATGATAAAGAAAAAAAAAACTACTTTAAATGCAAATGGTAAAAACACTTGGATGGACACCATCTACGTTTTCGCCGTGATCTGGCTAATAGTTCGATGCTGATGTCTCATTAAATAACTCCTCACTGAGACAGCAGAACACTCTTCTATGCAATCTTCATGTTATTGTTACACGCACACTTGTCAGCAGAGCCTCTTTATTTTAATCCAGGCATCGTGGTGTACGGTTGCCGTTACGTGCTTTTGAGGAATATATATTTGGAAGATTACAGTGCTGGTGTTTCCAAAAAGCCTCGACTAAAAGTAATGCTAAATGTATGAGCGTTAGTGGGAGATGCAACTATTACATACTGTTGGTTGAACTGTATATATAAAATCCGCCCCAGGAGGAACCTGCACAGAGCATGATATACCATTGTGCTGGCATCACCTCTTTGGTTCATGTTATGTTGATAGTGTTGAAAGGTACACTCACATGGTAAATATGATAGGTTCACATCACTAGCACATGAATCGGGATTCGCATTTTTAATGCCAGAAAACTGACTTCTCGATTTCATTTCGTGAATTATACCAAATGTATAAACTTTATTACACTAAAACTACTCGTATTTATTCAGATGACATTGATGTTCCTTACAAATGTTCCTTAATCGAAATTCATCAGTGTCTTAGTGATAAAACTTAACCCTTCTCTTCAGCTACAAGAAGATCCGACCAACTTGTGTACTTAGGGCTTGATACGATGTGTATAGTCCTGTCTCGCTCCTGTCTGTCTTCAAGAACTTACACGGTTTCACCAGACGAAGAGGAACTCAGCAACCGATGTCAGTGCCATGAGTCCTGAAAATCAACGTATGGAAAGAGAACATTTACTGACAAGTACAATGTACCATTTCTATAATCACCATAGAGACCCCACGGGACGATAGCAAGTATATCATTAGTATGGTATAATGAATCATTCTACGACGTGAAAAGAATTTCTGGTGTCCCGGATTCTAATACTGGTGGATACTGCCCAAGAAAGCATTACATTATTCTCTCAGTCAAAGAAAATCAAAGAGAATATTTGGCAGAGATGGCGCTGGTCTTTGAAATGAGCCTTCTGTGAATGTCAGAATACCGATGGAACAGCGGAAGTTAGCAACTTCCGGTCAAACCTCAAGACCATCCTCATAGAAAAATAAACCCTTTTGAAATGATAAACGACGGCCCACCTTCTCGCTTCCGGTCTGGTTCATGACTCAATGTGCGCTGCGACAACTTGCTACATGTAGACTGAACCCATGTTACGCACGTTGCCCTGCTCACTTTCCCTGAAAACGAAACCGTTTACGACCAAACGCCTTTGACTCACATGTGTGTTGCTTTGTTTTTTAACTCGGAAAGGCATCGTTTGTTTAATTGCCGTACAATTTGATATGACAAAGGACAACGGGAAAACGCCATGAAAAATCACGGCATTTCCTTCGACAGAACACAAGACAGTGCGAATCTCGGGTGTCGTAGCATCTATGGAAAAATGAATATTGTTTTTATATATTGTCAAAAATTATGTTATTTCCAACGATATTTCTTTAACTATTGCCGCGTTAATATTGTACAAAAGGTCCCAAGCTACCAGCAATTGTAATAAAATTTTGGACATACACCTCCAAACATCGAGTATCTCCTTGAAGATCTTTCTCGACAATTTGTGATTATTACACATCCCTGACTATTGAAGAAATTCCGTGAAGAATGTACACATAACATTTAGTAATAAAGATATAAATATATGAAAAGTAGACGCCAGTTATGTCCATGTTTATCGTATTTGAACTTTGGCTACATGTAGGCAATGACTGACATAAATTGTCCTTTGCTGTTATTTTATAATTAATTGACCATTGTTATTCGCTCTCTCTGTACCTGCTAAAAATCTCAATCCTTTCTTGTATGACTGAGCGAAATTCACACAAAAAGTCTTTCACATTTCGCACACCGCATCGGCTTCCCGCCACAGTGTATTACATGAATGCAACCGAGTTGGTCGTAATACGAACGCGATTTGAGTAGATATAAAATGAAAATACACTACAGTTTTAAATACACTACAGTGTGATATTCAGATATCTTGTGACAGACTTACATTACCAACTGCAGAACGTCAACAAAACGTCAAAACATCGCCTCGCTTCGGACTGCCATTTCGCGATTCATTCTTGCAATATAAGCAGCCGGGACTATCGCAGGTGTGTCACTGATTCACGGAATAAATATTTCAAGGCAGAACACTTTCAACATCACTGTAAAATGAAAAGATATACTGTCCGTGCACCATCGTGAACGTTAACCGTGAAGGTTAAGGCTACACTGGTTTACTGTCTCTAAGTGTAATAATGTAGTTACAGGTACAGCTCACATCGCGCACACGACATGCGCTGTCAGTTTAAGGCTGGACTGTCCGGATCAGCACACCTAACGGCTTAGTGAAGGGAAGATAAATTAAAAAAGATCGCCCATTATTATTGTTAGACACCATGACTTCATCGCACTATGTAACATTTTCAAATGTCAAGAATATTGCCCCATATTTGCCTCAATGGTGTTTTTCGGCGAATAGAGGCTTAAGTAGCTGGTACGTGACAAATCATACATATTGCTGACAACAGTCACTGTGTATACCAGAAACCTACCTGATGTGGCCAGGCAAATATGTGCAAGATCAAAATAAACCCTCTGTTAAGTGAAGACAAACATGGATGTGGATGCATCCAGTCGAACCGGCGCAGGAGGTGTTGGCACGTCCATGACGACTGGGCGAGAGATTGATTGATATGGTCCATGTATACACACTGCGATCAGATTGTGCTTCATCCTGAGTGAACTTAAGACTAGCTTCAGCTAAAGTAATTTGTCCAACAATATTAAGTTTGTTGATTATATCACCAGCATGAACCATGAGTAGACAACATATTTTCAAACCTTCGACGTCGAGTAGTGTTTTTGTGTTAGATTTTGCAGCCTTACTGTTAAAAAAATATACCTAACTCTATTTGGCTTTACATTCATCAAGTTTAGTGTTGATCGATTCAAAGTTTTGGCCGGGAGACGCGGATTTTATTGCTTTTGTGAGATTAGAGTAGTCTGCCCCTTCCTTCGTGGGGGTATTCATCAGACAGAGATTGATCCTAAATCACATAGAAATTGTTCAAAATAGAGATTTCCTAAACATGCAGCACACCGTCTTGACTTGCAATGAATGTGTACGTTTGAGATAACACAAGTTGAAATGTCGCTAATAAGAAGACAGAATCGTGATACCTCGGGTATTGTCTTCTCCCGTTTTGTCGAGTGGAGTCGAGTGGAGTCGAGTCGAGTCTTGTGTATCTCGGGCTGTTTTATTTTCTGTTGACTTCCCTTGTTTTGCCGAGTCAGGATACACCAACCCTTTCTCGAACGTCAGATCAGTATCAGCACTGATTGTCAGATTCCATTCAAGCACAGAGTTTGCTTTCACACTCATGGGTCTCGTCGCAGATACTCGAGGCTGATCACGCTTTTGCTTTGAATTCTTCCTTTACACATATTACAAATAGTATTTACTTGTAAAGTTCACACACATCACACACATCACACATGCACGCAGAAGTATTCTCCAAGTACACAGAAGACATAGGTGGAAACATGTCATCATATTCCAGTTGAGTAGATCGATGCTCATGATGTTGATCACTGGAATGTAAACATTATTATTGTTATGGTATAGACTCGATTATTTACAAACCATCCAAGCAACAATAGCTGATGTTGGTTAGCATGTGTCGTGGAGAATGACTCCATTCTTACATATAACTTCAGTAACTGCTGGTTATGTTAACACGTAGTATTTATCCCATGTTGTGCTGTGGTCCTTGGGTAGAGCGCCTTGTTTAACTGTTATAACAATTACTAAACAATTAGTAATAAATACACTGTCAAATCCGTACACTGACGTCCAATTGTGCAACCTGAATTGTTAAAGGTCACATGCAACGTAAAACACAACTTTGCAGATTCTGGTACCTTTCGTTATGCACTTACCGAAACAA
The DNA here is from genome assembly GCF_037392515.1 of Haliotis asinina. NCBI lineage: Eukaryota > Metazoa > Mollusca > Gastropoda > Lepetellida > Haliotidae > Haliotis > Haliotis asinina. Next base: position 2,999,229 of record NC_090291.1, read on the forward strand.
ATCATAAAAAATGCCAATTCAACCTATAAAGTTGAAAAAAACGCGATGAAAAAAAGCCCGCGAAATCGGAGTTCAAACGCTACACTAAATTCCCCCCAGCGCTGGGGGGAAAACTGGTTTCAACAGCTGTGCTGCGCTGCGTCCATAACGCATGCGCAGTGAATAGGTTCGCGGAGCTTGAAACAGTATGCATGACCAGTGTCTGAGGTCGTGAGCAGTAGTCTAATCTTGGTTGTGTACAGAAACAAGTAAATAATCTACTCGTTACGTAAAACAACTTGTTGATTGTGGTAAGCAGTCTCTGTCACAGAGAAAGCTCAATGTCTGGTTTATTCACACCTATATGTCTGTCTGCTAAAGACAACATGCAGTACACAGCTTCAATCATTGACCACACGCAATTTGAACTTAACACCTATCAGACTATTCGACATAAAGAAAATATGTTGATTTATGACTCGTGCACCCGAGTCCCGTGACTGCCACATTATGTAATTAGTCACTAGTGATACACATCACATGTTTTTATGTCTGTGGGTTGCAAACAAACTACATTAATTTTTTCGGATGACTGGATCTGACGGAAACTGGTGAAAACTCTTGTCATTTTCAAGTCCTGCTTTGTACTTGGGCGAATGACAGATTCCAGCCACGCAGTAGTTTACCATCTTTACTGACATGATTTTTTATTGGATTGATTGAGCGCAAATTCAGAGAAAATGTATTTTCCAAAACCAACATTTCTATACACATTCTTCATGGATAACGACTTTTTTTCGTGTATATGATTTTGTTTGACAACAGTATATGAATCCATACTGAAACGACGCATCAAGTACACAAAGAGAAGTTGTTATCCATAAAGAATCTTACTTTCTTGTGACTGACTATACTTTTAAAATGCCCATCAAACAGATCATCTGTCTGTACACACAATGAACCCTCAGCATATCAGCAAATGAAACAGCCAATCGGAAGCCGTCGTTACACTTGAGTGCATATCCACCCGCGATGACTGGGTTCGGTCTCCCGAGGGCTTCGTTTCGGGGGACGTAAGCCCAAGTACAAAATATTGCACTTTTGAATCGCGATTGTACGCTTATAATTGTGTTTATTTGTTTTTTAAAAAGCAGCAATGTATATTATATGTCATGAATAAGTGATAAATGTGTTTTAATTATGTTTGATTTTTTGGTTGCATGTGACCTTTAATAATGACAGGAGCGTCCATCTTATTGGAGACTAACTCCGTCTTTCTAGACAGATTGAGACACTTATACATTCCATAAAAAAGCCTGAAGATCTACTGATCAGCGACCTGTTGTACACACCGTGTAGTGGTTGACGTTTTATCTCATTGAAGAGCACACATTTATAGACTTGCCTGAAGCAGGAATTGTTTTATCTCCCTTACCAGCACAAAACCTCTAAATTCTGACCATTTGTTTTATTGAATTGACGTTGGAAATGTGCCGTTGAGATCAGCGACGGTAATTGTTTTCGGAGCGATAACTGGGGATCTTTGGAGATCGTCGGGCAATAATGAACCAGAGCGGAAATGAATCACCTATCATAAAACTGCTTGTTTCTTCGATTACCGAATCCTCATGGTTGTTGAAAGAAATTGACGTTTAATGAATTGAAAGAAATTGACGTTTAATGAATTGAGCTTGGAAGAGATTTTTACCCCTCCATGTTCACACATATGTGACTCTCTTAATTATGGTTTGTGAGATTCCTTGTAAACATGTGTTGACTATAAAGAATATTGGCAATATTCCCATACGTGTCAGTATCCAGTAAGAGAACATATTTCTTAGGCTAAATGCTGTGAGCATTTACAGTGAGCAATACGTTATTCAAAAGGCTGTTTCAGTTTTTAACGTTGTCAAAACTCTCTATAGACAGACAGAAATGTTGACAGATTACAATCTTGATTATGGACAACCTTTACTTTAGGCTAGTTGTAGTGTGCAGGCAAAACAATCGTTTGAAACCATGACATCTTTGTCATTTCCTTAGGTGAAAATGCGTAACGATATAACGACCAGCTGTTTCCGACCTGTGCTTCGGTCCCGACTGTTTACCGTATATTTTAGTCGAAATACCTGTAACGGTTACAACGGTCCATTTGAGTTCGATAGAACCGTAGGTTATTGCTGTATATAATACATACTGCATTGATTAGCTGAAAATATCAATGTGGGAGACTCATCGTGAAATATACAGACGATGTTTTCCTGAGTAGATTATGACATGCTTACATTTCTGCATTCTTCATTCCTGGAGCAGCTCTGGTAAGTGCTTTAGATACCTTGATGAAGACCTCTAACCTCGAGCAATCTTCCTGCAGGTCATTGCCGTGGATCCAAGTAGCCTACTTACACCAACGGATGTACTGGAGAACAGTTATGTTAGGTGTCCTTTACATATTGTAAATATTACATTTGCTAAAAGGCGTAACCCGATGTAAGAAAGCTGCTGTGCATATTCTATGTACCACACGTATGCACGAAATTTGTGCCATTTGCGTTGGTTTCCGTTGACAGAATGATTGATGTACGAAGGCACAGGTTTATTAGACTGTTGTAAAGAAAGTAATAGATTGCAAGATTGAGTTCAAAGAATACATGGCGAGAGAACAACCTCCTTGATTCCACATTGATTAATATTTTCACATTGACACAGTAATAAGAGACAGCTGCCTGTCGCTTCTCTCCATTAGCCTTCATAATTGTATTTTCTAAACATTTGAATCCAACCAACGTCATAGAAAAATGACAATATTTCAATGCTTTTATTTTCAGTTGATTATTGATGCTTTCAAGAATGTACTGTCAAATTCATGTGGTGTTGTTTCTGAAAACTAGCTCAAAGCCAGATATCACGATTGTCAATATCAGCTGATGACATCAGCACAGATGTTGAATCCTGACTGAGTATATAGGAGGTCATGAGGACTGTCCGTTATTGACGTACAACCATAATGCTGTGTACACAACAACCATACGTTGTGCTGGCGTCAGTGTACGACTGAGGTTGATCTCACTGACCGACACACACCCAAGGTGAACACGATAACCTGAAATAACTGAATGAACAATACAGATTACGAGAGTTATACCAGCCTAATAAGGTTTTCATTTTGTGAAATATAACATGTCACATCACCAATGTTACATGTGAGTTTACCCCGCTTAAGGAAAGTTCAGTTTCTAGATTTGGAGTTGAGTCCCCTCAACTTAGAATGAGGCACCTCATAGCCAGCACACAATGCCATCGATGTTACCCACACAGATAACCGCGGTGTTATATTGGAGCAATTTGTAAATGACACTGTGTATTCATAGCTTAGATTAAATCGAAAGAATAAGTGTTTTGAATAATTTTTGTAGTTATAACGTAGGCTCTTACCCCGGAGCTTCATCCAAATATCATCTATACTGAGGAAAACAAATAAGGGAACACCACTTCATGGCAGTGTTAGTTTTATTCTCATATTTTATCCAAGAGCGCCGTGCAAAGTTGGTGATGAAAACTGAAAAATATTAAATGAATGCTTGAATTTTCCCATTGTTCCTTTATTTCTTTCTGTGAATATATACGAACCTTTTGCCATTCTGAAAGGTGATTACGATCCGCATGCCAACAACAGATGGCAGTGTTCTGAGGAAGCAGACCATTTAGCAGAGATAGCGCCGTTCTCTGAAATGCTCATCCAGTGTATGGCGTCAGAACCAATGGCGTGAGAAGTTTGAGCGCCAACCTAAAGAACATCCTGTTATGATTTCTACTGGTTTTTAAACAGAAAGTCTTTGGATAAGATCGCTATGTAATACAAGGGAATTAGTAATTTGCCATACATTTCTTTTTATTGGTTATATACCATTTCTGATGGCTTTTGATCACCACAGAAGCGTTGATTGTGAATCATAATACGATCTAAGGAACATTTGCGGTGTCCTCGTTATATTGACAAATAACGCGGCATGAACGACGCCACATGCACTCACATATTCCAGATCAGAATCGCCACTAATCGTTACATGTAAAATTTCCTGAAGTGATACTGGCAAAACCATTATTCACGAGAGCAAAGAATATTGGAAACTGGTACCTGTTATAGGCTGGTACAACATTTCATATATATAGTTCTTGGTTTACCATTCAAATGCCGGACGCTGGCACAGATGGAGCTCTTTGGAAACCCATTTGATTCTGTCAATCAGCAACAACCATGCCTTTAATTAAGGAATATCTGTAAGATAATATTCCTGGTTCCGTTCCCTTGAGTCTGCATAATGTTCACTAATTCATAGCAGTGGTACTCCAGAGAGTGGTAATGTGAAGATATAACTGCGTCATAATGCACATTCAGGAAGAAATCGATTCAGTGTCGGAACGATGGCTATCGCACAGCTAATTAACACCATGACTATTGTACATACAGGTCATTGACACAGCGAGGTTCATTTACAAGTGTTAGTCCTCTTAAAGTCGAAGTTCTATAAGAACAACAAATATATGTCATAAAGATCTTGTAGTTTCGATTCTAGTAGTTTCAGGGCATTATTTCCACTTAAGGAATAACCTTATCTCGTCCAGTGCATCCGGGATTGTTGACTGCTGTGAGTGAGCTTATCACATTTACTGATCGAAGTGTGAGCTTCAGATCGTTTCCGAGGGTCTGGTCTGTTTGTCGTCATTTACAAGACATATAGTCAGTGATGCTGCAGGCCCATAGTTTGAGAAACACCAACGGGCTACGAGGAATTACAGGAATTATGCCGTTTGAGTCCCGAGTGAATGAATGGTGCTAATGTATTCCGAGACTTAGGCAGTTGACTTCCAATGGTCATTATCCAGAGACAGATTCGACCTAATTCGGAGTTCCGAGGTGACTGGTCAGATGTCAGATGTTGAGATTTGAAGGGGGAAAATGAAGTGAAAAACTGAAGTGGAGGCACCGTGTTCTTCAGATGATATGAAGTCATCGGTCTATGACGTCATGGATAATGGGTGACATTACATCATGTTTTGCCTGAATATTGTAGCACGTTAGCGTAAGACATGCAGAAAATGGAAAGATGTTACATATTATCATTCACCCCTTCATATATCCCAGTAGGTCATGATATTACATATGATCATTCACCCCTTCATATATCCCAGTAGGTCATGATATTACATATGATCATTCACCCCTTCATATATCCCAGTAGGTCATGATATTACATATGATCATTCACCCCTTCATATATCCCAGTAGGTCCCGATATTACATATGATCATTCACCCCTTCATATATCCCAGTAGGTCATGATATTACATATGATCATTCACCCCTTCATATATCCCAGTAGGTCCCGATATTACATATGATCATTCACCCCAACATATATCTCAGTAGGTCACGATATTACATATGATCATTCACCCCAACATATATCCCAGTAGGTCATGATATTACATATGATCATTCGCCCCTTCATATGTCTCAGTAGGTCATGATATTACATATGATCATTCACCCCTTCATATATCCCAGTAGGTCACGATATTACATATGATCATTCACCCCTTCATATATCCCAGTAGGTCATGATATTACATTTGATCATTCACCCCTTCATATATCCCAGTAGGTCACGATATTACATATGATCATTCACCCCTTCATATATCCCAGTAGGTCACGATATTACATACGATCATTCACCCCTTCATATATCCCAGTAGGTCCCGATATTATATATGAACATTCACCCCTTCATATATCCCAGTAGGTCACGATATTACATATGATCATTCGCCCCTTCATATATCCCAGTAGGTCACGATATTACATATGTAAATGTGCAAGGCAAGTCAAATGTTTCAACATGCGGTTTGGCAATGAACGCACTTATGTATACATCAAAGGATATTCCTTGGGCTTCTGATGCTCCCATATTACTAAACTACATTTAGGATAGATTTGATCTTTACATTGATAAATGCTTTTTTAGGAATCGAACATGGTCTTTCAGCACAAGGTATCAACGTTGTAACCACGGAGCTCTCTAACCACTTAAGAATTACTTTGATACACCCTAATGAGTACATGATTAAGTGAGAAGACGTTCACCATCATGAACAAGTTTCCATGTAATTATATAAAGTATCAACATTGTCCGCAAACAGACTGCTGTGTAACACACATATTACACTGATGTGTTTATCTGCATTATACCAAATTATCGCTAAACACAGATAAACATTAGCATCGTCATCTCAGAAGGTCTTCTCATCGAAGGTGATATTAAGTAATATACACTTCGTTGAAAAAATCATCTTCCCTGTTGAAACATTAAATTAGCTACACATACTAAAAAGTCATGACTTGTCAGGGGAATGTTCTCGCCGTTTGACATCATGCCAACAAGAGTGTGTGAGTGAGTGAGTTCAGATTTACGCCGCTCTCGGCAGTATTACAGCATTATGGCGGCGATCTGTAAATAATCCAGACAATCCAGTGATCACCAGCATGAACATTGATCTACGTAATTGGGATACGGTGACGTGTCAACTACATGAGAGAGCCAACCAACCCGATCCTACGACAAGCATCATTAAAGATCCATTTTAACCTAGATCTTCATGGGTTCGACCGTAAGAAAATGGGACACATATTATAATCTTAAAGAAAAGTAATGTAGGAAAACAAGATAAGTGTTGTTGACAAATGTCATATGCATTAACGACACGCAAGTATGTCGAATATCATTCTTGGTTTTGTCAATTTGATAGAAACGTTGAATAACCCCGTAGGACTGTTTTCTGTCAGTTATTGATTCTACTTGTCAAACAATTGTCATTTACCTGCTTTCATTTATAATTGTTGGTATATGAAGCTCTGCGGCATGTGCATCACGTGGAAGCGCTACAAAATATTGGCAGGTTTGAAACGTCGAAGTCAAGACAGTGTAGTAGTCTGTAGTGTGCAGGTGATGGATGTGGTAACCATAACCTCTGCAGGTGAAGGATGGGTACCCATAAACTCCGCAGGTGATGGATGGGGCACCCACAAACTCTACAGGGGACGGATGGGGTATCCACAACCTCTGCAGGTGATGGATGGGGTCCACACAAACTCAAACTGCTGACCATCGACCCCTTTCGGTACGTTCCAGGTAAACCACACACGTGCCTAAGTTGTCCTACAAACAGAGCTCTACGAAATCTGGCTCCAAACGCAGCGAATGTTCATCACGCTACTGGGGTACAACTCATCTTCTGAAGTTCATGTTCAAGAGCCACGCTGTGCGCCTCCCCGGAATGCAAATATGCCAATTGTGTTGAATTGGCATCATCATCGTCTTTCAGTAGCGGCATACAAATATTTCCAAAAAGCATTATCTCTCACAATATTGGAAATTCTGGGTATTTGCTAGAATGTTGCTGAGTGCGACGTAAAACTAATTTCACTCACCTACTAATTTGGAAGAGTGCTTGCAGGTAATAATCTAACTATTCAGAACTGCTGCAGTTGAATATGTATAGTTTAACTACGTTTTATATTTTATATTGACCAAAACCCAACAAAAGTGTCCAAACGTTGCCTCTGAAATGGAACATTGTTTTGAACACAAAAATATTGGTATTCTGTAGTTTTTAACATTGATGTTCTGAATACTAATAGGAATGAGGAAATAGCTAATATTCTTTATTATGTACCTACCTGTCATACAGGACTCCAAAAACATCACCAACACTCCTCAGATGAAAATTACTATTTGATAACTTAAAATGAAAATGGATTTTGTTTCTACCTCAATTCATTAAACATCAAATACGCTCAACAACCAAAAGATTCAATAATTTGAAGAACATGCAGTTCCATGGACGGTGATTCATTTTCCAATCAGTTGCCTCTTATTGCACGACATTCGCCAAAGCTCACCGACCAACACTTCAAAAACGATAACGCCAATTTAATAAATATTACTGAAACAAATGATTAGAATTTAGAGGCAATGTTACGGTTAAATAGATGAAACAGTAGCTGCTTTGAGCACGTCAGTGAGTGCTTAGTTCCCCTTCTCTACAGGATATAACTTCAAAGACTTCACTCTATGCATTACACATGGCTGAGTCAGCAGATTTGTTGGCTTTGTGTAGAGCTCAATTATCTCCAGTTGATAGGTGTTGTGTATCCCCAGTAACGTTGCCATTTCTATGACATTAAACGTTTTTGTCAAATTGATTTAAATTTACGTTTCGGTAGTAGCATTGTGGTATTGTGGAACAGGTAGTGTGTGAATGATGGTGATAGTAGAGTAGTAGATAGTGATTGAGGCAGAGTGCGTTTGGTAATAGATTAACTGGTGGTTTAGGTAGTATAAACAGTCTTGTAACATGTTGATGTACCTCGGCTACAATGAAGTCCAGTATACATTAATTTTGATCATCGTTTAAACAATACATAAACAACAGAATTATCCTAATATCAACATTTTAGGTGGTCTTGTGATGATAAAGACAGCCCTGCTCCAGTTGCACGTGTTCCCTGAAATCACTGACATTCTTTTGTAAAGTGCGTCATTTTCAAAGAAAATAGAGCAAATTCATCATTGACACAGCATGCTGTCAAACCTTATTCCATGAAACGATGTCCCTGAGGACTTCAAGTGAAGAAACAAACAACCCAGGTTACTGGCCCTGAAATGGACGAGCAAGGCGTTTTGTCGTGTGCAACATAAATAATACGTTGGTAGTTTCAACTACTTATTTTTTTCACTAATCCAATATTGTGTTCTCACTATTTTAACATTTTCGCCATTCCAATATTTCCACTGTTTACCATCACCGATATACACTGACTGGTACCGGGCAAGTAAAGTTTGAATTACAGGACAGGACTGACTCTGACTAACTGAGTTATCGTGGCGATGGACACTAGAGATGGACTTCACACAATGTACCCATATAGGGAATCGGACCTGGGGTTTCAGCTTGACGAGCGAACGTTAATCACATGGCTGCCCCACCGCCCCTGATACCACTAAGCGTTGCCAATACATACGTTAGAGCAAACAGTTGTGCGGACATCGATAACAGTTCGTGAACATAGGTTAGATATTCCTAATTGCATCTTCCTCTGCTACCTCAACTATGATGTTGGCAGTCGTGTGATGACGAATCACCATTCATTGTCACTGACATTCTGGCTCACATGAAACAACTGGATGTCAAGGAGGTCAATACCTTATATTGGCCCCATGAGACTCCAATAAGTATTTGGCATCGTCGCCCCATGGAACCAATCACACTACCAATAGCGTGAATGTTCACCTTTCTTCCTGAAGTTTCTGTGTGACCAAGGTCATCTTCTGAATGTTTGATGGCGTCCAGATCCAGAGACCTGCATGGCCAAGTCAGTAATTGCATGTCCTGGTTCCTCACAAATGACGTTTTCAGTTGCCGTATGAGGTCGGACCTTGTCGGTCGTTTGTGTTGAAAAATGGCGTTTGCTTGTTGCATAATTGAAACCTTCATGGACGTGTACCAAGCTTTACGTTCCAAGCACGACGTCCGTAAACAGGCCATCTTCCGTCTATATCCGTTACTAAACCAAACACGCTGTTGTGGCGATTCCAGGTGTCTTTGGCTCTACTGACGTCTCGGCCGACGTTGCTCATCAATCTGAATGCCGCCTGTGGCGCATAGACGGTTCCTCGATGTCAAGGTTGAAATCACACGCAATGACGGTATTGCGGTACCCGGATCTGGTTAGGGATCTGATAACCGATCCAAAGTGTTGTTGAACATGTTCTCGCCTGTCGCTTACGGTACAATTTGGACGGCAGGCAAATATATAAACTCGCCATTTTCATAGCCCGAAGGTTCATTCTGCACGTTAATTCCACGCTGGTGTGTGTGGCCTCCACGTCCACGTTTTGTGCCTTATTTCGTTTCTAGTTATTTCTTGGACGTACTTTTATTCTGTCCACGCAAACCACCCTGGGTGTAGATTTTGGGAATTTTGGAATTATATTATATTTTCATGTTTTTGTATGAATATCATCAAACTTTCGTGTGATATTTCCATGTTTTCTTCATTTCCGACATTGTCTTTATTTTAGTAGAGAATGTATAGATATTTTGTCGTTAATTTCCAGAACAGTATCCGGTTAAATGGAATCAGGGCGAGCGTGTTGCAGCCGTGATCTGACATCATGATGTAAATGCACACGATTTACATCGATCTACTTTAGCCACTTTAACAGTTTACCCCATGGCGTGACGAAAACGTGGGTAAACAAAGTTTGTAGTACGATAATTGAGAGTGTTACAGACTGATGCACGTATATACTGGATGTTACAGAGTGATACAGGTTTATAGTGGGTGATATAGTCAGTGAGTGAATGATTGAGTTGATATCTTAAGTCGCTTCGGCAATAGTTCAGCCATACCGTGGCTAAATTAAGTTATAGACTTATGACAGTTTAAAGTAAATTAAAACGTCTGCCAGTTAAGGACAGTAAAACAACAAGATTATCACGGTTATAAATTTAAAACTAGTAATTAAATCTAAAACACTTCACCTATAGAAGACAGTATACAATGAAACCAGGGTGGAGATCGCCAACATCTAAAGGTAGATCAATATATTAAAGACAGATGATACAGAACGATACAGGTTGATACAACATGATACAGGATGACACTGGATGGAGCAGGTTGATACAGTGTCATACATGGTGGTGAACCGAAGAGATTCACGTAGGTCCTTACATGAGGGAACACTCTCTGCGACTGCGTTTTTGATCGTTTCAGAGAATGATGTCATATCGATCACGGTACATAATTCAATATTCACTGCAAACAAATTTTGGAGATAACATTATTAGTTAGTGGAACATGACGAAATGCAGCAAAGGACGTAAAGATGTGTAAGTGAGTATATTTTTACGTCGCACTCGGCAATATCCCAGCTATATGGCGGCGGCCTGTATTGATCGAATCCAGTGATCAACATGAGTTGTCTACGATTACAATGACATGCCAACTAAGCCGGTGAGTCTGACCATCACATCCCGTTAGTCGCATCTTACGACAGGCATGGGTTACTGAAGACTAATTATGTCCCGGATCCTCACGGGTCAGAAGTGAAACGAGATATGGTCATTAACGCTAATGCTCACTTCTGGTCACTTATAAAGCGACTAGTAGGCTACTGGTTCTCCACTGTCCATCCACTCTCCGACCGGACGCTATCGACTACATAGAGCAGGCGGCTGCCAGTTAACCATTCGATGATGACATTTTGCTTCGTGTTATTCCGAATCCCCTCTAGGTACAATTACTGGACATGTCTGGAATGTCCATCTATTTAGAAAGGGATACAACTTTGTATCCAATACTATCTATAAAATGTCAATCTGAAAATTTGTCTTGTAAGAAGGTGGTGGGTTACCCTATTGGTTCGCTCGTCACGCCGAAGACCCGGGTTCAATTCCCAACATTGACACAATGTGTGGAGTCTATTTCTGGTTTCACTCGAAGTGATATTGCTAAAAGCAGCGCAAAGTCTCTCACTGGCACTGCCTAATAAGCTCAATGGAACCAGTCCTGCACATCCTCTCTTGTGTTTGACAAATACCAACTATGTATCAAGTATATGTTCATGAAATGTGTCAAGTATGTGTGACGCCTGTGCCAGATATGTGTGACGCATTGTCTACTATGTGTTAAATATGCGTCAAATGTTCTAGTGTCCACTGTTAGTGTGACATAAGATATTCTAAGTACCTTGATTAAAACTCCAACCATATTGTCCCGATGTCTTTAAAGTTTCTTGCTGAACGTTCTTCCAAAAAAGCCCCCTCATTCAAGAATGGACATCTGACCACTCTGTCATGTGTAAGACATGTGTCATGAGAGCGTCTACCTCCTGTTGACCTTCTGTAATCAGAAATAAAATAATTGTCAGTCACAGCTCGTTGAAACAACAACGGGACGGCCATGAACTCATTTGATTACAACATTTATAACTTACGTTACATTTGGGATTGCACCTTCTTTCTTGTAACACATTTTAGATCTGACCACTTTCTAAACGGCACCGAGTAGTCAGTTTACAGCTTTGTCCGATATAGGTAAGGCTCTCACAACTTCAATGAAAATACGTCTTGCAGTTTCACAGAGAGTCCTCGTTCGTGAGGTATTCTCTCACCTCATCTTCTGACCCGTCACCGGGGACAGATTCAATTAGACAACCACAAGCAAACCCATCTGTGCACATGCGCTAACATCCCATAAAGACAAAAGCTGCCGTTCTAAAATTCCTGATTTGATATCGATTGGTAATCAGTTCATTATCAAAGTGTCAATCATGTCGTCTTATCTAGGTCTAAACCACTTTATCAAGCACTTTGGTAAATTAATCGATTAATCTAAACCAGTAACAGATTAATAACGTACAGTACGGTGAAGGGAAGCTTAGGTAAAATAAACACTGCAACCTTTTTACATCTGTGTAATGCCGAGGCATGAACAAACTGAATTTCTTTGGCACAATGTACTCTTAAAGACAGCATGATTTGCAAATTTGTAAGGCATATTAGTTTCCGGTAAACGTTGCATGATATATCAGAAACAGGGTAGCGTGAGTGAGTGAGTTTAGTTTTACGTCGCACCCAGCAATATTGCAGCCACATGGCGGTAATATGTTAATGATCGAGTCTGGACCAGATAATCCAGTGATCAAGGGCATGATCTACGCAACCGATGTCATGTGTCAACCAAGTCAGCGAGCCTGACCACCCGTTAGTCATCCCATAGTGGCTTTTGTGTCAAGCGTGGGCTTCTGATGACCTATTCTACCCCGGATGACCTATTCTACCCCGGATCTACCCGGGTGCGAACAGGGTAGAGGCACTAGGGAAGTGTGAACGTGGATGTTATTACTACAAACAATGTTGAAGGACTATTGAAGTAAGATGGGAAATGGAAAATGAGCCCTTTGTATCACTAGTGCGTTTTACCACCAGGAGCTGTCAAATATTCATTTAATCAGCGTGTCTATTTGGATTAGCTTTTCCTCCTTCTGTTGTATGGAACTCATGGCGCTACCATAACATAGCTTCCTGTCTGGATACCCAGTCCCACCATCTGTACACAGCTGATACAAGATACAAGATCTTCATTACATTGTTCTAGACGCCCTCGACATGACGCCGTCTGCCGATGTCATTTTTGCTCGGTGACATTTCAAGGTAATCATCTGACAGTCACCTCAGAAATACCCCGATGCTTATGAATTATTTTAACACTGCGGTGATTACACATGAGCAGGATATGACACTTAAGGTATTCGTCGAGACCTTGGATCATCTTCAAGGCATTTGTCGTCCTCGGTAGAATTCAGAAAATCATTTGGAACAATTATTGTAGAACAAGGGTGATCAGAAGTATAACCGTACATTAGTGACTGAATGCAGCGACATTGTTGTAATGCCATGCATGTACGTTTGTTAGATCAATTACATGCTTCACAATCAAACAGTTTCAGTCAGTACGTCATCCATGTAACTTTTGAACAACATCACTGTTGAGATATTCCATGGCAACCACTGGGCGATCGTGCAATGGATGTCATTACATTGACGTCACCATCGGCAACGAGTTGATGTTTGTTTAGGGATGAAGAGTCGTAATATGGAACGTAGCGATTACAGGTTTCCTCGATCAATCGAGCCCTCGCTTGTTATAGAATGATTTGAGATGATCAAGGATATTACTGGTATCATCTAATGAGACCAGTATGCAGATTACTATATAGTACGCCATCATTAATTCATCTGGTGGTTCTCAGGTAGCCGTGTTTAACTGACTTAGCAGAGACATTATGTTTTAAGAATGGTAGGATGTCAGTCAGCAGCAACAGTATGTACAGATATGGGGATTAATGGGATTAAGCAAATTACCACCAGGTGTCTTGGTCATTAACATAAATGTACAACACCCTGTAATACCACCGGCAGTCGTGCTCCGTTCTTTGACTCCACAGGAAATTGTAGAGGCATGATAAAGAAAGACCCCCACCCCCACTCCCGGAAATCAGCAGGAGTGTTTGCATCTTATCATCTTCTTCTGTTCAGCTAAAGCTATCAACCGATGAGTGAAGTTGCAAATACAAAAATAGGTTGGTATGCTCTTCAATGATGCTGTTTTCAGCTTCATCTTCTAATGTTAAAAGAACCCGTGTGTTACTCTCTTTTAAAAACAAACAAACAGGCAAGCAAGCCAGCAAGCAAACAGCTGACGGGAGATTAAATATGAATGTCGACTAAAACAAGTACTTTTACTGCGTTCGCAGACACGTTAGCCAGTGACCATATGACACATGTTTTGATGTTCAAGTAGAAAAGTTTCTGGTAATTATGTGAAATATGTGCATGGATGTTGAGGTAACAGAGTTTGTGGTGATTATCTGAAAAAAATGCACGAATGTTTCTGGTGCTCGTCGTAGATACATAAGAACACGTATTACTGTTTGAACTTATGACTATCTCATATGCTTACCACCTTTGAAAGGCGTTTAGTCGGGATCGTGATTAACATGCTGCTGTTTTTTTTTCAAACAACGGTTTCAGTGTATACTTGAAATTCTCGATTGTTGAAATGTCTCCACAGAGGTGTTTCGTATTTTACATTTTTAATGTTTTTGATAATGAGGCATTCCTTCATCAGAATCAGACTTTCTTCCTGGGTTGGTGAAATCAAAACCAGGTAATTTGATGAAAAAGTTTAACTGTATGACACAAAACTGTATGGCAGATTGGATGGTCTCAACGTTCCAACTCACCTTCCCTTTCATGTCGAACAATATTGCAGCAACTCCAGACCGTGGGGTTCATATTTCACAAATTTTAGGGTACAATCGAGGTTGCTCTTTTTTCAAGATCTCAAAGAGCATCATGCCACTGTCGTTCACGTGATGTTACAAAAATGAAGACCTTAGTGAAAAGGTTTTATGGTTGACACGTGGGGAAATTTCCATATTTGATGCCCCAGCATTTCCTATTTGGACTAAAACTGGACGTTTCCGATAGATTTCAGATGAACTTGACTCAGCATATACTTATGGCGAGTGCTACCGATTGGGACAGGATACACTCACCTGTTCGAGAGCTCTGTGATCGATATCGCATGCTAACAACCAATGGATTGTCTGGTTCACACCCGATTTGTTTACAAACATCATGATACAGCTGTGATCTTGCTGGAACAAATATCTGCTCAAGTCACACTTGTACAATCTGCACTGCTTTGGCTGAGATTTCTGATGAATGTGGAAAAGGTTTTCTAATGCCTATTTACACTAAATATATGAAGACACCGTTATGTTCAGTGAGGATAGCTATATTTAAGCAATGTATGTGCCTGGAATGGCAGTATAAGAGAAGCCATCACAAATAATCACGATGCCAGGGGAGGTTGGGGAACTTAAGGTTAAGGCCATCTCATTACGACAACCCCACGATCGATGCTCATGATGTTGATTACAGGGTTGTATGTTCAGAACCGATTATTTACAGACCGCCATAACATAGCTGGAATATTGATGAGTGCGGCGTAAAACTGACAGAATTTTGAAAAAAAAACTTATTGTTTTTCTGTTTCAAAAACCTACATTTCCAAAGAAAACTTTCAATATTTTTTTTATCAACATTCATTGTAAAGATACTATTCTATTTTGAGACTAAAGTAAACACGGAAAGGGAATACCAATTTCAATTTTGTTGATGTTTTTAAAATTGATTAGATCAATCATTTAATTGAAATTTGTTTATTGCTAACTGTTGTGAATTAGGTTTAACAGTCAGGTATGAAATTCATAATTTGTGTGGCTTCATAT
Source organism: Haliotis asinina (assembly GCF_037392515.1). Taxonomy (NCBI): domain Eukaryota; kingdom Metazoa; phylum Mollusca; class Gastropoda; order Lepetellida; family Haliotidae; genus Haliotis; species Haliotis asinina. The sequence goes on from NC_090291.1 coordinate 3,015,134, forward strand.
TTATCAAGCTTCTAAATGAAATATATGATTACAGTCAGTCTATATCAGATACTAAATGTATTTGCTTCACATATCTGTCACTTGAATACAGCTGTCGGGATACTGCCGCGGTGTAGAATGCCAGAGCGATTACATTTCAAAGTATGGACATCAGATGTAATAGGAGATAATTACTTTCTTTGGTACTATTTCTACCTCATCTGAAAAATCGATGTCTCTTGAGCTGTTTGCCTATCAGAACGTGGACACTGATATTATTACGAGATGTTATTTATATCAGACTCATGTTTGTTCAGGAAATCTTCTTTTCACAAAGTCGCGGTATAGCTGAATTAAGTCGCGGTATAGCTGAATTAAGGCTGAAGCAACAGGACATTTTAACTCACTTACTCTTATGGGTATAAATTCGTAAGAACTCGCCACTTCCTATATATTGCAGCGTTGAAACCCTGTCATGTTCCAGTCACATTAACCTGACCAGTAAATATTCGCGCGTGACAGACAAGCCATTAATTGATTTTGTGAGCAGCATCTCCCGCCGCCGGGTACAATGACAAACGCAGTCAACCAAGTCCCTGACTACGTTCATACGATCCAGTGGTGGCAACACAGTCAGCACAGGTTACTGGGGCTTATTCTGGCCCATGGTTCCAGCCAGAGAGTTCCATTGTTCGTCTGTCTTAACCCTTGCAACAGCATATGTTTACTTCTGCCTTCCACCAACTTCATCTGCGTGTTCGAGTCTGACGGCTGTTCTATTAACAGCATTCAGAATGTATGTGTTGTGAAAAGCTGAAAACCTAATAGAGCTTTCACATAAGAACCTTTCACACAAATTCCGCCCTTGTACAGGCCTGTCAGGTGTGCAGAGAAACTGTTAGATGGAAGTTGCTAGAACAGGTTTAGAACCAATCAATTATATCATTTTTAAAGACACAGTCTCTGCTTTAATGAACACGAGAATCCCATTAAGGATTAGTTTTAAGATATGCACAGACGAACTAAATGTCAAATGAGCGTGAATCTTGTTTAAGACTCCTGATTCCCACAAACCGCATCATGCTGTAGGGTGAACGTGCATTCCGTACAGCCATGAAGATGCATATCTGGATTATCCGTCCTTGTTCATGATACTTCAGTGTGTAAATGTGTAGGCTTTCTTTACTACTGGCTCCTCCGTCGAGCTCTATTGATGGATGGTGAGAGATAGTCGACTTGAGATAGAGTCAGCTACGCCTATAACGAACACGTATATACCGAACCGGTGGTTATAGGGAACAGTTAATTCTTTGACAACTATCGGTACCTTTTAGTCGAAATGCATATTTCTAACTAGAATTATTGAGTTCGTCATAATCGTTGTTTACCGTATTTAGGTGAAAACGTGTATAACGAACTACTGTTATATCGAACTAATTTCTTGATCAATTATGCGATCATTTGAAGCTCGTTATAACTGTATTGAGTAGACTTGACTTGAAATGCTCAGCTGGGACAGTCATATTCAGTAGGCATGTTTTGTGATGATTTAACGATCGTGAACTAGTGAATGTGTTTGATTACCTCGTGAAAAATCCACATTCACCAGAAACATCCATGACATTCATCAGCGTTTTCTACTCAGTCATAATACCACAGAACATGTAAATCAATAATCTATACTTACATAGCGTGGAGAAGCTGCGGGTAAAGAAGACCGTATGATATAAGACACAATATTTAATCTTATTTCCTTTCATGTAAAGGGCGATAAAGTGGAACTATTTTGGCTGACTACACATGTTTTATGATCGATTCCATGGGTCTTCTTTGATTTAATGACATCGTACATGCACTCTTCGTCTCTGGAATCTAAAAGTACAACTTCTGAGATCATATTGCAGACCTTCAAATAACTCGTGTCTTTTCATGTTCCTTAACTGTGGCCATTTTTTTGAGTTATCGATGCTTTGCTTCTAGAATACATGCTTAACAACCTGCGTCATCGTATGTATTTGCATCGTCGCACTGTACCGAGGAAGCATCCCTGGTAATCAGTTCTTTTGATCTCTAAACATTACATAGGGTTGAGGACGAAGGGAAACAAGTTCTCATTTGTTGATGCATGTCCTTCAAACGAATTAAGTATGCTGTCTTTACAGAAATCCTGCAATAGAACTTCAGAGGCTCGTCAACAAGTACGTAATTACAAACCAACAACATCATCACATGCCAACGTGTACGTAATTACAAACCAACAATATCACCACTTGTCAAGATGTACGTAATTACAAACCAATAATATCACCACTTGTCAACGTGTACGTAATTACAAACCAATAATATCGTCACTTGTCAACGTGTACGTAATTACAAACCAATAATATCATCACTTGTCGGCGTGTACGTACTTACAAAACAATAACACCATCACTTGTCAACGTGTACGTAATTACAAACCAATAATATCATCACTTGTCAACGTGTACGTAATTACAAACCAATAATATCATCACTTGTCAACAAATACAATGTATTGATCTTTCATACTGTAGTACCTCCTTGCTCTCATGAAAAAGGAGAACAGCTGAAAAGTCTTTATATATTGAGTTGTGCGGAGATAAACAGGAAGACTCCAAGAAGATTGTGAGGACCTTCATAAATTTACAAATCTTAAAGCAGATGCACTGTGAGCTTTTGTTCCACAAATACAACTGTATAATTGTATTCAACATCAGTTTTTAATGAGCATCACCAGAAGTCGTCATATTTCTATTTACAGACGTTTTAGTCTATAAAGTTACCACTTTTTATATTCATCTCAACAGATCGTACAGCTGCTGTTTGAAGGGCCGTCAGATTTGTCATTTAACAATGTCCTCAAAATACCAACGTTCAAAGTTTGCAAAATGTGATTTTTGCTTTAAATGTGATCAGTGTTTATCTTCTTTCATGTTTGACATTTTACATATGTTGTTTTGTCGTTCACCATCTAAAGTTACATTATTTCAACATTTTTCATGTCTTATGCAATAAAATTATATTCTAGATTATTATGCACTCAGCAAAGAAAGCCTAATGAAATCTTTTCTGTATGTGTGTGTCTTATGTTATCAGAATTATCTTGTTAAACGACAAACAGTCACAGTGTCGTAATGTCAATATGAAGGGAATAAGATTTCACTCCGTTAAAGGTCACTTCATTCGTATGGGGAGGTGTTGAAGCCCATATCTGGTGTCGCTAAAAGCGGCGTAAAACTAAACTCTTTGACTCAGTCCTCTCGAATGTAACCACGTGCATGCAGATATATGTTCATTGCTTTCCTTGTTCAATGAGGTTAAAACAAAACGTCGAGGTTTACATTGTTAGTCCATTGCTGTTCCATGCTGCAGATGAGCAATGCCACTCACCATCTTACAGATTCCGAGCACACCAGTCCTTGTTAAATTTAAAAAATGCCGAGTACCATAAAGGGTAACAACAAATGTCATCTTGTAATGTCTGTTGGCATGGCAAGGCATTCCAGACCGTTTTGTCTGAACATTTGCCTGCAAATGAAATGGACAATCACATCTACTCACAGTACCCAATTTAGAGCTTTGTTTGTTGCTTCATCACAACACTTAGCAACAAATTTCACAGCTATATGCGGTTGGTCTGTAAATGATCCACTCACTCACTCACCACGAGAGAATATTTGCGAGTTCCATGTGACAATAATCTATTAACTATGGAGGAAAAGATGTATACCGTGAAGCACTCTGTTTAAAATCCCCCCAAATACTATCTTGTGCATTTAGCTGAATTGATTTTAATGACAGACATGTGTTTAACTGACTACAGATGCTGATACAGTCTGGCTGTTTGCATCTATCAACGGATAATACATAAGTCAAGCAGTGTATTGGCTCACAGTCAGTTGGCAGGTGTCACATCCCCGAGAAGTATATTACAAAGGTATCTGAGATCAAAGAATGTAACGAGATGACAAATAATTCTCGGAAGTTTGGCTGAATCATATACCAACGAGCTCGCACAATCAATGTGTGGTGTTGGTAAACATACTGCAAGGAAAATCTGTATTCCACATAAACTAGGCTGTTGGCTTTGGGTGTTTGAATCAAACTGGGTGCTGGTCTGTTTGAGGACACTTGGGTTCTGTTGTTTACAATGATCCTTCACTACACGGGCCAACATGTCTTTTAACGTACCCATAAAGCACGTCAAAAGTTGCATTTACCTTTGAGTATACATGACCTCATCACGTTTAGGTTCATATATGACAATTTGATACCAAACTTAAGTATGCAAACTTAAGAATGTATACACCGCTTTTGTTCCCCCTCTTGCTTGTGACACCCATCCAGGCAACGTTCTGTGAGTTTTACTTTCTATACACAAAATGCTCACTACCATCTTAAGATTCTCATTACATTTTTTATAATATTTTGTTTTGTTAAACAGTGGGCCCTTATTCTCGAAACGTTCGTAGCCCTAAGAATTCGTAACTTTGATCTTAGTCAGTGTGTGACAAATGGGCTTAGATTTATGGTCACATTGTCAATATTTCACCCATATTGTGCCGAGAACATGTAATCGTCTTACATTGAAATGAATGGTAAACTATAAAACCCTGTCACCGAAGGACAGCAAACCGACTAGAATATCATAATATCAAGAAATAAAACTAGCAATATCTGTAAAATGAGAAATAAAATGGCTGAGGATCGCCCACAACTGAATGTAGACCACCATTCTTGGGACCATGGGACGTACACTACTTTGGCTACCTGCGTGAACCCCAACTTGGTTTATACCATCCCTTCACCCATTGGCTTTGAAAGTTTTAGGACTTACGTACCCTCTCAAGAGGACAATATTTTTATAGTACTTTAAACCCCTTGAACCATACAGTCAGTAACAATCGATGTTACTAAACCAACCTACCAATCATTAAGAAACATCTATATGCAGAACATATTAATCAGAATCCATAAATGAAAAAAAACACCACCAAACAATAGTTAAATGAAAACTAACAGCGTTAAAGAGAACCTTAACTGTTTTTATAGTAGAATATTTCTCCCTTGTGATCTGCATATATAGCATGTACAGCTAGCCTGGCATTACTTCATTGCTGATGCATGTCCTGGTGACAGGAAGGATGTATTTGATTGCTGCTCTAGGATGCGACTTCGTCGGGAGAAGAACAGGGACAGGAACATACGTCTAGGTACCACGGGTTGCCTTGTACAAAAGGTATGCCCTAACGACAGTCAGGTTGGAATCAAAAGATCATGAGTGTTGAGAAAGTCTTTGATGTATCAAATATACAGGAGGACCATGCCATATACATGGGAGAAACTCTCTAGATACAAGGAAGAAATGAGTCATAGGATAAATTGTGATATACATGAAACAAAGGTCTTAAATATACATGAGAAACGGGCAGTACACATAGGTTTGGTTTACATTTGATTTAGCCATATTCCAGCTGGACCAGATAATCCAGTGAACAAGAGCATGAGGATCAGTCTACGGTACTGGGATACGGCGACTTGTGTCAACCAGGTCAGCAAGCCTGACCACCCGATCCCGTCAGACGCCTCTTCTGACCATCATGGGTTATTGGAGACCAATTCTAGCCCTGACCGTCACCGGCAGGCGATATATAAAGACCAAATTGGTCATGTACACGACATATTGTTTATATACGCAAGACAGGCGCATTATATTTGTTACGACTTGTTCTCAATCGACTATGTTGTTAAATAGCTATAGTTCCATTTACAGATGTTGGCAGCGAGACACTGCACGCTCCCATTACAGTGCAGATACTGTGCAGTATCTTATGACTACTGTTGTATTAGTTATCTTTGTCATTGGTAAAATGAAAAACAAGTCTTACTGTATATATATTTAGATCCCCTAAGGGTCTTATTAATCTCGTACGGTTGGGTAAAATATTTACACATCAAAATACATATGAAGCAACTATAAATTAATGAATATCTGTCATTCATTTTCATATTCTGTTATTTTCCATTGTCTACGAACGACCACATATTACAGGCAAATAAATTAGTTTTTCCAACGTATACATATCTAAACAGTATAGTTGTAAATGATTATGCTACCGTCTTCATACTTCTGTTTCTTTCTCCAACTAACTTGAGATTAAGGAAACTATCTGATATTTTCGAAACAATAAAAAATAGTTACACCGCAGATAGTCTAACACCACAGCGAATGCTGTGTTGAAATTCCTGTCGCTAGTTGACATATATACGAAGGCAATGGAAGGCAAGGTGACCTGCTATTTACGGCGGGAGACTGCGGGAAGATCTGCTCCTGCCATAACCACGATATGGAACAGCAAGACGATGGCTACAGATCTCTCTCAGGCATTCTGCACAGAAATTATTGCTTTTCATGAAAGCAACACGCTTTGATGGAACCTTGTGACAATCTTCAATCTCATTTTCATTCATGGCTTCGGAAAGAGAAACGTTTTTTATCTTAACTTTCTTAAGAGTTTGATCCCTATGACTTCGATTTAATACTCTTGTATTGCATTCAGGTCTGTGTTCGGCAAAGGGAGGGCGGCAACATTTCTACCTTTTGGATGAAGGTGGAAACAAGACCTCTACAGACAGTAGATGAAAGGTGCCATATACCGTGAATCAGTTCATCTGTACTTGAAATCAAGATGTATGTATATTAATGAGTGCTGGCTGGCGAGAATGAATTCAGTGAACAGTATTTCAAGTTTATCACAAAGATACAGCTTGTGGGAGGAACCCATAGAGTAATACCATTGACAGTCGTTTATCAACTTTCGAAGAAGACCCAACCATCAACTAACTAATGTCTACCTCCGGTAAAACCTCTCCACAACACACACTAAACTCAGAGATACACACATTTACACACCCCAATGACCCGTGAAGATCCGGGTTAGAATTGATCTTCAGTAACCCATGCTTGTCATAAGAGGCGACTAACGGGATGGTAGTCAAACTCGCTGTCTTGGTTGACCTATTTCACAATATCTCAGTTGCGTATTTCGAATCTCATGCTGTTGATCACTGAATTGTAAGCTCAAGACTCAAAACGTGTTTATAAACCACCGCCATATAGCGGGATATTGCTGAGTGCGGCTTAAAACTTAACTCACGCGTTCACGCATCGTACACACAAACACTCCAACACACCACCATCGACACAACCAAAAAACCAGTACTGTTCGTCCCAGTTCTGATGGATTCACATATACGAGGAGGTCTGAAAGCTGGAATTGTGGATAACACTTCAACTAATCAAGGGAGAAGGACGTGTAGAAGCGATGCTGCAGATAAACAATACATATCTAGGTTTGGGGCAACATAAAATCTTTAATCACACCTAGGGCTGCGCAATATACCCGGTATACAGGTACTAGTATTTAGAGGTTCAGTATGAAAACGATACGTATTGCGAAAATCAGTATTATTTTGACACTAAGGTATTTTAGTTTTTCAAATTGTTCTTTTCCTTTTTCATTTGCACCAAATATTATTTAGATTAATTTTTTTGGTCATAAATAAACGTTTTTATTAAAGTTAATAAAGAATAGTGAGTTTGCTTTGAAAGGCAAGCATTATAATGCTCTATTATTAGTAGTTAGTAGTTATTTTGTTAAAAAGGACATCGCAATATATATGAATATGAAAATCCTCTGTAATACACACCCATAATCACACCATTAATTGATAGCATAGAGTTTTATTGGCAATTACCTGGAAGCCACTTTCTGTACAGAGAACAAACCAGAACAGCCGCAGTAAATGTCAATAGCAGAAGTCATATCGTCCGTCGAGTTGTGCCATTTCAGTTAACGAATCCCCAATATCTCTACAGACTCGTGCCAGTTATAGTGGCAGACAGTTGACGTAATTTCCACAGGCTATCATACTGTTTCAGTGCAGCATAAATAATTTTCATGAAAAGAGTTGAGGAAGGATTTTTGTAAAATTGTACAGGCAAATGTGAAATTACTTCTGGTCTGCGCACATAATGTCAGTTCAATTTTACGACTACAATTTAACTAATGACATCACTTTTATCAACTTACGTATGGTTCCGCAATTCACAGTCCCATAGGCCGCCATATTAAAGAATTCCTGGCACTGAAATACATTGATAAATGTGTTGCCATGTTGCCATGAGTAATCAACGGAAAAATAAACAACAATTATGCGATCGCAGATAAGATGATTCCTCACAAATGTGTAAAAGTTGACTTAGATCTCACGAAAATTACGAGTGTTGACAGAATAAACCTGTGGAGATCTGGGTGAGAAATGATCTTCAGTAGCCCATGCTTGTTGTAAGAGGCGACTAATGGGAGTGTCTGCTCCAGCAACAAACAGCAAACAATACTGACTCATGTCAACATGAATCTACATGTACACACTGCATAATGATGAACATAACAGTAAGAATACGAAAGGGGATAGTTCAGGAATTCAGAAACCGACTACCCTAGACTGGAGACAGTTGACTAGGTGGTTTTTTAAAAATCCGTCTATGTATTTACATGTTATAATAAACTGTTTTAGAGGTATTTTAGAAGTTTTCATGCTTGAAAACGGTATAAGAATCCATACCGAAACGTCGCTATTGTGAAAATAAAGAAGTTGATCATCCATAAATTTTTTTCCGTCACCATATGTTGTAATGTCAACTGTTAACCTGAACCAGTTCATGAACATCTACAAGCAACAAAGAAATTTGATATGGTTAACAGTCATTTTCTAAAACTGATAAGAAAACACAATTGATACAAGTATGTCACTATGGCCTTGAGCTCCAGTACAAGATGTAATACAAGGGCAGTGATTATATCGGTGAAGATGGCAATGGTCATGTTCACCACTCAGATAGTGTCAACCACCTTGGAACTAGATGAAAGCAGGGTATACAGATCATATCTCGCAATGCGTGTCTGCCCGTCAGTCCAGGAGTCATGTGCGATACGAGACAAGAGTTAATTCCAGTAAGATGCTAGAAAATTCCACAATACCATCTAAGGCAGATGGTTTTGGAATCAGCTCCTTGTGGCACACTCAAGGTATTTCTGTCTAAATCTAGCAAAACCCTAATATTTATGTAAATCAAGCAAATACTTTCTTCTGAATGCCAACACGTATAAAGTATTACACTCGGAACATTATAGCACAATCAATAATAACTTAATGTAGTTTTGTACCTCACATGTATTATACGGCTGACCATTATAGAGTGTTTTGCGCGAAAAAAAATGACAAAAAATACTCTTATGTTCGCCAAACTGCCGAAAGGGATGTTACACGTCAGTGTTGTTCGAATAAAACATAACAGCTTCAAAACATACGCATGTATTAGATAAAAAATAACGATGCTTTGAACACAAAACTGATCACAGCATCTTTGAACACAAAACTGATCACAGCATCTTTGAACACAAAACTGATCACAGCATCTTTGAACACAAAACTGATCACAGCATCTTTGAACACAAAACTGATCACAGCATCTTTGAACACAAAACTGATCACAGCATCTTTGGACGCATCCAATGCCAATGTTACAAAGCTCACACATGATCCCTCTTGGTCCTGGGGTTCGTGTTTCCTTCCTACAAATCCTATACTGGTCAGGTTGATAACTTGAAACGTTATGACTTGATCTTACATGAACCACGAAGAGGTCATAGTTTAATTTACACAGATTTCTTTATTTGATCACTCAACGGTGTAAAATTCGTAGCAACAGAAGCTATCAGCATCTTGATGGAGACAAGAAGTATAGCTATGTATGTTATCTGCTAGTGCAGCTGGTATTTGAAGAGTATGAACATGCTTAAACGAAGGAAACCCAGACCAATCTGAATCACATTTACTGCTTGATCGAATGTACACATTCACGGTTAGAAGCGTGTTTCGCTAATTCTTGTAGGTATTTCATATCAATCAATACACAACTTGATAGAAGTAATCAACTCCCTATAGCTACAGCTTTTCACGGATATAGGGGTCCTCGCAGTTGGGGAGACGGCTGACTACTCACACTTAATACAGTTACATAAGTATTGATTACAATGTTGATGAAGGGAACAGAACTTGAAAGTGCCAAGATAATATCCGATAAGATTAAACTTAGTGCAAGAGTGAAAATTTGCCACATTTAGCAAAAAGTTCTTGTGGCATGGATTTTTTCTCATTTGCACTCTTGCAGATTGCGTCATTGCGAGCAGACAAAGAGCGTGTTCGGAAGAAACGCAACCAAGCAGTTTTTCGATTTACACGAAACTTGCAAGAATCATGACGTACTGAAGAAAAATGACGAGCAATGTTCACTTTAAAGCGGCATAGAAGACTTATCTTTTCCAATGACTGGAAGCCAGAAAATCCTACTTGTGTTGTTCTCATACTGGAACATGTTCAATATGCCATGAGGAGAAATGACAGATGTTGAGTTCAATGTGTGCTTCTGTTACATGTCCAGCTACATGTGGTTGCTCGTCGATACAACACAATTTGGTTCTCGTGACGACGTTTTCAGCAAGTAAAAGGTCAACCCGGTGTGATCGCCCGACAGTCAAGATGGATTTATTTACAGCACGCAGCTATGACACGTATTCTGGCCTTCAACAGTTGCAGCCCGCATCATATGTGGTATCAGAAGTGTATGTCGACATCTACGTGCCCGTGACATAGGTGTAAGACGGCTTTCTAGGCTGTCATTTTTGACGACGAAATGTAGATGTCGATGTCGATGTCTCCAATGGACCAGGTCACGAGCAGCGCCGAGTTGCACAGAGGTATCTTGGTCAGAACAATGTCATGTTGTTACCCTGGCCTGTAGTTTGTCACACACTGAACTCGCCTGGGATGAAATATTACGTTTGCATTATTTTCATCCGAATCTTTCAAAATCGGTGCAAGAACTCAACCAGATCGGATACTGACTGACCTTTCATAGGACGTCCATGGACGTGTGCCGACCTCAGTGGGGCGAAGCTGGTAGGGCTGCATAATTGCACATGGTGGACACATTCGCTACGGACTAGCTGCTAGTGTTGTGTTATTTCATTTGCCCATGCCAGATATTTTCAATGCCTCAGAAACATAAACTGACCTATTGACCTTCTCATGGCATGTGACACAAATGTTCGTGCGAATGCGTGCCTCTGTGCAATAGTGAGTGAGTGAGCGTGTTTAGTTTTACGCCACACTCAGCAATATAACAGCTATATGGCACTTGTCTGTAATAAATCGAGTCTGGACCAGACAGTCCAGTGATCAAAAACATGAGCATCGATCTGCGCAATTAGGAAGCGATGACATGTGTCAACCAAGTCAGCGAGCCTGATCACTCGATCCCGTTAGTCGCCTCTTACGACAAACATAGTAGCAGTGATTATTTGATTGCCCAGAGAGGACGAGATGCTCCAATCATCGAACTAATACAGTCCAAGACTTGATGACAGATTACTCCGGGCATGAATTCTTCCCTATCCCCTCCCCAGTGTCTTCCCATGTAAGCCCATGTAAGCCTGGGTGTGTGTCAAGTACATATGTTTATAAGAGAGCAGCACTTCGTCAGCTGATTGTAGACCATCCCAGACACATATCAATTACTTTGGTACATTTTATTTTTCAGGTGATTCTGTGTAAAATAGCACTAAACAGTTCTCTATGTTTTCAATAGTTCAAATCGATATTCTACATCCATGTCATATATGTAATCCCGGTGCCCGGTATGTATGTGATTCGGAAGAGGTGTTGTTTTTATCTTGGAACAAAATCAAATGTGCATTTGGGAAGATATACATTCTGTCATTATTTCTACCATTAGGTCAACGTTGTGTCCAGCCACAGTCTTGTTCTCAAGGGTGTAGGAAATACTTGGTCTTACAATCCGGTTGAAAAATATCTTGAAAGGTAATTAGCAACAGAAAGTGTTCAATATTCACATACGTTTCGTCTGAAGGTGACCGTGCTCTATCTTATGTTGAGTGACGCATTTACGAGAGTGTTGACATATTTAGACCTTTTGAAAGTAGACACCCTCGTCTGGAGGAAAGCCAGGTAGTATTCGGCTAACCAAGCAAACAAAAGATTGAGGTCAAATTCTGGGTGGTTTGGTCTAGATCTACAAACAAATATGCCACAGTGCTAGAATTCTCTCCACAAGATTATGACGATACGGTGACTTCAACAATCTATAATCAATGTTAAAAAATACAGCGAAATACAGCTTTTGTTTTCCACATTTTACAGCCTTTTGAATACATTCATTTTATCAATTGATTTAACAGAATTGCCCTTATTCTGAGTTTGTTTGTTTGAGGTCCTTTGATCACGTTTACAAATTCACGACCAGCATAAAACTCCCGAACAGTTTATTGTAAACAATTTGGGAACAGTTTCAATGTTGATGCATTGATGCCACATGTTTCCGTTAGTTTGTTTTCTTTCCGAGTCACATATTACAGCATCAGGGCATAGGCAAAGCTCTCCTTCCTCTCCCCACCCCCTCCCCAAAAGAAAAATCACATCCTACAGCAGTAGGGCACAGGTCTCCAAGTCACATCCTACAGCAGTGGGGCACGCTTCTCTAAGTCATATTCAGAGGTACAGGTCTCAGAGTCATATACTACACACTTAGTTTGCTTTGCTTCCGAGTCACATTTTACAGCATCAGGGAATACATCGGTTGGGCACGAGTCTCCAAGTCACATCCTACAGCCGCGGGGCACGGGTCTCCACGTCACACCCTACACCATCAGGGCACGGATCTCCATGTCACATCCTACAGCCGCGGGGCACGGGTCTCCACGTCACACCCTACACCATCACGGCACGGATCTCTAAGCCTCATACCACAGCATCGGGGCACGGGTGTCACAGCCAAGTACTACCCCGGGGGGTCACAACTGACTACCCCTTGCATGTATGTGTGACGTGCATCAGCGTGGGAAGGATACATTCACCTTTTCGTGCATCATCACCGAAATTGTCAAAATCACACGCTAGACATCATCATTACACCGTTCAAATTTCTGAAGTCATTTGCAGTGGGTTCTGTTTTAGAGTTAGCGAACGGACTGTTTAATGCAGATCACGGAATTGAATTTCGTACAAAACAAAATACATTTCCGTGTACATCAGTATCACTCATGAGTATACCCCTCGAGGGTTCGCGACCAATCTTAATTTCACAAAGCAATCAGCTCTATGTCTTCCAGCAAAAGGAATATTGCCCCTATTGACATTATGCCTGATGCGCGTATATAACGTCACATGAGCTTTCTGTCAAGCTGTGGCTTTGAAGATGTCGATTTCGTGAAATGAAAACTGTTGGGGATTGAAGGCTGCAAGAATACACATACACTGCTAATAGCATCAACTGACTGACTGCTGGTTACTCTACAACAGTGGCTGTCACATATTTTTCCAACTGCTAGAAAATAGAACCTAGCTATGGCTCTATTTACGCACTAGGTGTCGTGAGTATTTGAACTATTTGTTGATTAATCTCTTGCAAAGTGTGTATGTTTAGATTTTTTTGGATTTGGTACATTTGTGAGAGCCGCGGTGGCTGAGTGGGTTAGACCGCTGACTCTTTGTGCTGGTGTTTAGGTGACCGACATTAAGAGCGCGGGTTCGAATCCCGGGGGAACCTACTTAAAACCCGAGGCACACTCGGCTTAGAATTGATCTTATGTAACCCATGCTTGTCGTAAGAGGTCACAAATGGGATCGGAGGAGTAAGGCCCGCTGACTTGGCTGACACATATCCCAGTTGCGAAGGTCGATGCTCATGGTGATAATCACTGGACTGTCTGGCCCAGTCTCTATTGTTTACAGACCGCCGCCATATAGCTTGAATATCGCGGAGTGCGGCTATACACAACAAACCATCCAGCTATCCGAAGGGCACCTTATGCATGATGCCTGTATGTATGTACGTCAGGATACTGAAGATCACGAGACATTTCCCACCAAATACACTTGCAATGAATTCTTAAATGATAATGGTTATTATACGGATCACCATACACAATCTGAACTTGAACATAGTTATGTTGGTCGAGTTCAAGGTTTTCGATTCCACTAATCAATTATTTCGAGGTATTGGTTACTGATTTTTTTCACTCATCGCTCCTTTAAAAACAACGCCCACGGTGTCTGCAAGACCTCATTTATTTTTTAACTCTATTGCAGGATCTGGTTGATACTAGATAGTTCGAATTTTCCAGAAGTCTATCAGGTTACTACACTGTAGATACTATGACACTTGCAAGCCAAAGAAAATTTCTCGCGACAGATATTAATGATATTTGTAGCAGAACACTTGCCAAGACACATCGGTGAATCAGAAATATCAACATTTGATAGAGATTGAAACCTGACGACATTCCATTTGTTCCTCAAAGAGTTATATACACCTGCAAACAGGTCAGTGAGTGAGAGAGTTGGTTTACGCTACTTTTAGCAATATCCCAAAGCTGCGAACACCAGAAATGGGTTTGACACATTGTACTCGTTTGGGGAATCAAAACAGGGTTGCTGCGTGACGAGTGAACGTTTTGCCCATTAGGATATTCTGACGCCCCGAAGACATTTAAGATCCCTAGATATGCTGACCGCTAACACAATTGTGTTCAAGTTCTTATTGCGTATAATACAATCATTACAAGTACACTTGGTGTAGAATGTCTTCCAAGGCAACCTGTGGAATATGTCCAGGGGCAAACACACTAAATGTTAACAAGTGCAGTTTGTGGACTTGCCTCATACTGGTAATGTATCTGAATGGGTTACACTGTTCAACAATTTTTCTGTCACTATGGTAAGAAGATAATCAGATGGCAAGAGATGCCAAAGTACTGACAGACATAACTCCTTCAAAGCAACTGGTCGTGCAAAGAATGTCTACTACACAAGGTACAGGGATATCTTGACACCCTGAAGACAGGTCACCACTGAAACTCAACAACCATTCGCCACAAACACTGTTCTGAAGCATTAGTATTACCATTGTGCCGGAACGGTCTGGTATCTCAATGTTGCAATCAACGAATAATATTGTCTGCTCCAGGCTCCATTAATCATAGACAAGTGAGGCAATGCATACTAACTAACAACCACCAACCAATCAACCAAGCAACCATCCAAGCAACCAACCAACGACATGCCCTGAAAATACTTGGAAAAGATAGTTTTTATCAGAGATTTGTTTAGGATGTGAATCGATTTTGTCGGAATATTATATGATTATGGAAATTTATTTACTCAAATAAAATGATGACGTCGTGAAAAAGACCCACCGCGATAACCCAGCGATGCCATCCTGGTGCCGTGTAATGAGCGCCAGTCTGTTACCAGTCATCGTTTTAAAAACGACTGTCTACGGCACAGTTCCGACATCAGTTCAAAAGACGCTCTTGAAACAAATTGTCAGGACGTAGAGCCACTATGTCGGCTATCGCTGCTCTGTAAGAATGGGCCTGGTTACGGTCGTCGACAGGGTAGTCCCTTAGCGACCATAATATGTATTTCTCAAGTCGCTCTTCTGTAGATGTGCGGGGTCTTAATCTGTGTATGGAATAAACTGGCGTCACGATCTGTGGCAACTGAAACCACTTATCAACCATAAACATGGGTGTGAAGATGTCAGGCAACTTCAGTTTGATGGTCATTTATGTTACACAAATGTTATTGTAAAATAAAGCACACTTTAAATATAGCACAATCATTTTAGTCCTTATGGTCATCATTTGTCATGTAATTGTTCTTGGAAAATATAGATTGAAGTACGTTGACATTGATGGATGGACTGGAGACACCGGAATTACACAGATGTGTATGTTCTGTGAGGGTTGTTAATGTCAAAACCAGCAGAATCGCACAAATGAACTTCAGCTTTACTTCACTTGTGGCATGAGTAAATGCGGTGATACGACGGCGTGTGAGATACCAATGATCGTATTTTAGTGTTCTCGATTATCAGCTCAGCCTGAAAATATTTCTGGGTTTGCCAAGCCCCGTGCCTGTGGGTTTCTCCACTGTGCCAAACATCCAGGCTTTCGGACTTTCCTGTCACAACAAGCTGACATATCATCATTTAAAAAAAACCTTCTTTTGCATATTCCATATTGGATAAGGTTAAATGAGTTTTCTATGTCGGTTCGATATTTTTCCTGCTGCATCATATCTGTTGAATGTGACTGGCCTATTGATCTTGTAGATCTTGTTCATAACTACGATTTAAACTTTCGACAATCTTCACCACAACGTCTCAAGGACCATTGACATCATGACATTAATATTAAAATAAGCAAAACTTTTAGTTACAAGAAAGTCTTTGCAAACTCATGATATTTTCTAGTGCTGACCAGTCAATAGCAATCATCATAAACAATTACCGTTATATTACCAGCATTTATCTTAACTCACACATGACGATAATTTCTGAATGCCTGAGCCCACTTCCATTATTTTCAATGTACCCCGCTTAACGTTTCAATGTTACCCACTGTAGTTCATTCACTTGGTACTTCGTTTTCGCAATTCTTAAGTCAAATAAATGAGTCAGGTATGAGTCAGAAATTACTTATGTTTTGTGAATGCTACATGGTTGCTAGATTTTGTACTTGATTGGCAAATTGCCTTATGCTGGTACCCCCAATTATGATCCAATACATGTGCACCAAACAGTTCAGAATTAACACTGAGATGTGTGGCAAGATAGATACCTTGGCCTAGATTTTCGAAGCTCTCTTAGTGCTAAGATTGTCGTAAGTGTCATACGTTTACATTAACTTACGACTATCTTAGCGCTAGGAGAGCTTCGAAAATCTAGGCCCTTGTCCACTGGTCCCTCGGGACCCACAGGTTTATTTATCATACAATGGATAGTGTTCTCGGCAGGATAAAGTCAACGGATAATTTCCGTATCCGTTGGGGTCATACGGATGCCGATGCAAATTAGGCAGGTCATATGCAAATTTTAGGGACAACTTTCATAGTGTAAACAAACATGGCTTCAAGGATCGGTGATCGTGTGCGGATTGACGGCCCTGGTTACGGTACTGTCAGTCCTTTGATCCCAGGAAATTCGTGTCTGGTTATGATAGATGGAGTAGATTATGAAGGGAAGATAGAAATCCATAGGCTTGCGGAGATACCAAAGACAGTTTCCCGACCGACCGTCAGTGTTAGAGAGAGGACGGCATAGGGATCCAGGTGCACAATGTCACGCGAACATTAAAGTGTATTTGGTGTTCAGAAGGGTAATTGAAATTTTCTGAAATTCCACACGAGGTTTTTTGTTATTTTCAAACGTAAACTAAGATTTGTTGACAGCAATGCGCTCCTTAACACAAAAGCTTACTGGGAACTAAACTACCGGGCAAAAGAAGGTTATCACCAACCATAATTGGCTCAACAGTAAAACAGTAGCGTATATGAGATTTCTGACAACTGATGTATTGACAGAAATCATTTTTTGATAATTCGAATGAAAATTCATTGTCATGTCATTTTGCAATCTCCCGCAATACACGGGAGAATCAAGGGGTCCAAATTAAAAATTACACAAATCACAGTTCTTTCACAAAGGTCATATGGCACAGAAGTCAGGAAACACTTCATCAATGGCGAGTGTGATCCCCCTGGGCGCCAATACACGCCAACACACGCCTCCTCATTGGCGTTGTCAGACAGCGGATAACGTCAATAGGAATCCTGTTCCATAGGTTCAACAGAGTCTGTTCCAGTTCCTGTCGGTTCACTGGAGATGGAACATGCAGTTTCAACTGACGATCAAGGTGATCCCACAGATGTTCAATGGGGTCCATGTCTGGAGAACATGCTGGCCAAGGCAATACGTTGACGTTAACATTATTGAGGTACTCTCGAACAACCCTGGAGGGCTTGCGTTGCCATGCTGCAAAAGTAATCCTCTTGGTACCACAACAGGTCTCAACACTTCATCCATGTATCGCTGACCAGTCAAATTTCCACGGATGATAACCATTGGTGTTGTCACCTGGCCACAAATGCCACCCCATAGCATGACACCGCCACCTCCAAATGGTTGAACTTCTCTGACGCAGTTCGGTGCCAGTCGCTCGCCCCTTCGTCGAAAAACTCCAACCCTGCCATCGTTCCTGAAGAGACAGAACCGACTTTCATGTGTAAAGAGCACTCTTTCCCAGTCGCGTCGCTGCCACCGACGCACAGTTCGTGGCCATCGCAGTCTGCGTTCACGATGTTGACAGGTCAAGGCCATTCCACGGAAGGCTCGGTAGGCTCGTATCCCGGCTATACGAAGTCGCCGAAGGACAGTTCGCCTGTTGATGTCATGCCCTAGTGCCCTCGCCGACGTTGACGTCTTCGTCACGAATCTGTTCCGGAGGTGAATCTGTCGGATGTAGCGGTCTTCGGCTGGTGTTGTCACTCTCGGTCTTCCCGAGCTTGGTCGGTCTTGAGTCTGTCCTGTCTGCCGGTAGTGGTTTAGCAACTTGCTGATGGTGGCCTGGCTGCAGTAGAAGGTTCTTGCCAGGTGACGTTGATAAGCCCCCATATTCACCATACCAATTGCTCTGTCTCGTTGCACCTGTGTAAGTCTTGGCATATTGTTGATTGGTTTTTGCTAACCGTATGCTTGCTCTGTCCAACGTCGGTATTTATGCTACAATCATGCACGTGCATTTCGACCAATGTCCCGAAGACACGTTTTTCACGTTTTGCAAAATGCATGATTTGGAAAGCTGCGTTTGGGAAGCTGTATTGGTCTTGGGAAAATTTGCATTTGGGCGAATATTTCCTACGTGGAATCAAACCTGTTTCCATCTTTGTGTTTTTTATACAACTAATTTAAAAGTGGTAACTTTCTTTAGCCCGGTAGTTTAGATGACGTAACGCACTCAAATGGATGATCAGTGCAATCATGCGTCATCGAGCTTGTGACGTCACGTATTACTACGCACATATGTGTGACGTCATAGATATGCAGGCACATCGCACGAAATTTAGTGTCATGATCTGGGGCAAATGAAGTCGCCAAGGCTCGCTAAAGACAATGTTTTTTCCTAGTGCAGGATATTAACCATCCCCGAACACTCTCGAGTTATAACCTATATGTACCCGCATGTTTGTTTAGGTTTCGTAAGAAATGGCTTTACACAGGGCACCCATAGGCGAGTCGAATAGTGAACGGGTGAACGGTTTAACCACTAGACTACCCCACAACACCCCATCCCCCACCCCCTACCAACCCATGATACTGAAGTACTGAAAATAACTAATGGAACCTGACTACCTGACCGCCCATTAACATCTACACCACACCTCTGTTGGAAGTGATGTCACTTATAAGCCGACTGTTTCAATGCCGTGAATATAACGTCACAAGACTTCTCTGTTTCAGACGTTTAGGTTTTCGATTTCACCGACAGTCCAATTTTGCTCAAATCACTTCAGAACGTTTAGTGTGCACAAAGACGCATGACTCCACACATAACGTTCACGTGAATGGCATTCATCTCTCTTCTGTCTCTTGTGCCAGGTCTTTAACGTACACATCCCAGCTCAACATTCACGTTTACAGTTAAAAAGTGAAAAATAAATACTGCTCATTGTTCATGTGATGTCTTCATAAAGTTAGGTTAGAGCTGTTAGTTTCAGCCAAGGGTATTTTTGCCAACTCTTTCATGTTTTTCTTTAATACCTGCATTCACAAGTTCCAGAGGATTTTCTTTCCTCAGTATGGAAGCCAGTTTGTTCTTCAAATAAAGCGTGTTTTCAAACAATGTCATATGTCTCTTGTTGAAATGTTGTTAATCGATACTTGATCGATACTAGAACAATCAAGATTTGTATTTAATGTAGATCCATCCAAAATGGCTTATGACAATCACGTGGCGGACACACCAGTGACAAAACTGATGGCCAATGCCATTAACAATTTTTCCTTTTACCATTTCTTCCCGTGATTGTGCCTGTATGCTGGGCAACGACTGGACAGGACACGTTCCTCTTTCCTTATGACAATAATCGCTTTGGGACACGCTGTTCAATTACACATGTTCATGATGAGGCTGTACTTCCACAGTCGAATCAGCCATTTATTATAAATCTGAAACGGGTTTTGTATTTATTGTAAATCCATTCCGAAACTGATTATTTAACGCTGAATATAGCGCGGTAGATTTAACTGGGCAGACACTACACTGTCAGATATTCCACAGTTGGCTACTGAGTCTACTAATTCGTTAAAGTGTCCTGTCTTGTCCACACGTATTAACTAGTGCATATGAGAAGGTCAACGCCTCCAGAACTACTGTTAACTACTACTTAAGTAGGATACGGTCAGGTCAGTGATACCAAGTTGTTTAATGTTTACGGTTGATTAATGCATGGAGGTATACTTCAGTGGTGTCCTGACAATGTGCCTACATGCCATTCTGCCGACGGTCTTAGTACAACATATTACTGTCTGCAGGGTCTGCACGTCTAGGCCAGTCGTCACCCAATAACGACACAGTGACCAGTCCAGAATCTGTCCAAACCATACAGCAGACTCTGTCTAATCCGACATTGCCTAGGAATAGACTAAATACAGTCGTTCTCGAAATGTCACCCCAAGATTAAACATGCTGAGAGTCTCCGCTTCATGAGCAATTTAAGAAACCCTGATGAAGTTACCCTCATGCAGCAGATTTACAATGAGGAGCTGGACGCCCTTGACGGCGATGGTGCTAATCAGCCCTTAGTGAATACATTGCAGACTCTGTGACAACAGCCTGGGTAGACGACTATGTCACGTATAAAGTGTCCATGTGGAATCAGTTCAGTAACGATGGTTCTTGTACGAACAGTCACTTGGAAGGCTGGCATTACTAGTTAAGCAAATCACTGAGAAAAGCACACCCCATTGGCTTTGAATTCATCTGAGTCTACAAAGCATCGAGGAAACTAACAGACCGAAAAGAGCCCAGCTAGAGATCTCGGGCAGCTCCAGTGCGCAAAAACGGGTGTATAGAGAAACTGAGCGTCGACTGCAGAGACTTAAGGACCACTTGTTAAAAGGTCGCAAAACCAAGCTACAGTTCCTTGATACTGCAGGCCACGTCCTTAAGCTCAATCAGCTATATTTTTTGTAGATATGATGGACACAAAACGTGTCTTTTAATAATGCTGAGTTTGACGATCCGTTACTTTGATCATATCTTATAGACATGAGAATGACTGATGTGTTCACTTTCTATTGCCAATGTGCCTACATTCACTAAATTTGTTTTTAGGACTGTTGGCAGAATGTAATGCAGGCACAATGTGAATGTACCGTTTCAATCCTTGTACCAAACTGGAAATTGTCACTGAGTTGAAATGATGAGTAATGATCAATGATAGGCTGATTACACCTCATGATCGCTTAGTATTGAAAATTTCTATGTTTCCCAGTGGGATTAAGTGCAGTGTAACCATGTCACACGATATTCATGTACCCCCAGGACGATTGGGTGAGGCATAGCTTGTAGGCATGTTGCACTTTCTTGAGTCGTTGCCCTGTCCAGGACGTCACACTTAACGTCAAGCCAGTATCAACATGAGACTTCATGTCACATTTACCGCCAGGGGTGGCATCATTATAAGCAATCGAACACGATTCCATGTTTGAGAAAGGAAGGATAACGGTACAGTGATAGTACTGACATCAACAGTTTGTGTTTTATTTACAAGGGTTGTTGTTCGACGTTCTGGTCAGCAGCACAGCGTCCAGAGAATGCTATGACACGCAGTGAGTCAAGTCCTTTCCCTCACTGAACACGTTTTAGACAGAACGGGGATATGGACGTCATAGGTCACATGGCTGAACTTGGCAAGGCGCTACAAGAAGAATGGAAGAGAATACAATTTAATTCACAATATACACAGATGTCTGAATGCCTGTTGGACAAAGGCCTGTAGTCTACTCACTCACTCACGTAAACTCAACATGTAATTAAACGTCTGACGTGAACAAATGGAACGATGTAAAAATAATATATTCCTGTGCACGTCATGGCGATCATTTTGTAATGAGCCAGGATTGAATCATCCACGCAGTATTTGCTTGTATATAGAAAGCGAGAACTGTCGTGACAAACTTGATTATTTTACCGGTGTGGGTCAGACAGATAAACACAAGAGTCTCCCATCGCTCATCTGTATTCACAACGTAAGTCTACTCTCTCTGGTAACTGTGATGATGACACTCAGCAACCCGACAACACTCTGACTTATCCTTTCATCTTCTGTCTGTCAATATGACTCTGTGTGTGTACGCAAGGCAGCATGCTTCAGTGCACTGTTAAGCACGTTTGTATCAGACTCTATATGTTTGTATACACAAAAGACATACTCTTTGGCTCGGAATCTACATTTCAGTGCGTACACCCAACACTCTTGTAACAGAATGGACGTGTCTGCATGTACAAGCAAGACTTTCGGCTTTAAACATTGTTCAACACTTAGTGGACAGAACCAAGCAGGTGTTGGGAGGAATATTTGCCACATGTATTCACATCATTGTAGTGTGTTTGCGTGATGGATACTCCAATAAGATGGTAACTCCGGTATGCAAATATTGAAACGCAAAAGCCTTTTGGAAATACTGGCGTAACTTTAACGTGCGTGTCTATCAAATGGTGAACTCCCATATTCCATGACCTACTGATTGCAAGTGAAACGAGAAAGTAACGCCCAACAATGCATTTTTCATACAATTCTCGTTGACCAATATCCTCCTTTTGCTATTTCTGTCTCTTCTATCCATCTTGCAGTTTGACCACGGGAAGACTCTACCGTCGTGAACGACGTGTGTTTCCGGTATGGGCGGGGCAACATCCGGTATAACTGACAACCATGATTTTTGGTTACGTGTCCTGGTTTCTGATGTTTCATGTGGGAGACGTGTGAGAATGATTAACCTGGAAATGGGCAGTATGAAAGTGTACGTATGTATAATACACTATACCCAGCTGTCCGATGTTACACTTTG
The DNA here is from genome assembly GCF_037392515.1 of Haliotis asinina. Classification (NCBI taxonomy): domain Eukaryota; kingdom Metazoa; phylum Mollusca; class Gastropoda; order Lepetellida; family Haliotidae; genus Haliotis; species Haliotis asinina. The sequence continues at coordinate 3,038,193 of NC_090291.1, forward strand.
TTGGAAAACAGCGCACACTACACACTACATTCTAGGAAACTACCAGTGCACATAAATTCACTACAACCTACATCGTAGCACGCACAGGCTTCACTCTCTACAACCTACAGTATAAATCACGGGAAATAATACACTACAGAACAATACACCGGTCACTCTACAGCTCAAACTACCAGCGAGCAACAATTCATACATCCAAACCCTTAAAACCCAGCGCACAAACAGCAGACAACAACGCACAGCTCACAAACACACGCACACGCACGCGGGCACACAATCTAGAACAGTCCACACAGGGCGGCTTACTACAACCCACACCACAACGCACTCAGAACAACCAACAACAAACCACACCATAGCACACTTGTCAGCCAACTCCATGGTGCACTCGACAACGTCAACCACATCACACATTACATACAACTGGCAGCTGTCCCTTAGTCCTCCTTTCTCCAGGCGCCTGCTCCGGCGATTCCCCCAGGTCGAGATAAGATGTTTCCATTAGTTCTAATTGATGGATATTTACTGTAGGAAATTGCAACCTAAGGAGAATTTAACCATTTCAGGCTCCAATTATGTGGCTATATGCTATCACGGCGAACTTAGCATATGGTAATAATATAACAGGCGAAGTACAACATGTCTGTGCCACAAGTACCAAAGCAATGTGGAATATAAATCTATGCGCCCGTGCGTGCTACGATGTACGTTGTAGTGGGCTGTTATAAATTGCCAGTGCCTACGTTTTTTCAAGTCTGCACTTTTTTCACATATTTATCTATTTACGTAAGGGAATTACGCTACGCGGTCCATACTTTCCACTGCACAACAGGTCATCAAGTTAACATTCGTGATTACAAGCAGGTTAACGTTAACGCTAGTTGTTATGCTATTTTCTTAGATTTACCTTTAACCAAAGTTTACGTACCCCACTTGAAAACATGAAACCCTGTACTGAATTTTTCATATGTTCGGATACCCGGGGGAGATACACAGTCTCTCACTCACTCAATCATTTGCCGAAACATTTACCGAAACATTTCAGTGGTGTTGCTCTAGAAGAGTGACATATGACACACCGTCATTACCCACATGTGACTTGTATCACGGTGCGGTGATAATGGCGATTGCCCGCTGTCAAACATGTGTTCTTAGTTAATGGACGAGGCAATAATATTTGGCAACAAAACAAGTGCTTCTAAATATCACAAGTTTCCCAAGCAGATTGTTTTCGATGGAGCAATTTGCAACACATGGCGAGAAATGTGTGTGTCAAATCTTGCCAAGCTATAAATGCTGATCGTTTTTGTAATGTTGATGTAAAATATTAATACCGATGTAGCCGTGAAATGAAGTTGCATTTGGTTTGGTGACACTGTCATTCAGAATGCCACAGCTCCGCAACACATCATTGAGGAATGAGGAAAATTGCATTGAAAATTATTGTGCAAATATATTTCCATAATTAAAAGAAATCTGTGGTAAAAGCACTATGAGGAGAGAGGAAATGGGGTTTAACGACATACTTTGTAAGAACATTTCGCTCACATGACGACGTGCATGTGTTTGTACGTGTGGCTGCTTGTACTAGCCCAGATTTAAGCTGGTCTTACAGTGCTAGTACACTGAGATACCATGCAGCAGTTAAGCATGAATACCCCACTCACACACATTATACTGACTACGAGCCGACCAGTCATTGCTGCCCCCGTTAATGCCGAGCAGAAGGCAGGGACCAACAACTACCATATTTCATATTTTCATATGACGGGGATCAAACTCGCGACCTTCCGCTCTCCGGACAGACGCTCTAATTACTACACCACGGAGACAGGGGCACTGTATGAATCAGATTATATCGACAGCATATGAAATGGGGATGTTACAGGTATTTGCATAAAGCCAAGCATATCCTCACCACTCCCGGTGGCCCGTGTAACAAACATATATCATGTACAGTTCACTTGTGAAAACACGGTGAAAAATGATGAACATATTGCTTCGGAAATCATTTATACCACAGATGCGTCAAACTTGTAATTTGCCCCTGTACATATACTATAAAGCTATTTTGATTCTTGTACCCTAGATAAAACACTTTGTGAATTATATTCTGCACAGCAAAAGAAACGCAACTCTGTTTTTTTTTGTGAAATAGCAGACATAAACAACATAAACATGAACGATTCCTTTCAAGAGATTTCATTTTTTCGAAACTAAAGTCTTGTGTATTTCGTCAATGTCACGTTTAAAATCTTTTGTGTAGGGTGTAACATGAAACCAGAGTGGTTGTACTTGTCTTCTGTACTTCTGATCCGGGTATGTAAATCAATGGAGGGTAATTGGCTATTTTACGTATATCAAACAATATCAGATTATCGATGTCATCGAGACATGTGTGTTACGGAGGGCTATTTGGGGGTACACTTGCTGGACTTCTTATCACACACAGTCAAATCCCGCACTCGTCGAGACAAAGGGAAAAGTTCGACTTATCAGCGTGTTCCACCATCTGTCAGTATAGAAATTGCCACGTACCAACAAGACCAGTGTGCTGACATCATTTTTCTACTGTAGGCTACACATATCAACAAGTCATCTTTGCAGTACTGATTATTAAATTCAAATATATATAACGTGCTTCGTTCACACAAAATCTGAACGCATGTTTGTATAGGGTTTCGCTGTCGGTATCGAAGCGAAAAGAGTAGATATGCAATCAGATTTTGGAGTCAAATCAAAATGTCACTGTACTAATGAAATTTTTGGAACAATTTCTTCTTCCAAAAGCATACTGCCCTACAGAGGCATTCAGGAAACGAAATAGAAGCCACGAAGAACATGCACAAGAAATCTCAGGCAAGAGCAGAGCCTATCGTAGGCCCCGGAAATGACGTTGGATTTACCTCCCCTTGGGTAACAAAGTAACGTAACTGAGTTATCAGATATAGAGTTGCTCATTTGTCTGTACAAGTATGGAATATTTATTGGTGAATGCGAACATTCACAATGCCATTTTGTGTGTCTAAAAGGATTCAAGTTCAATACTGAGTGTACCCGTCATGTGACTTTATGGCAGCAAACACTCTCATACCCCATGCCTCCTGATCTTCTGAATGAGACCGGTGTAGGTGAGTGGCAGAACAAGCCTTCAGCAAATCCTTGCTTGCCATAAAAGGCGACTATGCTTGATGTAAGAGGCTGCTAACGGGATCGGGTGGTCAGGCACGCTGATGTGGATGACACATGTCATCGGTTCCCAGTTGCGCAGACCGATGCTCATTCTGTTTGATGAATGGATTGTCTGGTCAAGACTCGATTATATACAGACTGCCGCCATGTAGCTGGAATATTGCTGAAAACTAAAATTCACAAACTCACACAGTCTTCTGAATCAAACACGTAGAGCAGCTTCTACATGGGGAAGGTTCTGTACGGGAAGACCACTTTGTTAATATACAACACGACCAATCATGTCCCAGAAATGCTCCGAGGAGTTCAGATCGGGGTTCGTTCAATCATGAGATGTCAGGGGGTGCTTCAGTAAGTTCTCTGCGTACGGTACTCTCGTACTCATCGTCTTCGCCTTATTTCTGTAGTTTGTTAATTAACCTCACTCTTCACCTTCACCATTTCCATTAACACGTCGCCCGAGTGTGCATTGTCTAGTCTTTATCCATACCATTGTTTGCCTTAACCTAGCAGTGGGTCCATGTTTATCTTACACATGTTTACAAAGCCTTTAAGACAACAATGATTTGTTGTTTTAGACTAGATCTGTCAGCAAACATTTCTATCAGGACTCTGGTACTCACCGGTTAAATGAAGAAACCGATACTGGTGTAGAAATTGAATTTATGGCATTAAGCCATACGGATCAGTAATGTTATAAGACATAATAAAGTGTTAACGGCAAGACAGGCTCTCTAACTGCACATGTCACAGGTCGCCATTCTAAACATCTCAAAATTAGTTTGCTCAGTCGCGATATCACTCTGAAATATCGGAGGTTTCTTAGTTGATTCATTTATTATTTCTCCTGTACATATAAAGTTGGATGTTATGTCCGTTTGATAAAGTTCAAGTCACACTCCTACTTGACACCGGTATAAGAATCTTCCAACCTTTAGAATTCCACACAAACTCATTTGATCCAAACAATGCAGCCAGTCTGTCTAGCAAAGTTACCTTTGTAAGCCCTTACACACATCTATAAGACGATGCCATACCTTCGTATCGACACCATGGATATGAAGATCTGTGTCAGTCCTAAAATTCCACTGATTGTTATAATAAACCAAACCAAACCAAACCAAACCAAAACAAAACAAAGAAAACACTTCAGAGACTGTAATTGGATGTTTAATTGCATCTACATGCAACATCATACTAAAGCCATACTGAGTCTCGCGATAAACATGCCATCTTTAAGACTTACATCACGTCATTATGATGTTTTCGACATTTATTATTGGATCAAAGGAATTGCTAAGTGAAACATCTTAGAATTCTAAATACCAAAATGCAAATCCAGTATGTTAAGGGAGCCATCGTCTAGTGTTGTCATGGAGATCACAACACCCATTAAGGTTTGCAAAACGTTGTAAATACTTCCAAGTACACCGGTGTAAACTATATAGTATTGAGTGTCGCTGGAAGAATATCGGCTGTGATTCCAAGCAATGGATTCGGGTTATGACTTCTCACGTCAAACTGAAAGCCGATCTTATTTGTTGGATTTCACGACATGAATGGTTGTTAAAGTAAAACTATTGTAAATACCGAAATGACATTATTCTGAAAAATAGATGTGATATTTCTCTATATTTGTGAATGTCATATAACACCCTTGTTAAGTTTGAAATTGATTGGTCCATATGCCTACTTGGTTCAGCATGCAACGTCACTCAACCCTGACTATACCTGGGTCGTCTAATTGCTACTGTTTACCTATTTTAAAACTTACCCGAAACAGGTTGATAGCAAACTAAGTGCCACATCATTTGTAAGCATCAATAGCTCTGTGTGAAGTTTCATATGAGAACCCATCGATATAATAAAAGCAATATAGTCCGTTCCATGTCCATAAGAAATCTTCTCGATGACAGAGTCGGTTGTATAAATGCGACTATGTCTTGAGTTAATTATGAGTCACTATCAAATAGTGATGATAAGCGGTGATACATTGAAAACGTATAAAGTATTTATTACAGAGGAATGTAATAGCCAACTCGGTCATGATCAGCATTCGTGTATTTGTACCACGATGCCAACTCCTGCCACAAATGTACAATGGAGACCATGATCGAAACAGGCAGGGTGGTGGGGGTGGGTAGACAGTTGCTGAGAAACAGGCGGGGGGATGAGGTGGGGTGGGTAGGTAGATGGAAACGGACTGAGATACTGCGAGTAAGAGATAGACAGGGGTAGGAGCGAGAAGTATGCCGTGATCTTCCTCGAAACCCTTTTGAACATCAGTCAGTCAGACAAAAACATTCAGCTGCTTTACTTTCTTGCAGGATATTATGTCGTTTCCGTGACTATCAATGTGCGTACATAAATTTAACTACTTCAGAAGCTTTACCCCGTCACTTGGAATCTTAAGATTTAATTGCGTCATAATTTACTATCAGCAAAAACTCGAGTGTATTCATCGAGAATCATCCCACAATGATGTTCAATAGACAATTCAACCCATCGTTAATGTGGCATATCCGGCCTCGCCACAAGGAGCCCAATCAGGTTGTATTGACAATGAGACGGTAGTCATACAATGTCGTACATGCACGTGGGAATACTACATGTAACCATAGATATATGACCAGAAACACAGTGCCATTATATCAATACTGGTAAAAAGAACCTAATATTGTATGTCCCAAGTAAATAGGTTGCAAGGCTGGCAGGAAGTTAGTACGTCGGACCGATTTTCCCAGCTTGGAATATTTGACTAGGTTGTTGACGGCTTGGAATACTTTCGTGTTGCTTCGGGCCATGCATAATTTAGATTTTATCCAGATTGTATGAGTGGGGGCTGAAACCGGTTGGGCAGCACATGCTTACTCTTGAAGATTGAAGAATTCATCCTCAGTAACCTATGCTTGTCGTAAGAGGCGACTAACGGAGTCGCGTGATGAGACCCCGACTTGGCTGACACATTGATGCTGATGACTAGATTGACCAGACTCGATTATCTACAGATTATCTAGCATCCACGTAACTGGAATATTGTGGAGTGCTGTGTAAAAATAAACTCGCTCACTACACTTCTCGAGCAAGTGGTGCTGGTTTTCTGTGGCCCATACAACTGACGTGTCTAGAAAGATAATGGATTTTGTTCCAGTATGAATTCAATAAACATGAAAATATGATCAATAACAAGAAAGAATATTAATTAAGAAAAATGCTTATCAATGCAATTTGTTTCATTCTGCTGATTTCGTGCGCACGTTGGTTGCCAGAGTTAACTGACTTCACGTCACGAGCAATGCATCACCGCCCTCCTACGGCATATTTCCAGCGACATCATTGTAACAAACATTCTAGAAACAAATGGTTAGAAATTAGAGCCAGCGTGTGGGTGAACATTATGAAACTGTGCTAGGTTGTGCTTGTCAGTAAACCCAGCTGTATGATCTCTGTTCACTACAATTAACATCCCCAACACAGAAACATTTAAGACATAGTACGTCATGTGGACGCATTTATCACAATGCTCAAACCCATTTCCCACATCAACCCTCAGAGCTAAAATGGGTACAAAAACGTATGTGAGATTGATAATAAATATTTTACAAACAGAAATTATTTTCGAATAATTTGACTGAAACGTCATTGTAATACTGGTGTGGCATTCGTTGAGAAGGAAACAAAGGGTTTAAAAGTACCCAAACCCGCGTTAAAGCGGAAAGTGCGTAAAGAGGCATATGATGAGGCAGGATACAGGTGACTGGTCATCAATAGCGAGTTTGGTTGAATCTGCTTGGATTCTAAGTTATAACAGCGTTTTTGTTTTATATAATTACTTTCAAAGTGATAATTTTCTTTCTGCAGGTAGTTTCTTAAACAGGGGCATGTAGTCGTATGCTACAACAGCTCGTAGTGTCGTGTAAACGTCCCGATTCAACGTGCAGAGCTGAGTATCCGAAGGAAGACGTGTGATTGTTCATGAGAGTTCTAGTCTAGCCACTTATGATTATTGTTTCGTCTGCAACCTGTTGGACACACCAAGTGCACACAATAATCATATCACCCAGAGTTGTTCAAGGCGACACTAAATACACCCATTCGCATACAGGACGTATATTACCACTGCTGATAAGATAAGTGTGAACAATAAACAGTACTACATTTAAACACGTTTCGTCTGATACGTTAAAATGTATTTTATTTCTAAGCATTTTCTATTTTGCCATGTGTCATACATTTGGTGCAGCCTTTCACTAACATAGACATTCATTTAGCTTTACATATATACTCTGTATACTGATCGGCATTACGCGAATGGCAATATCTTTTCTATTTAAGAAGCGGGCATAACTAACCAATGTTAACAAGTTTCCACATATGAGGAATTGGAACCATGAGCGATTTTGTTCCAGACGTAATTCATTAAACATGAAATGTCTTCAACAGGCACAAAATCAATAATGCAGAGTCATGTCTTCAAGGTAATTAATTTCCGCTGTTGTTCCTCATATTACATCTTCGCCGTGCTCGCCAACCACCACGTAAGACACGATTGCCGTAACAGCACAAAGTCAATTTCCAACGTCAATTTCATAGATATTTTAAAAACCAATTATAAGGATCATGATATGAAGGAGTGTCCTCAAAAGACGGGACACTTGCTGCCTTAGCGAGTGAGTGAAGAGGTTTAGGTCGCAATCAGCAATAGTCCAGTTTATATATGGAGTTTGGACCAGAAAATCGAGTGATCAACATCATGAGCCTCGATCCCCGCAACTGGAATACGATGACAACGATGTCAACCACGTGAGCGAGTCTGACCACCTGATCCCTCTAATCGAGTCTTTCCACAATCATAGGTTCCTGAAGACCAATTCCAACCCTGACCTTCTCGGGTCTGCTGTACTGGAACCGACTGAATGTTAACGACTTGAATCTGATGATTGTTGAATCATTACGTCTACAGCTACAATGTAGTGCAATGGAATATTTATTACTGACGTGATGATCACGCACTGCTGCAAGGATGTGTTTGTACTGTTCATCTCATCAACTTATTGAATATGACAAATTTCACTCGATGGTTATGTGATATATACTGAACAGCACAAGAAACTCTACTTCGAAAACATGAAATCTCACAAAGTAAGCTTTCATGTTTGCCTTCTCTTTAAACCTTTGGCAAAAGACATTGTTGCGTATGTTTTGTTGTTCAGTATATTTCCTTCTGCTGAAATTTAGTGAAGAGTACAGTCCCTTATCGAACTGTAGTTCTACAAAGAGTTGATGCCAGTATGTAAAATTGTTGTTCAATGTCTCGTACTTTGAAGTTTGGCCAAACGTTGCTCATCCCATAAACTGACTGATTGCAGGTACTTCGACATTGCGGATTAATTTATCTCTCCTTCTGGAGCATCCTTCAGTACACTCCGATATCTTGTGATGATCCCAGACATGGCGTCTCCTGTATATGTACAACATGTCGATTACTCTTTCGTGCAGTCTTGGTGACAGGATCTCTATCTAAAGGTCTCCTGACTGTTTAATGTAGTCTTCATCCAAACTACTGTTGTTATGGAGAAGTGAGAGAGTTTTGTTTAACGCCACATCCTCATGGAAAGGATACGCTGTGATACGTCACTGCGTGGGATACCAGAAGTGTCCATGGAATGTATCTATGTGGATAGTCGAACCCGGGTGTTCCGTCTTAACTTTAAATAGAAGGCCATGAAGTTTGTATAGTGAGACAATAATAATGCCATGTATATGACCTCGGACAGTTATGTCAAACTATGGATCAGTGCTATCAAACCTTTTTGATAACTTGCCATTTTCATTCCGATAAGTAAAGCTTTTAATTACATTTGTAAACCAAATGTTACTGTGTTCTATAATCTGATTGGTGTGAAAAACATGATCAAATGGTATTTGATTCCCGGAAACTGCAAGACTGTTCGCTGCGTATTAACACGTAGAAACATCGCAAACAATCGTTTTGTTGTGTCATCAACAGTGGTGACGTCATTCAAATCATGTTGTGACGTGAAGTATGAATGACGTCACAAATGAGCAACGTCAGTTGCTACCATGGGAACCAGCTGAAACCGCCAGCTGATGACACTTCACTGGTATACCCCTTACTCGATGCAAACGAGTGCAGACAGTAAAACCCTTTGGTTTACTTTTTTGTTTACAATGTCGATAAACATCACGTGGTGGCCAATCACGGGTATATATTTGGAACCGACGGCCAATACATGATGTTTATCTCCTAAGTTTTACACTTCTATCTGTGATATCCTCGTTGTTTACACCACTTCGTTGACAATTTTGTTTTTCATAAATTACCCTTAAGTTATCGTTCATATGTAACTTGATGTAGTCAGGATATGGATGTTATTTTGCCAGATGGCTTTAAATTTAACCTACTCTAACACTCTTTAAAGAGGTATAGATTGGCGACTATTAACGAGCAGATTCTGATGTCCTGACATTACGTCATTTACTAAGGCCCGATGCACAGTATAATGTCTCTATTACTGTCACAGTGTGACACACAGACAATCATGCATCTGTAGTCTTTTGAACTTGATCTCATGTTTTTGATTCCGTCAGTCACGATCCTGTCGGGCAAGGAAGACCTACTTTAGACTTACAGCTAGATGCAAGAAATCAACTACGGCACTTACATTGTGTGGCTTAGCATTTTCGTCCACGAAGATGGGCACCGAAATGTGGTACAACAGATCTAGGATTGTTCATTCGGATCCGACCGTCAAAACGTCAAGATAACATTCATTTCAGAGGCACCCCGACTCCTTCAAAGAAACTCCACAAATTGGTACTTACTCAAAGATTTTCCATTTTGCATATGCTGTGTATTTGCTTACACGCCACTTGAGATGAGCTGAAGAAGTCTTGTGATCCAGAGAAGAACTGCCGAGGAGCTGACACGCGCAGTCAACCTGAACGCTCACGGTCATTAAATGCATGAGTTTTCAGATGATACCTGGTCAGTCGGCTGATGGTCGATGGATGACAGCCAATGACTTGCAACAGCCCGAAATTAATTGCCATCTTTGAGCAGTTGCCAGTTGGGTAGGCCCCATGTTTTTATATCGATAACGAAATCGATTGATTTTCGAGCTGTTTCAATAGCATACAGAACAGTTAGATTTATGTCATATGATGCTCGCTCTTGATAATGCCACATGAATATCTAAAAACCAATGAATTGTGAACCCAAAGCCGCCCTGATAATTATTATGATAATATACAAAGCTATGTGGGGTAGAAATGCATAGGTGTTGCGATACTATTTTTCATTTGTATACATATTGTCGCTAATGCATGGCAGAAGTATGACAGGCGTTGGGAATGTAATGAGGGAATCGGGTAACATTCGACAATAAAGAAAATAATCTAATGTACACAACTAGATATATCCCACCGTGAAGTTCGACACCTAATTGATACAATTTCTACAGTGACGCATGATGCTCACCGCCATAACAAACAAGATCGATATGTACTGATAGCGCTAGTCATACTTTCTGCTGCACAAGTGTAATTCTATATACTTCATGTCGCAAGAAATAAGTGAATAGTTGTTGCCCACTCACTCATCTCGGAGACAACATGTCATTGCACCATTACTACAAAAACAACAGATGAATATGTTTCCCGTGAGGAAGTTGCAAGACTGCCGCGGGTTTTTGGATTTCGGAATGATGAAGGAGTCTGAAAACTCCAAATGGCTCATACTGAGAGGTTTTGTGTATCACAAAATTCAAGTTATCAACATGTTTTTCACCTGACGTTTTCCAGCGTTTTTTTTACAGCCAAACACACCAATTTCAATATTAGCTCTGAAATAAAACGTTGTTTCATTTGTTGTACTTGTTAAAGACTAGGTATACAAATATGCTTTGTTTATTTATAGAGGAACTGGACAAAATTTCAGTCACTAGGCTACCTCACCGCTCCAACGATCAGACGATCAAATGGTCTGGCATGCCAGCACAACACGGATTCGCAGAAAAGTGTTTCAAGTTTCCATATAAGAAGTACGTATATTATTATCGTCTTACATTGCAGTTTTCAGAACCTTCGTTTTAGAAAAAGAATAAAACTAATTAGAGTTGATGTCATGACATATATAACCATCGGGCATTATGTCAATCGATTAGTGATTGCTGGCCTGAAGACATTGTTTTCATCTTTTCAAAGTCTGTTCCATCTTGTATGTCCTCACAAGACCGAGAACGAGGGCGAGTCACAAAGCGTCTTTTCCGAGACGTATATAAAATGTGTTACGAGAGTGTGCATTTTTTTCTCAGTTATATAATCATTCATTAGGTGATAGCTATCATTTGGTTACAATGTTTCGAGTTTTGAGTTTGAGTTGTGGGTCACATTTCGTGTCATATATGTTTCATGACAATAGTACGTTTAGCGGTAGACCTTGATGATAGCGCTTCAATTACCTACCCTTGGCAATCTATTGTTTTCTTCCTGTTCGTGGACGTTCTGACTGAATACGCATACAGATACTTGTTGCTGGAACGTTCTGGACACTGTGTTAGTATATATGAAGGCAGGTTCTTGTGTTGACTTTTCATATTACAGGAGTTGTGTACATCTGCCTACCATCGTCTGTCTGTCAAAACATCAAACCTACAATCCACATTCAAGACTGAAACTCCCTGCCTGACTACTCACTGTGGAAACAATCTTCAGTTAATATATCTAATATCAAGATTCTGGTAAGTTAATATGTGATGTTTGTGACCCATTACTTCTGACTCAATTGCATTGTAATAAAAATCTGTATTATGTTTGATTGTAACTTGCTCATTGTTTGGACAATGTGTTACTGAATATTTTAGTCTTGCCTGTGTTATATATTGCTGGTTCAGGATTGGTCAGGACTGGCTTGTCGGTTACCAGTTGAATCAGTATTTAAATGGTTCGTAGCAACTTCAAAACATCAACAGTTAAAATAACTAAACGCTGTTATTTGATATGAATAAACAAATTTGTTGAGCATTTTGTCAAGATTTCGACAATCTGTCACATACAGTGGGAAGCATCACTTCCAAAAGATGAGGGAGAAGTGTCCAAGCATCGTAAATATGCAACAGGTTGTGATGAAACAAACATATATCTATGTTGGTTGTTTCATTAATCAGTTATTTTGAACTGATCATGCTCAAACTAAATATTCTTGTACTTGTGTAATATATCTTTTAGTGTTTAGCTTTCTGGAATATTTTAAGGAAGATGACAGTCGTATCGTAAGTATAGTTACGTTTTCAAAAGGAACATCGTCTGTTAAAAAAGGACAAAACCCTCTCCACATCCAAAATATATATCTGACAACTATCAACTGGTAGGAGGATGTTTCAGATTTTGAAGGTAGTTATTGTAAGCATGGGAAAAGTCACCTCTCATTACATATCCTTCCTGTTGGTGGTAGTATGGCAGGTCTTGGCAGCCATAGGTAGTGGGGCATCATGAACCGTCTCCTAGCAACGCACTACAACACACAAAATGGATGAAATACTGGAATTAGAAATTGTTGGAGTTTTTTGAAATATGGAATAGTGTTGGTCACGTAGGAGACAGGTGTTTTTTCCGTCGATACTGTGCACTCTTAGTGTTTGGACACACACACTCAGGAGCCAGACTCGCTAGACTTATGTAATTCCTTCCAAAGACACGGAGTGTAGTTTTGTTCCCACTCTGGGAAATCCCAATAGTTCTGGAAGGAGAGGCAGCAAATATTCCAAATGGCCACTGCTTCGTCGACTTATAGATACAAGAATACATCGACATTACCAGTCCTTTGATTAGGAAAACAACTTCCAATCTCTCTTGTTTTGTGATTATATTCACATTGCATTGTTGTGCAACCGAATCCAGTGACGTTCCTGAGACATTCTATAAAGTCGACACATACACTCTAATAAAGCCTAAATCGTCCAATGGATTTGCAACAAACATTTCTTAAGTATGTGAGTATCGTTTTGTCACTCTTGTGTGTTATGATTTGGGAAGTGTTTGCTGTTTTTTCTTAGGCACTTTACATTTCACTCAGAGGTGCCTTGTGACTTTCTGGATTAAACGGGCCTTGTCGCCGTGTCATCAGAACAGATGCTACTTCATGTCACGGCAACATCGGTAGTTCTGTTTCAGACAAGTATGCTAACATTGATTCTTATAAATGTTTGGTTGAGCAAGAGTTCTCTTCATTCTGAGAAACTGATCCTCACTACACAATCTAGTTTGGAACATTTCTCATATTTAGGAAAACTCGTTTTGTTGCCAAATATTATGAGTTCGTCCACTTACACATGTGCTGAAAACAGGCAGTCGCCATTTTCACATGTCGCCATGTTACGGGTAGTGGTGATACACGTGGGAAGTTACTATGTGACAGATGTCGCTCCCCCAGGACAAAAGATGTATTAAATCTATTTAAATTACATTTAAAATTAAATCAGTGTTTTCTTGTGAGGTCTGTTATTGTGACTCCGACAGCAATGTCAATCGACACGTGGAAAAGAGTTGTGAATCAGTACAGTGCAATGCCTGACAGCATCTAAGCCGTTCAACACATCTCGAGCATCATTAGTTTCGATTTTGGTGTTCAGAACGATAAACATTTTGAATAGGTGCAGATGAGGGAGTTTCCGAGATGAGTGAGAGAGTGAGTGAGTAGTTCTTCATGTGTATCAGCTGCATAGTAGTGTATGCTAAGTAACTGAAGTGATATTACTCAAACCAAGAGTTTTATCGGAATGTATTACAAGCATAAATTACTTTTAGCATTGATATTCCAAGGAAAACTTTCTCCAAAGTAAGTGCTAGGACGGCAGACAACCCTAACACACTTGATTCTGAGAACGTCACTCCTAAAAATAACAAATGTCAAGGTTACATCCGGTTGGATATTCTACCCCACTAGTAATTATTAATGATTTGGATAACAAATGTCAACCGTACCATATTTCCAATCATCACAGTAAAGTCACATGTTGTGCTAATTTCCCCATGGTATTTTCCCCAAGTGTACGTTCCCCAAAACGTCAAATCTCCTTTCTGAGCCATGAGACATGTCTGCTAATAGCAGCAGATGAAAATATAATTCCGATTGTATCAGGAGCATGTGTTCATGAATCATAGTCAGTGAGTAATGGTGACGTGTGCTATCCAACAAGTCAATTGGTACTCCAATAGAAACTAGAAACTAGGAGCGTCATTCCAACAAGGGAACTGGAACTGAGTATACTTTGCTACTCACGTCATTGTCAAATCTAGATATCAGCTCATAGGTGGTAGCCATTCCTTTGAGGTTATAAATACGTTTACTCAATATGTAGATGGGTGTTAATGGGCGATATTGGCATATCTAAAGCAATAACTTGCATGGTACATGAATAAAACCTGTTAATATTTTAGGCTGTTAAGAGAACCGAGACATTTATCAGACACAGTACCAACTATTTCAGATCACACATATCATTCGTGAACAGGTTAAATGAATAAGACGGCTCACTCGCTCAAACGAAATGGGAATAAAAAACGGAATAAGCCAATCAGAAGAAATAACACAAACAAAATCAAAAACCGGATTGTCGATATGATGGGCATTAAAACTAAAACACAAAATAGTTGCTGATAACTATCACTAGCGCAACTTATTTTTAACCTGTTTTTACTGACCTTTCTATATGCTATCTATATCATGGTAACAAATCATTGTAAAGCGCTATTACGCCTTGACAAGTAAAACCTTTATGGCATAAATCAAGCTAAACCTCACTGCCACCTCTCATCCACAAAAACACCATACTAATGTGGGTGAAATTGCAAAATTAATATATGTTTTGAGCAAATATTGAAAAATCTATAGCATATACTTTGATCTTCTTTTGACAAGAATTCGTTGCTCATCGTCTTTTTTCGAAATGAAGAAGTGAAGTGAAGAAGTGTAAGAATATATAGTCAAAAGGGAAACTTCACAAAATACCAACCTCATTCAGCTTCAAACATCTCATAGTATTTCTATGTATATCCAACAATACACGTACTATATATACTGAGTCAAAAAAGAAACTTCATTAAATGTAATTCTTAAAAATAAGGAATAATTTTTCTCTGATGATACATCTACGTATCCGAAATGGGATCCTTATCTTTCGACTCTAGAAACACTTAAGCAAAACCCACTCACACTCATTCATTCGTCTTGCAAATGACGTTAGTGCCAAATCAGGTTTTGCACGTGCAGTCGATCACGTGATCTTCGCATCGAAGTGTTCTGCATTTGCATGTGTTTGCACTGGCCTCGAGAATTGAAAAAAAACACTTTAAACCAGAGTACTGAAAGTACTTTAAATGCCACGATTGTCAAATGTGCAAGGTGAACGTGTCGTTGGCATGTTGCAAGCAGGAAGATCGGTTACTGACGTCGCAAGAGCAATGGGATGCAGCCGTCGTACTGTGTATGACTTGCGAGGTCGTCTACAACAAACTGGTACCACTTCTGATCGCCAAAGGTCGGGTCATCACGAGCAGAAGACCGTCAAATCGTCCTACGTCACCTACGTGACAGATTTCTGCCGGCTACATGAACCAGGGCTGAGATGTTTAGAGACTGTCGACTGTCCTCACACACCACTCGAAACCAGTTGCGGGCTGCCAATCTCCATTCTCGACGTCCATCTTGTGACTTGACATTCAGGTATACCCATGCTACTGGAACGGCGGTGTAGTCTAATGGAACTGATTGTGGCACTGTCAGTGTATCGAGTACATCACACAGATCCCATCAATGAAATAACGACAATGTAACCATCTTACCATCTCTTGTTCTTTTGTAGTGCCCTGAAGAAAGAATGTGAAGTTTCTTTTATGATTCAGTATATTATGAAATATCTACGTCAGTTTCACACCATGCAGCCGCCACTTGTTTACAACAGTTACCACTGTCCAGTTAAAACCTGGCCAAACGTCTCAAAACTCATATGATAGAGCTTTCACTCGGCTAGATCTAAACACGTAAGTGCACGTGATTTGCTTATAAATAGGGGTCGTATTTATACATATACCATAGCACCTAAGTGGTCAGTAAATAGTCTTCTGTGTGGATTCTTGTTGCATTTAATTGACATTACGAGGATCTATCTACGCAGTTGGGATACGATGACAAACGTCAACTAAATCAGCATGTCTGACAACTGACCCCATTAGTCGCCTTTACGACAATGCGTTGCTGAAGATCCATGCCAGTCCGGATCTTAATATGGGTTGCAGATATATTCCGCCGATACCTATACCAAAGACGTAAATAAATATGGAACTTGTGGCACAGCTATGTGCTGCTCGGCCTGTCTAATTATTACTATGTGCTAAGTTCTCGGTTATAGCATATAACCCCATTCAGTAAATCGCTGAAAAATTGGAGCCTGAAATGGTTAAATTCTCCATAGGTTGCAATTTCCTACAGTAAATATCGATCAAATAGAACTTATGGAAACATCTCATCTTGACCTGGGGGAATCGCCGGAGCAGGCGCCTGGAGAAAGGTGCGCCAATTGTGGTGCGCCGTAGGGGCGTTGTATTGTGTGATGTGGTGGGCGTTTTCGAGTACACCATGGAGTTCGTTGACAAGTGTGCTATGGTGTGGGTTGTTGTGGGTTGTTGTGTTCATTCTGTGGTCTGAATGTGTGTGTGTGTGTGTGTGTGTGTGTGTGTGTGTGTGAGCGCGTTGTGTGTATTGGGGTCGTTGTGCGTGCATGTGCTGTGATGTCTGTATGTGCGTGTGCGCTTGCATGCGTGCGCCGTGGTATGGGTTGTAGTGAGCTGTTTTGTGTGTCTTTGTGCGCTGAGGTGTGTGCGTGCGCTGTGCTGTGGGCTGAAGTGAAGAATGTTTGAAGAATGTGCGTGCTGTGGACAAGGTTGTGGTGGGTTGATGTGTGTGAGCGTGTTGCTTTTTGGGTTGAAATGGGCAGTGGTGTGTGTGTGTGTTGTAGTGGTGTGTCGTGTGTGACGTTGGACAATGTGTACTCTCTAGTCCGGTGACATCTCGTGCGCGTTGTTGTGTGTGCTATAAATGTGTCACTTGGTGCACTGTAACATGCTGCTGTCTGTAGAACCTCCACTAGGAGTACTTCCGATGTTTCCGCTCCCAGGGGCTGTGGAGTAGCCCTCGTCAAGATGAAGGCCAATTTCCCACATGGGTGCAAGGTGTGAAGCCCATTTCTGGTGTCGGTATTGTTGGAAAACTACTAAAAACAAAACCATACTCACTCACCCGCTTAAATTTATAGCACAGGAGAGCACAGTATAACTGAACAACTCTCGCTTGTACTGACATCTATGTAGAGTTGTTTCTTACGCCTGCCAGTGGGAACTATACCGGCTCCCAAAATAAGAAAACTAGTCTTCGCACTACGACTGGAAATGGATGGTTTGACAGACCTTGCTGCCCACCCCTTCGTGGTTCAGCCAAGACAATGGCGGGTAATGTGTTGAAAGACAAAGTCCTGCTTGACCACGGAGACATATTGACACTGTTACAAGAGTGCTCCACAGTGTGCTGACGCTGAAAGTGTTGCATGAACAAGCTGAAATAGACATTCCGCTTCGAGAGACTGAAGTAGAACGTCTTATACGAACAATCAGGTAAATAGATATGGGTACAAGACAGTCCGACAGTGTGAGGAGAAAGAAGTATTCACACACATTTAGATTCTGATGAAAAAGTCTTTGCCTGTGTGTTAACTCAGACATGTATTGATAGATAGAACTTAAACGAGTGTAGTCAGGATGCTGACATTGCTGCAAAAAGCAACACCGAGTGAAAGAAACCAGAAATGTCTTCTGAATACAGATAATAGGCTTTGTGTGCCTGGAACTGACTCAGTACAAGCAGAGTAATCACATTTCTACTGTTTGTTAGGGGTTTGGGGGCGTAAATACTGCGTGTCCAACTGCTATGTTTTAAAAAAAGAACTGGCTATGTTTACAGTTATCATAGGTTATGACTACTTTGTCTAACGTGTATTGTCACGTGACATAAATATTAAAATTCATAAATATAGGGGTGAAATTCAGCAATCTCCAGTGGCGGGTACCTGTTGTCATGGATGGTAGAGAACTTGGCAACGTCACACAACTACAAACAATAATAAATTAAACGGTGATCATCATGTGCTTATTCAGTCCAGTCATCATTTCTTATTTGATTTGTGGATTAATACAATTTCCGGACTCTACTTTCGATTACTACCTTAATGGACAAAAAGACCTCATTTAAACGTCTTGACCCCAGCTTGCCACGGGTGTCAGCTGACCTCAGCACACTCCACCCTAGGAATAGTGGCAGTTCGGGCGGTGTTAAGCCACTCATCTACACCAAGTTGTAATTGTGTCAGATAGGATTATTGGAGGACATCAGTAACAAGAGCGTTGTTCCACAGACCAAGTGCAGGAAGATAAAAGCATAATTGTTTTCAGTTCGGTGCGTTAATAGGCTTATCGCCCCTTCTCCACGCTTGCCGTCACATCAAAGTGTTAAGATAAAAACTGAATAGATGAAAACTGCAAACGTATAGGTGATGATAGCTTCGTGCTTGACATACCCATTGACCCTACGAGGAGTGAGTGACTATGGTTTAACGCCGCCTTTAGAATTTTTTCTAGCAATATCCTGACACCAGAAATGGGCTTTGCACTTTTCATCCATGTAGGGAATCGAATTCAGGCTTTTTGTATGACGAGAGGACGCTTTAAACGAAACCCCACCACCTAGATCGCGTTAGGAACAATTCTAGTAGCAGTCTACGACTTCTTCAAGCAATTACATTCAGCTATGCTGAAGTGTAAAAGTAAGAGCTAAACAATAATATTTCATAATGATATAATATGCTGAATCAGAAGAGAAACGTCGCCTGTCAAAACCAAATGCAAGATTGTGTTCTTTGTAATACAAAGTGTGTTTTTACAATGACATTGTATCTTTATGTTAACAAGTTTTCAGTACAAATTGATAGTTATCACCAATATCGGTGTGTTGTCTGATGAAAAAAAACATATTGGACCAAACACAAC